>NW_016690321.1:1639842-1705347 GCF_001604755.1 Lepidothrix coronata
AATTAGAGACGTGGTTTAGTCTAGGGACTTGGCAGTGCAGGGTTAATGACTGGACTTGATGATCTTTGAGTTCTTTTCCAACCTCAGCAATTCAAAGTGCAGAGGCACATTCAGTTTCCTTAGAGCACATTATCTCTCTGGAAAGACTCCAGACTAGCATGCAGAGCACTCTGTTCCATAACTGGACAGTAACCACCCCAGTGGAGCCAAAGTACCTCCCTGAAGGCTGGTTTAGAAAGGTGACAGCTGCCCCCACAGCATCTGCTGCATTTTCACATCTCCCAATTTCCACATCTCATCTCTCCTGGAGCTGTGAACCCCAATGATATGGGAGCAGGGAGGAAAGAGGGAGACCCAGCAATGCCAAAGCATCAAGCAGTTCAGGGCCAGATTGTATTTACCATGGACACAGCACTGCCAGCCCCAAGGAGTCCAAGACTGCTGTCCAGGGAGACTCTGTATGAAAAAGACATCCCTGGTGCAGGCTAGGAGGGAGATGTGTTTGTGTTTGAGTGGATGGTGCCATCCCTGCATACAAAACTGCAAAGCACAGCTGGACTGCAGAAGAGAGGAGAGGGAAGCTCAGGACAGGACACGTTTACTGCTTACAGGAAGAGACCAC
The DNA here is from genome assembly GCF_001604755.1 of Lepidothrix coronata. Lineage (NCBI taxonomy): Eukaryota > Metazoa > Chordata > Aves > Passeriformes > Pipridae > Lepidothrix > Lepidothrix coronata. The sequence continues at coordinate 1,640,465 of NW_016690321.1, forward strand.
CAGAAAGGACAAGGCTGGCATTCAGAGCAGTACTGCTTCTTCCTGCTGCCACTACAAAAGCCAAAAATCCTGGCCCAGAGCTCACCATCACTGCTTCCCCCATCACGGCACACATCAGGCAGGGCAGGAGCAGGCGCATGGCTGGGTCCCACCGTGCCACTCACTCTCAAACACTGTCCGTGCCCTGGGTCACGTCCTGGCTGCACTGTGCATCTGCAAGTTCCCTGCCCTGGCTCTGAGGAGGAGAGAGCTGGACCTCTGGTGCTGGTAAGTGGTTCCAGTTGGATTATCATCGGCTAAATATCGCCCATGCTCCATCACTGCTCGATGGTGTCCTTTTAAATAGGTTCCCACCCAGGTCTTCTGGCAGTGCAGGGAAAAACACAGCTCTAAGTAACCAGAAGCACACATCATTTAAAGAGCAAAAAGGGAACACCATTACCTCCCTTCCTTCTCTTCAGGACACAAGGCAACACAGAAACACAGGCTCCTTTTGGTTACAGCCTTCCTCCTGACTGATACTACTGCATGGACTACAGTGACATAGGGTGTGCCACAGACTCCACTACACCTTCTAGATGGGTTCAATCTTATTTGCAGTAGTCCCATCAGCCAAAAAACAAAACCAAAATTATTTACCCTGAATACCTGCCACACAGTGAGAAAGACATCTAATGAAGAGCCACCAATTTCCTTTCTGGATACAGTCAGCTGGAACAGTCTGAAGTCACCTACAACACAGTTCCCACTGCTGCAAGCAGTTTCATTACTTTGCTGCTTTTACCCGCACTGCTACACCACAGGCTGTTATCTTCCTCAACACCAGTTTATGCCACAGGGCAATATAGACAGCAGGAGCTTAAGCCTAGATGTTTTAAAGCCAGATCTAGTGGTTTTCCTTCTTTGCACCTAAATTCCTAATTCTTCTGGTACTGAACTCCCAGGAGAGCAGGAAGGCTGCAGCAGGATGAGTGGGGTTTGCTCTGCAGCACTGAAAAAAGGAGCACATGAAATTCATGGTCATCTTTTCACCAGATATCATAAAATCATAGAATCATAGAATGACCTGGGTTGGAAGGGACCTTAAAGACCACTTAGTTCCAATCCCCCTGTCCAAGGACACCTTCCACTAGACCATGTTGCTCAGAGCTGTATCCAACCTCGCCTTGAACACTTCAGGGGATGGGGCATCCACAACTTCTCTGGCCCTTTCTCTCAGCTCTGTCCTCCAGACCTGCGCAGTTGTACTCTGAAGGACAGAGCAGTGACACAAGGAGAAATGCTCTGTTTTGCAGCCCAGTACAAACTGAATTAATTCCTTTGGACAGTGAAAACAAAAAGATGGAGTGGAGGGAGAATCTGGGGGAAAGAAAGGAGAAAAGATGGATCACAAACTCGGTGAGCATGGCGTTCGCTGGCCAAGGAGAATCAAATTCACAAATTCATTCATCACTAATAAATCATCGTCTCATAATCTTAAAACAAAAGAAAAGAAAAAGTTCTCTTTGCAAGACACTGATCTCGCTCTCCCTCCTACTGCCACTCGGAAAACCCACTCCATATTTCTGCAGCTGACAGGCTCCCCCCTGTCCTTACTATACACCATCCCGCAATAGGAAGTTGTATTTCCCAAAGTCGTCATCCCTGGGGCAGAGCAGCATGTCCTTGCGGGCTTTGGCCAGTTTCTGTTTCAGCACTTCCCTCCGGTCCAGCCACTCCGTCAGTTCGTCCTGGCCATGGGCATAGCGACACTCCTCTCCCTCAGGACAGGCCTTGTTCTTCTGGAACCTGCCAGCACAAGAAGCACGGTCAAGAGGGCACCCCCAGGATGGGGTTATGAGCTCCCTGTCTGGGATACTCGATCAGGACCCACTGAAACATGCTGTGAATTCTCCTTTTTAAGGGCGAGACAATTCTTACAAACCCATGCAGGTGGGAAAAGCAACAGAGACTGGCAACAGAAACAGAGCAACGAAAAGAGCAATGGCTATGAGGGGATTTAGTTAAGAGCACAAAACAATGTGAGCTGGACCTGGACCAGCAGGGATGAGGAGAAACCAGTGCACAAGAAAGGAAATGCCAGGTAACCACCACAAAAGACAGAGCTTTCTCTAACCAAAATGGCATCTAACCTTCTCGGGGCACCTCAAGGTGATGATTCAGAGGGTGTGAGCATTCAAACCATTTAATAAGGCACCTGGGATTCCCCCACGCGCTAGGCCAAATTGGACTGTTCAGCAGCCAGAGAGCTGAGAGCATCCTGGCTATGGAGGGCACAGGTGCAGACATGAAACTTGCTCTCCTTTTCTAAAGACACATGCTCAGGAGTGTATTTTTATCCCTCAGTATTGTGGCTGAGCACCTCTGGGATCCAAAAGCAGCCTCGCTGTAACCCAAATCCATCATCTCATCCTACTCCTCCTCTATGCAGAAGTCTCTGTGAGAGGGAACTCTGTGAGAGGATGAGGAGGGATGACAAAGGTGCTGGGCCTGTTACCCCGTCCCTGCAGCAGCAGCACAGGAGGGAGATGAGACAGCGGTACCTTTCGCAGAGCCGGAATTCGCCCATGGGGAAGCGGTAGGTCCAGCAGCTGGAGTCACTGTCTGAGGTGAAGACCTTTTCCTTGTGCTTTTCCGACTGGATGTGCTGCTGCCATTGCTTCTTGCTGTTGCTGTTCTTCCCACAGAGCCAGCAGTGGTAGCCCATCTAACCGGTGCAGACAGGGCAAAGGGCCAGTCAGTGTGTTGACATTCACATCTGTCTGCCTTCCCTGTGCTGGCACTGCCTCTCCCCCCTCTCCTTCCAGAGCATCCTGGAAACTCCACTCAGTCTACGACTTCCCACACTTCTCTGCCATGTCATCTTCAGGGAACTGTGCTGTTACTAAAGGGAAACTAAGGAGATGCTCTGTTGGCATCTACCTATGGCCCAAACAGGCTCAGCAGACAGGGCAGCTCAGTTCGCGGACATGGTCCCCCTGCCCTTGCTGATGGCCCCAGTGGGGTCTCACTGCAGGGTCCCCAGGTGCACAGGCAACGCAGGACTCTTCAGGAACATAAAGCCTTACACCAGCAAGGAGTCTAAGGAGGCACATCTGCCTTTAGTTTTCCAAGGCTGCTGTGCTCCTGACCCAGCTCTTCTCCAAGCTTCTTCCTTTTCCAACAGGCCTGTAATGGTTTTGCCAGCTTGCCCAGGAGCAGGCAGGAAGCCTGGAGAGAGGCTGAGCCCATACAAAAGGGAACCTAAGGTAGACTCCTACTGACTTGAGGATTAACAGAAAAGCCATTGCAGAGCCTTGCTGACCCCAGGTCAATCTCTTCTTGCCTCAGCTGTGCTGCCCTTGTGCTGCTCCAAGCCATCCATTTAACCTACGTTAGAAGAGAAATGCAGCCCCCACTAGCTCACACGTGGAGCACAGGAGAGCGGCAGGCTGTCAGCACTGAGGAGGAAGAATACAGAACAAGAGATCAGCTGATTACCATGATGTCAGCATAGTCGGTGGGCATCTGGATCTGCTTCTCCCCTTCTCGCGAGGTGAGTGGTGTTCCCTCTCCAGGCTTCCCAGGATTGTGTTTCTTTAGCCACATGTCATAGGTCTGCTGCATATCTAGTACTGCACAAAGGCGACCCATGAAGTCACTCAGACAACCTCCCACACCGTGCACAAACTATGAGAAAAGGACGAACGCTGGGGCAGCCCTTCCCTCCCCTCGCCCGCGCAGCAGCAACAGACTGAAGGTCTGCGCTTGGGAGGCCCCATGTCGCCTCCTCAGATGAGACCCCTGGGGAGAGGAACCAAATTCACATGACACCACCTGGTATGGGGGGTGTCTTCTATCAGTTGAAAGGCAACTGTGACAGCAGCTACACAAAATTGTCAGGAAGGTGGGAAAGTGCCTCAAGTTCTCTATAGAATTCACCCCGCAAGACGATTCTTCTTCAGGCCTGGTTCTGCTTGACATTAGAAGACATCTCACTCCAGCCAGGAAGCTAAGGCTGGGGCTGGTTTCAGATCCGTCCCTTTCCTCTAAGCCCTAAGCTTCATCCTCAGCGCTAGAGAGGGAGGGGAGCCCTTAAGCAAGCTGGCCACAGGAAGCATTGAGGAGGGGAGAAACACCTAATGATAGCTTGCTCCAAGTTCATAACCTGCCTGGAGGACTACAGTAATTGTCTCTTGTGGCTTTTGGTTTAAAACCCACTCAACAAACTAGTGGGAAAGGAAATTTGAGGTGGAAGCTTTAACTACGCATCTGCCTTTCCAAGATCAGCTCCTGAGAGAGCCTATGGAAACACAAATGTATGGAAACACAAATGTTTGCAGACACCAATATGATGCTCTAAGTGCAATGCATTAGTTATTTACTCCTTGCTAAAGGGGTAATTGAGGAACTTGAGGCAATAGGAACTTAAGAATAATGAATGCAAATTCCCCCAAAGTGAAACAACACTGTCCTTAGAAGATTCACCTTTGTGCTTAAGCAAACACGCCCACACTGGTCTGATGTGCTTTAAAGGCCTCAGCAACAAAATGATTTGAATTGTAACAAGTAACAGTTTGGCCCAGCAGAGAGAAAGACCCTCCATAGAATCATAAAGACCAAACTCAGGGCAGGCTTGAAATCCTTTAGGCTTTTCTGCATCTCCCACAGTGGCAGGTGAACACCTGGACAACTGGTCCTTTTTCTCCATCTTGCTGTTAGTCTGAATAAACAATGATTGCTGCCATAGCTGGCCATCCAGGACATAGGCAACCCCCAGCTATCCCCCAGACGGTAAGCTGGGAACCTGCATAATTAAATAGAGACAAATTCCTCCAAAAAAGTCACCACCCAACGATGTTCTCGTTCAGGATGTCAGCTCCACCCCTTTGAGTACAATGCCATGAGTAGGGAGTGCCACAGCCCAGGAGCAAGGGATATGAAGAGAAACAGGCAAGAAAGCCAAGGCAGACAGAAGACAGACAAGAGAGATACAGGAGCAGCTACAGGTCAGGACTGGTGGTTTGGCAGAGCTCCATACAGAGCCAGGCGTGGGACTTTACAGGCAACTGGAGGGACAGCACAGGGTGGATACAAAAGTGCTGCAGAAAGAGAGGGCAGGAATGGAGCGAAGCAAGACATGGGACCAGTGTGCACAAGTCTCAGAGCAAGGGACTCAAGATATACATGCACATTTACAAAAAGAGCAGCTCTAAATTACTGTAGACAAGACCTGTCCCTTAATCCCACCTAAGCTCATGGGAGCAGCCCTGTCCAGCTCCATCTCTGTTGTCAAGGGTATGTCTTAAAAAACCCTGCATCCACTCCTCAAATGCCCTCTTCCCTCTCCCTAGACTCTCTGGCCCACATTTCCCCACTCACTTTTATTTTCTTTCATGAAGGTCCACATGTCTCTCTCCTCAGGGCTGTGGGCAAAGGAGCAGTTGCCCACATACTGGCATTTCCTGCCATTCTGTGCATGGATACACAACTGTTAAAAAGACAGAGAGAAAAATTTAGCATCAGCACAAATACTCCTTGATAGAGGGGAAAGTGGGTTCAATAATCAGCTGGGGCATTAAACTGTACACAGGAAAGGTTGCAAACACGGCACTTCATACATCATTAACTCATGCTTCTTTTCCTCAATCTTCAGATGAGGAAGATTGGCAGGCAGCTCAGTTCAGCACCTGTTCCATTTCCACAGGTGACCAGGTGCAGGTACAGGTCAAGAGAGCAGGGAGCAACCTGGGTTGACCCCATAGTGTCTCCTGCTGGTCAAGCTGCTGGTCCCCAGAGGTGACTCATTCTCCAACCATCTCCAAGTGGGTGAAGAGTGGCCTTACAGGTTGCTTAGACCACACTAGTGTGCACATAACTTTACCTCACAGCTACCAACAGCATCAGTGCCAGAGAAAAGGAGAAGTTTCCAAGCATCATATTGACTGATCATCCCTTCTCCCCCAGTCCTGGCACCACAGGAGGACATATCATAGGGTAGGGGGAAGGAGCTTCTCCTTTCAGAAAAAATGAAAGAAGAGGAAGAGAGAAGCTATCTATCACTACATTTGGGGCTGGGGTTGGAGGTTGGATATCTGTAACTTTCCTCACAGCACGTGGCTTTTTTAGCTCTTCTTAGAGTTTTACTTTCAAAACCCATTGTGAGCAAGTTTCACAATCTACAGCAGCCCAGCCACAGCAAAGGCAGGGACTGGCTTCTCCTAAGTGTCTCTCCTCTCACCCATATTGAGAAACCCTGACCTAAGGGGACACTTAAATTTCATTCCCAAACCCTGTGCCAGCCAGAGATGCACTAACAGTTCTTGTTATGCATTAACAGCAACTTCAAAAACTTGCATATGTGCATGGAGTGGTTTAAATGGGTGTTGCTCCTTCTTCTGCTCCACCTTTTTGCTGGATGTGTTTCGTTGCCATCAGTCTGTCCTTACCTCCCATCTCAGCCATCACGTGCCTGCCTCCCTGCCAGGCCTGCAAGGGACCAGCCCTCAAAGCTGTACCATGGTGGAAGGGAAGGGGAAGGGGCATCTGGCATGGGGCTTACATCATATTGCTGTGGGAAGTTGCGGGTGGGAGGCAGTGGTCGGACTGACACCCACTTCTTCTTTGCTTTGGACATCACCAGCAGGACACGGCGTTCCTTTGTCCAGCTGAAGAAGAGAGAATAAATCAAGAGAGGCATAAGGAAGAGCAGAACAAGGGTTTTTTTACCTCAGAGACCCTTAAATATTGAGAGCTGACTAGATCCTGCTGTCCAGCTTGTCTCTGCACTATCTGGTTGCTCCTAGACATGCACATCTGTGATGTAGAAGCTACAGGAAGGGTGTTTAAGGAGGACTTCTCCCTGTACATATTACCTATTTCCTAGGGTATTTTTTCTCAAAAAGCCACAAAAATCTCCCCCAAATCTCACATGACATCACCACGGATTACTAACCCTTTGACACAGCCAATTCTTGTGCAATCAGTTTCATGAAAAACACTTGGGAATATTTTCTGCTTGAAAGGTGCAATAGAAATGCAAGTTGTTACAAGCACTGTCTTATGGACAGGTGCCAGGAAGTATTAATTCTCCTGCAGCTCCAGCAAGTGATTACCAGGAGATACCCTGGGCAAAAGCCCCAGCTCTATTCAGCAGCTGCACAAAGAGCTGTTATTTTTCCCATTCCAGGAAGCAATCCTCACCTCCTCATTTCCTCTAGAAACTGCTGCTTCTGTCTCTTCTTCAACAGAAGTCTTACATTTGCAATAGTATACTGGACTGTGCCTCTGTGGCTTGTGTTATGGGAAGAGAAGTCCTATAAACCCTTCCATCCCAACCTGCCAGACTGCCTGGGTGAGACAGGCCACAGTTTTCATGACCCAACAGTTACTTCCCAGACAATATTCCTCTTGCAGAGGGCTTGTAAGAAAGATGGGAATAAATTTTTTAGTAGGGCCTGTAGTTATAAGACAAGGGGTAATGGCTTGAAACTGAAAGATGGTAGATTCAGACAAGATATAAAGAAGGAACTTTTTATGATGAGGGTGTTGAAACACTGGCACAACCCAGAGACGTGGTGGATGCCCCATCCCTGTAAACTTTCAAGGTCAGGCTGGACAAGGTTCTGAGCAACCTGATCTAGTTGAAGATGCCCCTGTTCATTGCAAGAGGACTGGACTAGATGACCTTTAAAGCTTCCCCTCAATCTGAACTGTTCTGTGATTCAATAATTCTATCACACCAAACATTCTTATGGGCCCCAAGGAGCTGAGAGGTGCAAATAGACATGACATGCATCACAGAAGAACAATCAAAGCAATGAAAAAGCCAAGGAAACTAATTCAAAATCAAGCAGAATGCTTGAAGAGGGGTGAGGGAAAGAGAAAGTTGCATTGCTCACCAGTGGCGGGCTTTGGCACTACAGTACTTGAGGTCTTTATCTGGCTCCACCAGCTGCCCATTCCTCCAGCACTGGCCACACACAAATTTCATCTGGAGGTCAAAGGTGCTTGACGTGGGAGTCCGGGGAGAAGCCTGGGGAAAAGAACCACAGTCTCAGGCACACAGAGCCAAAATGCACTCCCCAAACCTGCCACAGTCATGCTGGCAGCTCCCCGCACGCCCATGTGCCAGCGACAGGCCAGATTAAATCAGAGACAGCCTAGCTCTTCTTTGCCAGTGTTAGCTGGTGGCCCATTGAGATTCCAGACAGGAGCAAAACCACTGCTTGCTTCAGCATGATTTCCTGGGCTTTGACATCTGGCTGAAAACACAGACAGTCTGACAGCTTCCAGCACTGACCAGGCCTGGCTGTGAAACCCCTGCAGCCTATCTCCGCGTACAGACAAGCTCTGTGAGACCTGCCCCAGCACTTATCCCCACTTCCCTGCAGGGAGGGCAATCCATGTCCTGCTCACTGCTTGTAGAGAGAGCTTGGTCACACAGCTGAGAGAGCCCCCTCAGGAGGAAGCCAGACCATGCCACAGTGCAGGATCCACCACTCCTGCTTTTGGACCAACAGGCTCATGCCATATCTACCATTTGACACCATGAAGTCAGAGCTGGGTCCTCTTGTTGATATCCTTCCAAGCCATTTCTGGGCAGGTTTCCATCTCTCATGGTTTCTCTGCACTGGGTTTCACAAGCAGTTAAATCACAGTCTCTGGACAGAGGTACAATGCATGTATTTCACACCTGCTCAGCCACTGCACTTATTGACCCCACCATGAGAAGGCTGGTTTGGGATTATGACTAACGGATTGTGGAGAAAAAAAAACAAACCAGGAGCCAGTTCCATATCACTGCTGCCTCATGTTTTCTGAGCAAACCTCTGGAAAGCTGTTTGCATTCTGTATCACCCCTGGAAGACATGAGGCTGATGTCTCCCGTTCACTTCCAAACCAAAGAGCAAACCCGACTGCATGCCAGTGGCCCCGGGCCTGGGAGTATGTGAGAGTACAAAAGAACACCCTGGTCATCCAGCCGGCCATGAAGCACAAAGGTCATGCACCGGTAAAACAGTTCTCTGACTGCAAACTGCATCAGCAGCCCGTCCCACCTGCCATGCCTCGACTTCTAACCCTGAGCATCTCACAATGAGCAGACATTGCAAGTCATGTCCCTGAAGAGCAGGCTTCTGCCAGCAAATGATTAGCAATAGCATGGACCCTGTATACATCCTTTGACAAAGGGAAAACAGCAAGCACAGGCAACGCAAAATCAAAGCATCTCCGAGGAAACGCCACATCAGCTATTGACTACCACTCTGCATCCTCCAGACCTAGTCTTTTGCAGAAGCAGAGCTGACATATAAAAAGTCTTCTGTCACTGTGAAAAGCTGATCAGAGAGCTGACCTTTGTCTGTGCTGACTACAAGAGGCCATCAGTGCTCTGATGTCCCAGCAAAAGGACCCTACTAGGGAATCAGCATCTCTCTTGAAAAGCAGCAGTGATTCTCTGCTCCTCTGTAAGACAGCCTTTTTGGTGGCTCCCAGCACATGACTCATTCACCTATGCTGGTGATCTGTCAGCTTCCACCTGTGCTGGTGACCACCAAGAACACATCAAAGTGGCTGGTTGTGGGATGAGTAGAATTGAGACCTGGGCTATCATGGAAGGCAATAAGGTGCCTCCTTCTGAGATGTGCAGCCTTCAAACAGTAGTTTTAATCTCCTCTTGGTCTCCAAAGGAAATGACACTACAGCTCACTACTCACCCATCAAACCTATATGCCTAAGGTAACAAAATGGCACTGCTGGCATATTCCTTTTTATCAGTCCCGTGCTCTCCTCCTGGTGACAGATCTCTCAGCACAGTCGGAAAGCTTTGCTCAAACCTACTGACCCAGCAAAAATAAAAACTGAGTGGCTCCAGAAGGGAAAATAGATCAGAGATAAAAAGAATGTCTCAGGTAGTTCGGTAATCTGGGCTGCTTTTTCCACAAATTCTTAACCAAAAGAAGCCCCATGCATTTCTTCATCTGAGTCATGCAAACTGCTGATCAATCCAGTGGGCATGTATGCTCCCAGGATATTAGGAGCCAAGCAAAAAATCAAAGTTGCTGCTGTTAATTCTACATGACTGTATTTGTAAAGGCAAGACATACCTGGCAGGCTGCTGATAACCAGCAGTGTGGAAATTGTATCACATGAGGCAAAAGTGCCATGGGCTATGGCACCACCCCTTGCTATGAAGCCAATATAGTGTTAGCTATACACCATGACAACCAAATAAATAAAAGTCTTTGGCATGCTCTCCACTTCAGGCTCTGCAGAAAGCAACAGCCCCAGCATGGCCACTCATGTCTCCCAACTTCAGGAACCCGTCTCAGTCTGGAGGAGCCACATGCCTCAGGGGACTATATGAGGAGCCCATGTTACTCGGCCACACAACTGAGCGAGCTGTACTTGGGGGCACGTACCCCTTATTAGAGACTTTTCTTTCCTCTCCATGCTTTAATTAATAATTCTGAGGTCAGCTTTCATGGGGTTCTGCAGTTGGCTAAGGGAGTAAAAACAAATTAGCCCTTGAAAACCAGAAAAAATCACGGCTACAACCCCTCAATTCACAGGAATGCTATGGGAGACACCCAGCTACCTGCAACAGTCCCTCCTTCAATCTGCCTCTTCAATCTGCAGCCACTGGGTTACTCCTACAGCAGCTTCTATGGGACCAAATCTGTGGAGTCAGGTGCAAGATTCCTGGTAGGTGCTTAGCAAGCAGTGTATTTTCATCTTCCACTTCTTGCTAAGCCTCCTGACCTGCTCACAGCTACTGGGCTCCTGCCTGCTGCCTGCCTCTTTTCTCCACAACTGGACAGCCCCAGCTGCTAACTGAGTCCAACTGGCAGCTGTGACAAAACTGCAGCAAAATCCCCCAGAGCGACCTTGCTTCCGCTGACCAGAGGGCACCAGGGTGACAGTGGATCACACAGGATGGTGGGAAGGAGGAGTCTGTTTTTACAGCACTCCTGGGAAGTTGTCTTTGCCAGGCAGCCAACTTTGAAAGCTGGAAGGATGCTGAGAAAACTCTGAGTCACGTAAGCCTGCTTGGACAGGAGAAAACAATGACAAAAGTAAACATCTCTCAACAGATAGTTAGCCCTGCCCGCAGGGTCTTCGGCAGCAAGCCAGGGTCTCATCCCAAAGCACAGCTCTGTGGCTGAGGACGTGCTCATGCCAAAGCCATGGTTTGCTATTTGCAAACACATGCATCTGACCGACTTGACTCTGTCTCCCTGACCAGTGCCATGCCAGGCTGCCAATCCCCACAGACAGCTGGTGCTGCCACTGGTAGGCATTTTCTGACCATATCAACACGGCTGCTGTTTTGCCTCCACACCCTGGAAGGGTGGAGGGTGCAGGGTTCAGCTCTGTGACAGGCATTTGTGGGGTACAAACAGACTTTGCCACTGGCCATCAGCCCTAACACTGCTCACAGGGCCAAGAAAGTGTAGCTCTCTGCCCATCCCCTGATGTAGCAGGCTCTGGCATTTTGTTTCCTGATCCTCTGCCCTGTGCAAGCCCCAGCAGCCAGAAATGGAATCCTCACTCAGTATCCAGATCCCATGTGCTTCAGAGGACGTGCTCTGACCGTATCTGCTGTTCAGCTTGTTCTTCCAACTGCAGCACCTCCAGACAAAGGTGAATTTGAAGCTGCAAGGCTTACAGGAAAAAAAGCTGTCCTTGTATTTTTTTTATCCCCTCATTATGCACAGAGAATGGCCAGAGAGAGCTTTCCGGAAAATGCAGGTAGATCCACAGCAGGCAGGAGAGAATCGGTCTCTAGATTGCACTCTTGGGGCAGGCATTGCTGATACAAATCCAACTGCTGTCACAAACTGCTGCAAATTCACACTTAGTTTCCTTCCTTGTGGAGTTGCAGGCCCCTCCCTCTGTCCCCACACCACACAGAAAGAAATCACAGCCAGCTCTGTCTGCAGGAACCATTCAGATCATCCAGGCTCACTTCTCATATAATATAGGATGTAGAAACTTGTCTTTCTCAGCTTCCTGAGAAGCTAGAACATATTTCTTAAGCAAGTCAGTTTTAGGAACTAGAGACCTTGGTTATTCTGAACTGCTGCTTCCCATTCCACTCCCCCACCATTTCAGACCACAACAGCTGCACAGGTTTGTTGCTGAGAATCCCCTCAAAGATGACTCCATCTCATGCAGCATAACCAGCACATACGTGGACACAGAGCCCACTGCAAGCATCAGTGCAGTCACCTGCATCTTTCCTGTTGGGCTAAGCCATGCCCATCAGACCTGCTTTTCCCCAGCATCAGTGCCCTATAGCCTTTAGAACACTTCTGTTGGCCCACAGCCTAGACAAAAACCAGCTCCTACGCACCACATGAGTGACTCAGATCCCTCTCCTATAAAACGCCTCTTCCTCAGGATGCTTACAGACTGCATTCAGTGCTGGTCTCTGCAGAGGGACTCCTGGGTGACAGGTTCCAGAAGAAGGTGAAACACCCTTGTTTTGACAATAAGGCATAGACCAAGGGGTGGTGAGCTCAGGCCTTCACAAGAGGAAAGAAGGCAGTCAAATGGGAACAAAGAGGATTCACAGCACTTTCCCCGCTATTCTGCAGGGGAAAGAAGTGCTCCTATGCCTGAGCGCTTGCTAGGAGGCATGAAGTTTCTCATCTTGTCAGACATATTTTATGAAAGTAATTAAAGAATAAAAAACTCCTTGTTTTAATGGCAAAAACTGCTTTAGTTCAACCTCAGGGCTGGGAATTGTTCTCATTGGGTGGGCTCTGGTCCTACACTACAGAGCTCCCCTTTGGGGAAAAAAAAAGGGGTAAGGCAGCACTGCCCATAACCAACAAGTCGTAAGAAAGTAAACAAAAAAGTGCCCTTTGCTTATAACACACCTCTCCAGGGAAAGTTCTTGGTAGTGCTGGAGGGTGCAGCCAGAGGCACCCTCTCCCACACTGAGAGACTGGTGGCACAAAGGCAAAGCTCACAGCCTCCTCCTGGTAAAGCACCATTAAGATCTCTGCCCAGCCTCAACAGCATCTCAACAGACTGGAAGTTCCACCTACTCCTGTATTTATATCAGTCCTGTGGGTCGAGTCATTTCTTAGAGTCCTTCAAACTGCTCTATCGTCCCTTGGCCACTAAAGGGCAGCAGGACACCTTTGGTCCCCACTCTGTGTGGCCACAGTCCTAAAATCTCCCAATTTCACTAGCAAGGTGCCACAGGAAGCACCATTCTCTGTGTGTTGCCCTCCGTATCCTGGAGGATTCACCCCACCATGGAACAAAGCAGATAACAACGCTGCAAAACAAGGCACAAAGCTCAACACCAGCACAGCAACTGGGAAAGCTCTCAGCTGTCTTCCTCCTCAATGGCAAGCCTGGGACCTATCAGGCACAGTAGCGAGAGGGAAAGAGAGAAAGGGCTGGAACTGCTGGGAGCAAAACCAGGCTGCAAGCCCTAGATACACCTTACTTACCATGCTGTTGGCTGGTTTGCTGGCATGTGCCTCCATCTGCTGCCAGTACTTTTTAGATTCCTGCACAATATCTTCATGGGTCATTCCTGGGAACACAAAGGAGACAGAACTGAATTACCCTGCTTTGACCAACACAAGAGAGGGGTTGCAGGACTTCTTACATTTGGGCTTAGTAATCCCTGAGTGGCTGACAGGTTCTGACAGTCTCCCTGTAGTGTCAGGACATGAGTTGTGAGGGGATCCATCATGGAACATGTTTAATCCCAGGCTAAGGAAGATCCTCTCTCTACACAAGCCAAACAAAAGGAGAAGAGTTGGGTCTCTTGGGCTCGTTTCTGCTCAGGCTGTCTGCAAAGGACCCAGCTGCTGCCTCTGGGACAATAATTTTTCACTAGGGGTCAAGAGCTTGACAAAGGCTGTCCCTGAATGCCATATCAACAGATTCTACAGAGGCTCCTGAAGACAATGCTTTGTTACTGTTGATCTACTGTATAACTGAGTTTTTTCCACTAGGTTGGAAGATCACAGTGAGGCATCTAGCACCTACAAGACCCCATAAGTCTCACCTATTCCAGGCTGGGATTAATTAGCCTGTTACACCTTCAAGTTGACGGGGCTGCCCATCAATTAGTGGGCAAAGCAGAAAGTTGAAATTCAACATATACAAACATCAAGCACAACCAAGGCAGCAAGGAAAGACCAACAGTGCAAAACCAACCAAGGAACAGCTGCTAGTATGTAACCAGCAAGGAAAGAGCTGCAAGGTTTCAGGTATCAGAAATGCAACATCAGACAACAAAAAGGGTTAGTCAGACCTTATGTAAGGAATTAACTCCTGACCAGCTCAAGTGGTGAGGGAACAGCCTCTGTTAGCACCAACCAGCCAGATGGGCCCTATGACTCTCAGAGCACTAAACAGCAAGAAAAAACTGTGTAAGGGTATGAACTGTTTGGTCAATGTGAAGACTGTGACAAAAAAGCCCATGTTATTTAAGTGCTATAAAGACCCAAGATAGCTGCCAAAACAAACTGAAGCAAATATCTTGCAACAGCCAGCTGACTGCAACAAGCGGGGTGCTGAGGATGGCCTTGATGCAGCACCACCAGGACACAGAGGTTGCAAAACTGATCACTTTGCTTATGCCTACAGCTTTTATTACTGAAGTGAGGTGTTCCCCAGGTGTGCTACATGGTCATGATCTTTGATCTGGGAGCCAGCATGTTCCAGAACTTAAGGGTCACCAAACATAAGTTTTCATCTCATCTTAGGCTGTATGTAACTTGGATAAGTTGCATCATTCATGATCGCAGTTTCCTCATCTGTGATTCCAGCTGTTCAGGTCCCTGCCAGGCAACAATACTGCCATTTGCACAGGGCTTGAACAGGATGAAAAGCATTCAGGGAACTTTACTATTATTCAAAAACATTTGCTAATGCCTTTAAAATGGCAGCTGCTACACAGCTGGTACTGCTCACAGATCAGAGCTGTTTGTAAATTTTCTTCTTTTTAAACATTAATTCCAGAAGAAATAGTGTAGAGTTAGAAAAATTGCAACTTCTTCTTTCGTGTCCAAATATTCCAGGGTTGGACACAATGCTGATCTGCACTTTGGGAACAAAAACTATAAAACTGGGAAAACCACAGGAAAAAAGTTAACATGCTGCACTGGACTTGGCAGGGAAAGGGCCAAAGCACCTTCGATCTTCTCCATTCTGCACACCTGCACTGTGGTCCTTGGGGTGCAGAACCAATGGGAGAAGCATACACAGGTCTTGTCAGAAGACTGAATTTCAAATGAAATTCTTAGCAAGTGACTGCCTTCTTTCAGTCCCAGAAATTTGAACTAACTCAACAATACAGTCTAGAAATGTGGTGGCGGGGAAAAAAAAAACCTCCTCCCAAATGTGAAAGGATGTTTGCCAATCTACCAGCTCTCCAAAGCATGAACTGTCACAAAGAAATGATCTGGGAACCAAAAGGCCCATGTGTTGATTACTTATTTCAGTATCTTTTGCAACATCATTAGTGAGGACAAAGACTGTGATTTCCACTGATGGAAGAAGATAGCAAGATATGTCTGTGAAAAGCCACAGTGAACAACAAAACAGTCCTGTCTATCCAATTTTCAGATCTCGGGAACCTTTACTCCACTAATATGATCCTTTATCCTCATGAACAAAGCCAAAAGCTCTGTAAATGCTCAGATGGCTGTGGAATGTTTCAAATGCTAGCTGTTATGAATGATGCTCTCTTCCTATTCTTGTTAAGCAAACAGCCCTCAACTGAAACTCTCTGCTCCAAAGCTAAAGCATTCTCGGAGAATGGCAACAATTATCTTTCATCTCTGTTTCCATAATGAAGGCTACACTTAGGAGAGGTAATAAACTACCACTCCAGGAAGGCAAACTCACAAGGAGAGCAGGGTCATATATATAGCCCTGCAGAAAAAAACCCACAAGATAATGGCTCTTGCATTGTTGGAAAAGACGGAAATAAGCATAGGGCTTACTGACCACCTCTGCAGCTCTTAACTCATGGCTTATTTCATCTCCTCAGCTCCCCTTTAGAAATCACTTCTTCAAGTAATGAAGGTAAGAAGAAAAAAAATCAGTCTAACTATTTCTTCTACAGGCTGAAGAGGAAGGAAGACAGAGGGAAGAAGGGAGTAAAGAAACTTTTCTAAAAAAACCCCCAAACAAAATAACAAAAACGAACCAACCATGGGGTGGGGAAAAGAGCAAGGTGCTTGAATATTAGAATGCCCAGAGTACTACAAGCAGTATCATAAGCATATAGGGCAGCAGTGGTGGCCTACAGCACACAGGCAACATGCTATCTTAGAAACGCTGGAGTTATAATTTTTTAATTTTTGAGGCCACAAGTAAATGAGGTCAAACGACAAGAATAAAAGATGGGATTTGGCATAGAGCCACACTTGTTCATCACTGTCACTCATGAGCTGAAGCCAAGGCCAAGGACTGAACTGAACATCAGTTATGACATCAAAGAATGGTGAGAAACATCCATAATGTGCTTCCTTTCTGAAGTACTCCCATTACCCGGCTGGGTGTTGCACTAAACAAGAGCCTCTGATGAAAAAAGATGTAGGTAGCACTGTGGGTGGACCAGTATCTACACAGTCAACAGGAGAGCAGCCAGAGAAACCCTCCAACATGTCAGTCAGAGACAAAGGACTGAAAGTGCCAGATGTGGCAGTGTCATTACATGAGTGCCCTGAATATAATGTTTGCAAAAGTCCCTTCAGAGGCATCTCATCAAAGGCTTTTTGGGAAACACCAAGTATCTTGTCATTTTCCACTGTTGATGAATTTGTTTTGAGAAACTGGAGATGCACAGCCTTCCTTTATATAACTAACTGCTTTGTCACCTGTGGATACTGCCATTCTCACTGCAGCAGATAGTCACTCAGGGGTCCAACTGCTATTTGCACAAGATTAAAGCACCAAAATACCTTTTAGGATTCAGTTCTACCTAATAATAATTTTAATTCATTCAGTTGGTCCCAAGGGATAGGCTTCCTGGTCTACAAATTATAATAGCACATGTAAAGGGACAAGGGCCAAATCACCTCATAGAACACCTTGGTCCTCTCTTCTGTGTCCCTGAGGAGGCAGAGTAAGTATATGCACAGGCAAATGACCACCTCTCAGTACTCCTAAATCACCCTCTTCCCCTCTCAACTGGCCCTGGGTACACACTGGAAGAAACTCAGGTATACACAACACCAGCCAAGTCACACTTACCTGAATATTGCTGCAGCAGCCAGACCTTGAGCTCAATGAAACTGTGAGCAAAGTGGCAGCTGTCCTCACGAAGGCAGCCATAACGCACCTCATGTCGGCACACGTCAAACTGGAAGTGCTCTTGGAACTGACGGATTTTGGAATATTTCAGGGAGGTGGAACGCACAATGTGGACCAGACACCTGCAGCCAGGCCAGAGAAACATGAAGCACCAGAAGATCAAACCCTCCCCACCTCCTCCTTTCATGTGATATCCAGACATTTGACTGGGCAGGCAGAAAATCAACTCCGGGAGAGACAAATTCCCTCTGGAAAAAGCAAGCCCCTGCCCTCCTACCCTATCAAGTCTGGGTAGGTACTTTCAATCTCCTCAGCACATGGGTGATGCTCTGCTTTAGTTCAGAGATCAGACACATTTCAAAATATGCAGCAAAGATACCAACTCCTCAGGCTCAGCAAGTCCCGAAATCTCAGGATGCCAGGGACCAGAAGGAATTGTATAACTATGTACTTGACATGTTTGTTATACTTGTTTTCCTAAACATTCACTACCAGCCAGTCACAAGCAGGATCCTGAGCTACAGGATCTTTGTTTTGACCTTTATGTAAAGGCCAAACTGAAAGGCAAATTAAGTCAATGGAAAACTTAGTATACTGTCACCAAAGGGCTTTGCTGATGCCTGAAATCCTTCAGCACCAGCAGCAAAAACACAGGGTGAAGCCCACAGTGCTATTTATCATGCTTTGAGCTGCCCTATGATTGGAACCCATGGGGAGAAAAGAAAGAAAGAGACCAGGGCCCTGGAGTTAAACTGGCTAGACTTGTGAGAAATTGCTCCCATCAGCACAAAAAACTGTTCACTCACTTGTTGTCATGGAAACTGTGCTTGGCAGAAAGGTTGGAGCAGACAGATGGTGTGTCCTTGGTCCCTTTGCTGATAATCCGGGGTTTGCTGTCAAAGCAAATCTGAGAAGAGAAGAATTAGCATGCTGGGAAAATCTTAGAGAGCAGTGAACCAGAGCCACTTCACTTGGAAGAGGAAGAAGAACCAGAGCCAGCCTATTCTAATGTTCGAAGTCAGAAAGAAGTCTGGTGAAAACTTTGTGGTAGGGCTTTAAAAGAAAGCAAGTGAATTTCTGGAAAAGCTTCCGGACAACATATTTTGGCTTATTCTTAACAGTATTTTCCACTGTGGTTGGAAAACTTTTGGTCAGAGCCACATATTCTTTCCGTGTTAGCCAACAGAGCAAGAACAAGGGGGAAATGATGGGGAGAAATAAAAGAACAGCCACTGCACAGCAAAGAACATGTCCCTTTACATGTACTGCCAGCGTGGGGAACTCTGCTGCAGAGCATCAAGATCATATGAGACAATCCTCAACTGACCAATTCTGTGGCTCTGCACAGATGTCAAATGGGAATTTGTTGCATTACGGAGTTTTGATTTCTAAAGAAACTGCAGCTAAATTACAATTCGAAGCAACATCTCAAGACAGAGGAAGAGACAGGTGATCTTATGAGGCTGTGAACACTTGGTTCAGCTGCAGGGCTAAGGAAGAAATCTACTTCTCCTATCTCCTACACAGTAATTGCCTTCCTGGGAGCAGGGCACTGGCTGGGACATAGAGAGTCATAGATGGCCCGCTCCTGCACCTTTAAGATCTCCTTCTTGAAGAATGCCCAGCCTTCCTGGACTCCTTTGCCCTTCAGGACTGCCTGCCAAGGGACTCTGTCAACCAGAATCCTAAACAGGCCAAAGTCTGCCCTTGGGAAGTCCAAGGTAGCATTTCTGCTGACCCCCTTGTTTACTTCTTGAAGAACTGAAAACTATAATTTTGTGATTGCTGTGCCCAGGTTGGCCTCCAACCATCACACCACCCACCAGTGCTTCTCTGTTCACAGACAACAGGTCCAGAAGGTGCTTTCCCTAGTTGTCTCCCTCACCAGCTGTGTCAGGAAGTTATCTTCCGCACACTCCAGGAACCTCCTAGACTGTTTCCTCTCTGTTGTGTTGTATTTTCAGCTGAAGTCCCCCACAAGAACAAGGGCTAGAGATTGTGAGACTTCTCCCATCTGCTTATAGAATAATTTCTCTGCCTCTTCAGCCTGGATGGGTGGTCTGTAACAGAATCCCACCATGATATCAGCCTCGTTGGCCTTCCCCCGGATTCCTACCCATAAACACTCAACCTTATTGCTGCCATCATTAAGCTTTAGACAGTCAAAACACTCCCAAACATGCAGGGCAACCCCACTGCTTTTCCTGCCTTGCCCATCCCTCCTGAGGAGTTTATAGCCATCCACTGCAGTACTCCAGTTGTGCGAGTCATTCCACCATGTTTCCGTGGTGGCAACTATCAACATATCAATAAAGGATGCTTGCCCCCTCCCACCAGCTCTGTACCTCACAGAGGAAGGTGAAGATGCCCTGATGTTCCTTGAGGAGCTTGGCAATTGTGAGGTTGCTCTGCTTGATCCCACCTAGCGGGTCAAAGAGGAGGTCACGGTTGAGGGTCCCCTTCCTCTCCTCCGTCCACACGTCGATCTCTTCCTGGTGGTACGCGAAGGTGCAGTTATCCCCGTACTTACAGTCCTGCTTGTTAAGCATATCTACAAAGCAACAAACAGCACACACCACCACACAAGCAGGGCGGCCCAGTCAGAAACTAAACTCTCTCTCATCTCCTCCCGCTGCCCATGCCTCTCAAGGAACTGAAAGCAAGAAAACAGAGCTGAAGAAAAAAGAAAAGACATCTCCCCCCAAGCTTGTCTATATCAAGACATTCAGGAAAGTTAATGCAAACTACTGAATGGTGACAATCTCAAGTAACGCTGCTGTTGGGGAAACCATCTCAAAACAGAGGCCAGCTTTAATTCAGTCCCTGGCAAGGGACAGATCATGATTTAAGTAACACTAATCCATATTAAGTTCTCCCATAGGCCCAGCACTAAGTAGCCCTGTTAGCTTGGCTCTTGCAGTCTCCCCACCTCATTTGGTAGTTTGTAATGGCACTGCCTCAGGGACCAGTCTGGTCACACTGCCTGCACGTACCATGGGACGGCTGGAGCAAGGGAACAGGTAGAGAGTGCTTCTCCCTAGGCAGAACCACAGGCCTGCCCTGGGGCAGCTGAGTGGAGTGGGACTAATGTGAGCACTTGTACAGGAGGCAGGTTCACAGTAAAGCCCATGTCAACAGGGCAGCTCTGAGCGCTTGGTTACGCATTGCACCTCACTGTGCCTTTGGAACTCTTCTGCTCCACCACTTTAGAAGCTGCCTGCTCTCCACAACATGGCAGCTAATTGCCCTTCACTGTGCCTAGCCATCCAGTCCTTAGGCTACTGATGGGACAGGAGACCCCAGAGCCAGAAGGCAACAGTTGTAGATATCAACTATAACTTCTCTCCCAGCCTCCCGCAGCACACAGTGAACAGCCCCTTCCTGGCCACCAACTGCCCCAGATCACCTTTGCACAGGTAATAGGATCCTACAAAGTTGGTTTTTGTTGGGCGAGGACGGATCCTCTTCCAAATCTTATCTTCCGAGTTCTTCAGCCTGCCCAGCAGGATGTCCCGCTTGCACTTGTGCTCCAAGCCTTCCCGATAGGTGTAATCACCAGCCTTGGGCCCTGCAGGAGAGAATAACCTCATCAGCCCAGGGAAAGCCAAATCCTAGCCTGGGCCAGCGCTCTGGTGGCAGAGCAAACACATCACCTGTTTTGGGGTAGCAGATATGACAGGCTTGCTTGAAGACATGAGTAGCTGCCAGTGGGTTCTTCACTAGCAGGGCTGTGTTGGGCATTACTGGTTCTGGCTGGGACAGCAGGTGCTCGGTGACCTTGGGCACAGCTGGATGACTCACTCCACCAAGGCTGACCTGAGAGAAAACACATGTACCTCTCTTTTCAGCTCTGCAACTACCTGGGCAAGAAACCTCTCTAACCCCCTGCCCCACTCCAGTCTCTCAAAAACCTTTCTCATTTCCTTTCTCATAAAAGTGCTCACATCTGAAATGACATTTCCAAAAGAGCTGCATGCAACTTCTTCAAAGAGAACAAACACTGTGGTATGTTCACTTCAAAGACAGGCCTCTTTCTCTATTGGTAAGGGATCTCAGTTTTCTATCATGAGCCACAGAACAAAATGCCCCCCTTGCCCCTTCCCATTCCTTCCATCACAATAAGCTCTCCACTGAAAGGTTTTTAACCCTATCCCAACCTGAGAAAAAAACCCAAACCACATATCAGTAAATCTTCAGGGAGATTCACGTTGATGTTAATAGGGCTAGCAGATGACAGAAACTCAAGAATAATTCTTGCTCTAAGCTTGCTTAACCATCTCCTTTTTCTCCAAACTGGAGACATAGGACAAAGACAGAACAGTGTATTTGGAGAAGTCTCCTGACAGGGCCAGAGAGCAGCAAAGAGCCTCAGTAGCCTGAAGTCAAAGTTGGCTTACTCTGCCCCATCCTTGAGCGTTATGTGGCTGCCAGATACAGCGGGACACCAGCGTCCATGATCCCCTGTTGACCCTACAACCAAGGCCACACCATGTCTACCCCAGCAATATGAAGTTACAGATAAAAACAAAGATGGAACAAAGGTCTTCCTACTGACTGGGGAAATCTTTTCCTGCCTTGCCACGACATGGAAGGCAAAACTCACTGGGGCAGGTCAAGAAGAGGGGCCCAAATTACCTACATCACCCAAGTCACTACTACCTTGGCTCCAGAGCACCCTGGGACATCAGCATGGAGGAGTAGCTCACTCACCACGGGGGATGGTTTTTGGCTGCCAGGTGGGTGTCGCAGTTCCTGAGAGCTAGTTTCTTCTGGGCAAAAGAAAGGGAAAAGAGCCCCACAAGACAAATACAATCATTTCACTTTCAGAGGCAATTCTGCTCACAAAAAGACAAACAAATGCTTATTAAATCAATTTGCTTTATTTATTTCATAATATTTTAATAGTTTATCCCCAAAGCAGCTGTCTGGACTTGGAAAAACTCCAGGAAAGGCCTTCTTGTCCCACAAATCCTACTGAACCCAACTCTATGCTGCTGAGCACTGGCATTCCCAAGGTGGCAACTCAAAGGTAAGCCAATGCTGAGGTGAATGTGAGTGTTGAAGGCTGACTGGCCAGTCTCTGCTGTTCTCAAAATACTTTTGCTGCAACACTGGGGACAAGTTAACCAAGAAGAAGCCTGCCTTTCCTCCTGGACAGGAAGGCACTTTTTGCCCACCATCCTCCCCAGCTTTTCTACTTGTGACATCAGAGTGCAGAGCCTCATTCAAGAGGACACTCACTGTCCTGAATCCAGAGATGGGAAAAACCCACCTCAGCCTCTACCATTCTGCCCAGCATAACAAGGTCCTGCATCATCTCAAACAGTCACCATGACTTTGCTCACTTTGTGCAAAATGAGGAGGAGGGAGGAAGCATGCTATAGTCCAGCAAATTGTGCCAAGGGAGGTGTCCTGGACACCGAGCCAGGTTTAAATCTCACCATTCATCATTATACACCTTTGTGTTCCATTCTCCTCTTTAAACTTCACTCTGTGCACGTACTGGTTGCCTGGGATTACACACCCTACAGCCTTTCTCATTACTCCTGAGCTAAACATACTCAGTTGCTCTGTCCAAGACAACTCCCTGCTCTCCTCTGCATTTATATTCCCATTCTGCCACACCAGCAGATAAAACCACATGATGGATGTTCTCAGCACTGAAGGAAATAATTTTGGCGTGCATTCACAGCTAAGGCAGCATAAAACCCCATCACTCTGCACCTACCAATGGCAAAGGAATCCAAGGCATCCAGAGACCCTCTGCTTGTCCCAAAGGAGTCCAGGGCATCGAGCCGTGTGTCTGTGTAGGGAAGCAGATCCAGGGAATCCAGCGAATCTAAAGTAGAGCCGCCACTTCCTCCTGGTGGGGCCTCAAAGGCATCCAGGACAGAGGAGGAGGAGAGCTGCTTGGTGGGATCCATCACCAGGCCAAAGGAGGCGGGTGGCAGAGGGGTGGAGACAGGGATGCTGGCTGTCACGACTGGAGGCAGCAGCGGAGTTCCCCCCGGAAACACAGGAATCAGCTGGGGCATCTCGGTTGGCAGATTGGCAGGAATGGTGCCCTGGACCAGAGACTTCGGGGAATCAGGAAGGAGGAGGATAAACAGCACATTAGGAATGAGGAGTAGAGACTTAAATCTGATGTCCTAGTTTTGGCTGGCACAGAGTTAATTTTCTTCTTAGTAGTTGGTACAGTGCCGTGTTTTGGATTTAGCATGAGAATAATGCTGATAATACACTGGTATTTTGGTTGTTGCTAGGTCGTGCTTACTCTAAGTCAAGGACTTTTCAGTTTCTCATGCTCTGCCAGCAAGCAGATGCACAAGAAACTGCGGGAGAGCATGGCCAGGACAGCTGATCTGAACAAGCCAAAGGGATATTTCATACCACAAAACATCATGCCCGGTATATAAACTAGGGAGACTAGATCAGAAGTCACCAGTTGCTACTCAGGGATGGGCTAGGCATTGGTCAGTGGGTGGGAAGCAACTGGATTATGCATCACTTCATTCTCTTGGGTTTTATTCCTCCCTCTCTCTCTCCTTTTCTATTATTATTATTATTGTTATTATTTTTATTATCATATTTTATTTTGTTTCAATTATTAAACTGTTCTTATCTTAAACTAGAAGTTTAGATTTTTGAGTTTTTTTCATTATCCTCCCCACTGGGAAGGGGCAGGGGGAAAGTGAGTGAGCAGCTGCATGGTACTTAGTTGCTGACTGGGGCTAAACCATGACAACAGAGAGCAACAGGCTCCCACTGAGGTGCGTGCTATACTATCTGAAGAAAAAGGATACCTGGCAGCTCAGTCCACCACAGACCTTCCAGTCTATCTATACTGCAAACGGTCTGGACCAAGATCCCTGAGGAGGTGTTGGGCTACCTGAGCTCATCAGTCTGCAAGGCAGAGCCCTGTGCTGGGCACTTAAACCAGCTCAGGTTGAGAAACAGTGCAGCTGAGTACACACTGCACTGAGGTCAGGGTAAGGACCATGACTCGTGGCACCTCCCATCAGGGCTTTTTGGCTCAGAGGCATCCAACGTGAATGTGATTATATTGCCTCCAGACCTAAGTTGGCTCACATAACATCAGCAACACTGGCAAATAAAATCTAACATAAGTATGAATACAGACTGCGTCTGCAGCTTCCAGACCTGTTCAAAGAGCATAGGCTGAATGCAGTCTGCACAAAATACAAGAACCTTAGAGCATGGCCACTGTATAAAATACATCCATCATTCCTGCTTCACCCCACTCATTTCTACCCTCAGACCTGCTTCAACTCCTCGACATCAGAGGCCAGGTGGAAGGAAATGTCCGAGGAAGGCTACCTAGGGTACATTTTGAGAGGCAGCTCCATGAAGTTGTACACGGCAAAACAGGCTTGGAGAAGGGCTCTTTAGATACTCACAAGCCACTTGCAGAAATAAAGGAAGTAATGAATGGGTTTTGCCAGAGGAAGAGTTAGGAGAAAATAATTACAAACAGAGAGAGGCAGCATGCATATCCTCATGCTCCAGGGACATATTTGGAACAAGAAGCAGGGGACCCATGCAGTGCCGACTCTTACTAGAGGGTATGGTGACCCTTCAGCAAGGGAGTCCAGGAGGGAGTCCAGTTCTTCCCCAATGATGTCCCCATCTGTGAAGTCCTCCACGCTCTCAGGCACTGGCAAAGGTACACAGTCTGGAGATGGGAGCAAGCTGGCAGCAGGGAGCGAGGTAGGCAAGCCCTTTGCATCTGCGTCAGAGGGCAAAGGGGCCAGCCCATCATTCACAGGGATGGAGGCGGCCACAGGAGCCGGGAGGCACTGCAGGTCCATAGCGCAGTCTGTGATGAGAGAGAAACAGAGCCAGTCACCAGGAGAGCCTCTTGCAGGAAGCAAGCAGAGCACAGCCTGGCAAAAACAATATTGTACAACTCCACAAATCACAAAAACAAAGTATGCCAATTTTTTGAGAGGAGAGGCTCTAGTCTGAAGAGTACTTGCCCTTTCATTTTTGTTCCCACTCTCCAATGGCTCACCAATAGCTGAAATACATTCTAAGGGCCAGTGCCCAGTCTGACTGTCGGGATTTGGCAAGCAGTACAGTAACCAGGAACAACACAAAACCTGTGGCTGAGCAGTTACTGAGTTCACTATGGCCAGGACTAAAGGCCAGGGGCACATAATCCGATTTCTCTATAAGCCACCACCTGGTGTTTTCTTTAATGTTCCTCACTAAAGCATTTGGCAGAGATCACTGCCTTCTCTAGTCCTTGGAGCTTTGATATCTCAACTGAAAGCTCGCTTACTTGCATACACCCTCTCTAAAAACCCAGGCCTCCTAAACAGCAGAAGATAAACACAAGGCCCTGCTGAGAAGAGAGTCGGAGACTGAGTGCTCAGATCACGTTATGCTATCAATGTGTCCCCAGAAATCCCCATCAGACTCACTCGGCTGTCTTTACCCAGGTAAATTCCCTGCTCCTGAGTCCTTCCTGATGTCTGTAGCTGGGAGGTGGCTGCCCATACTCCCCCTCAACACGTGAGAAGCAAACATCCCCTTGGGAACTTGTGAGAGCCAGGAGAGAGGCAGTGATTTTCCCTAAGGCTTCTTTCCCTCTCCAGTACACTACTGAAATGGTAAGATGTTCCCATCATGCAATATAAACCTCTGTTAAATGAAGTTAAGTTACAAGCACATATTTTTCAAAGAAGAGCATTTTATTCTCAAAAAAATTAAAGGTTAAAAAAAAGAAGTTCGAATGTTAGAAATTTGGAAAATGCAGTATTACATTTGCAGTTCTCAAACCAAGCACCCAAACTACCTTAATTCTGCCCCTGTGTAGATGTCCTGGAATAAAAGAAAAGAAATAAGACAAAGATGCTACCTTCTCCACCCACATCCCAGAGGCTCCACTGTAGCTGCAATGGTCTAAGGTTATAAGCAAGGCAAAGTTTGGAAGCAGAGACAATAACTTTTATTAGAAAGACTGATAAGTTTGGGAAAGAAACTAGACAAGCTTTGGAGACACAAAACTTGATCCAGCAAGAAATGCCTCCTGTCTGCTCACTCAGTCCCCACAAGAACTCAGCCATCCCTTTGTAACTGGGACTGGGCGAGCGAGCCCTCTTACTGTATCTACAGCGGGTGTTCAGGGAGGAATGTGGTGGTGCCTTTCTTAGAGAGCTCAGCAAATAACCAATTGCAGCAAACCCCCAAGTCCTGAACAAAACAGCAGCAGACAACACACACAGGCAGGCCCCCTTATCTCTAGCCCCACCAGGAGCACAGCACCACCCACTGCAACCTTTCCTCCAGCATTTGTTGTGAGTGGTCCATGTGGATGGACCACAGCAAAGGTCACTGTACAAGGCACTGGAGGCCAAGCTGTGATAAAAGGCAGGGAAAGCAGGGGGAAGTGGCAAGGAACAGACTCAGGCACCCTCTCCACATCCTCAAGCATGTCATTGAAAGAACGCACATGTTGTACCTTATGGGATCCAACACAAGCTTTCAGTGCTGCAGCTGAATACATTTCCCACAGGCAGCAGCTCAAAGGCAGGCTGCATGTGTCCTTAGTTTTGCAACTGCCCCTCAGACCAGGCTCAGCTCCAAGCCCATGCCCCCTTTGCGATGACTTCTCTCGGCTCATGTCCCTTTGGTGCAGAACCCCCATCTGCTGGATGCACTGGAGCCAGCCATCCAGCTTCCCTCGGTGATGGCCTCAGAGCTGGCAGCTCAGCCAGACTCCCTGCAGTACAAAGGGATGGCTTGTGCCTTCCCATTTTTCAGATGTTTAAATCTGGAGTACTGTCAAGATCCCTGCAGAGGCCAACAAGAAGTTCAGAACACGCTGGAAGGGATAGGGACATATTCAGCAGGGAGCAAAAGGGTTCACGATGACAGGGCCCCAAAGGATCCAGCAGTTCAGACCTTCTCTGAGGAATGAATGAGGCTCTCCAGTTTCCATTCAGACTGGGAAGCAGAGAAAAGAGGCCCTCACACATCCTAAGAGGCCCCAAATCCAGAAAAGCTGAATGCACAACCAAAAGGCAGAGAATAACATGGGACCCCCCACAGCACAGTGCATGTGAAGGGCAAGGAGAAGAGCAGGGACCAACAGGTTCCACTACTTACAAGGAGCAGAGGGGAGATGTCTGCTCCCCTCTCTCTGACCACCCCTGTCATTCCTTCAGCCACTTCCTCCCACTCTCCTCTGTCCAATCTTTTTTCCCATCCCTCCTTTCCCATTCCTGCTTTCCTCAGGACACCCCATCTGCTGACCTTACCAGCCACGATGCACTTCCTGCATTCACCTAATGTTTGCTCCATCTTCAAAAAATAAAACAGCTTTTTTTGATGAGTAGATCACAGACACACACCCCCCTCCTGATTTCTGCCACTGCCATGACACTAAGCTCCAGGTATTTATTATAAGCTCAGTGAGGGTCTTGTCTATATGCTCCCACGAACCAAGTCTCAAACCAAGCCCTCCCATCTGGCAGCTTCTCTGGCCATACACGTGTCTGACCCAGAGGGGCAAGTACAGAGTTTTTAAAAGCCCAGTTTCTAGCTCCACTTCCCCAAACAGCAGTGGTTCCCTAGTGCATTAGCTAGCCAAAGGCCATACTGAGCCAGACCTGAGCCATGATCTCTGCAGAACAGGCTGAGTTAATCAGATCACTTCAAGCAAAACATGGAGGAAAGGGCTTGAAGAGTTTGGATCTCAAAACCAAACCAAACCAACAACAAAAAAAGCCCTTGCTAAAAAAGCTTTGGATCTGAAACCCTCAAGGTTCCCAGCACCCATAGCCCTCCTGGTGGCACACTACTCTCAGGGCAGGGGGATAACACATAATTCCAGTGCTTTCGAAAAGGTTTCCTAGCAGTAAAGGCTTTGTCTGCCTGAACTGCAGCAAAGGTGGCATGCTGCTCTTACACAAATCGTAATTAGATAAAGAGCTTACTGGACGCAGTCACTCTGTACTCTACAGTAGGAGTCCAATTCATTTCAGGACTGCAAGATAACGTGAAAAACTCTCCTTAATTCACAGAACTGGGTCTCATGATCACATGTAGCATTCAGCTGCTGAACTGGCATTCAACAGAAAACTAACATGTTTCCAAAAGCACCTTAACGATGAAATTAGTTTCTTTCTATAAAAAGAGCCATTGCAGTGGTAAGTCCTCACACTTACCCTCACACACAGGTAAGTGTGTTCCTTACTTTTTGAAGGAACAAAGAGGGATGTGCTCAGAGGCACAAGCTCAGTGCTCCAGCACACAACAAAGGGCAACACACTTAGCAAGCCTTTCTACAGGGGCAGAGTTAAGGTCACTTGTTTCACAGCATGAGAAAAGCAACCTTGTTAGCCCTCCTTCTGCTCCTCCTGGGTTCCTAACCCTGAACTCAGCTCTCCCTGGTCCCTCCCAACTCCTTTTGTTTTCAATTGCTCCACCTCAACATCTTGGAGTACAATACACACTCAAAGCACAAGCGGTGCCTACAACCTTAACTTCACTTTATCTGGACTGTTTTGCTTGGGAGCAGAGCTTCAGAAGCTTTGCCAAGCTTCAAGAAAGCACAACTGGAGAGAGCTGTGTATCTCAGCAGACCCTTTTAATTCCCAGATGTGTCTCTCACTGGGCCTGGCCTTTTCTGCACAAAAAACATTCCTGCTTTCCACCACCTTTCCCTCTTCCTTGTTACCAAAGCCAGGAGTGTGCAGAAGAGACACAAATGCAGGGATGAACCTCTCAGGCCTGCCAGTCTGGTCACATACCTTTCTGAAGCCACAAAAATCTGAGAAGAGGGATATTTTTACCTGTTTCGATGTCATCTATCGAACCCAATCCATTGGAAGTAGTCTGCAAAGAGGATGTAGGAAAGGGGAGAGAAAAATATTGTGATAAATGAATCTTTAAACAGATATCCACACTTCACAGATGAGATTCTTTACTACTACTAAATGCATATGATCCCTTCTTTTCCTTTATGGCCTCTTTCCTTGCTAGAGCAGTAAAGGCAATGAACTTTAAGAGGCCATTAATCCAAGGAACCTATTCGTTTTTACCTTCATCCGTGTACAAACCATTTTGCTGCAAAGGAATACCATCCCTGCACAATATCCAACCATTTGAATAAATCCATACATAGAGTAGGGTTTTTCATGTGTGGGTGAGAATACTGTGTCCCAAGTCCCAGGATGCATCAATCGGCCAGCCCACAGCATGGGAGGGCCGATTAGCCTGATCTTACGCAACGTTCCTTTTCTTAGTTCACATATTTTGTGATCTAAAAACCACAAACTTTTACAGCAAACTCAAAACAGGAAAATGTTTCCGCCAAGACAACTGCTGACTTGGAGCTCCAGGCAAGAAATAAATTGAGTCCATATTTTACAGAAACATAAACAGAGGTGTGCCTTTAGCTTAAACTTAAAAAGGCACAAGTAAAGCATTTGTCTTGAGATATTGCATCTACTACAATAGTTTTTGCACTACTTTCAATTCTTGCAAAAGGAAAGATTTTCAAATTAAAAACTAGGCACAACCATTAAAGAAAGCTGACTGGCCTTCATAGAAAGATGTGAAGGCAAGGCACTGAAGCATGAGAGGTAAACTAATTCTTTAGTATCCCACCTTATTGTACAAAATTACAATGCTTACAGTTTTATTGTTTGTTTGCTTTAAGGAGCAGTGTGAGCTACCAAACAGCCTGTAAAAACAGCAAGTGTTTAGTTTGTTTTTTTTTACCCAGTGTTAGAACAACGAAATCCGCAATTTCTTATATTTTACCTTAGCATTTGTACAGTGCCCTGGTCACCTGGATGTCCCAGGACAGTACAAAGAGTACATAAGCTGTGTATGCACCTCTCTCAGTACATCACAGCATTTAATTTGTATGTTTCTTCAGCGGTTGCACTTTCTGACTTTTACTTAGCACTGCTGTTAACTACATAAAAACTTGAAAATGAAAATTTATTTAAAATGCAAGAGAAAGCAAACATTCACAATAACTACGCAAAATGACCATTTTCAGTAATCTAATTACTGACAACAAAAATGCTGTCACTAGAAATATTTCCAAGGAAATTAATTTCCTTGAAAATATTCCTTAAAAGTGGAATACTAATTAATACAGTTCAATCCTAAAAGATCATTATAAATTTGCATGTAAACAAAACTGCAAAGCATTCTAGTAACACAATCCATAAAGAGTAACAACCACAGGATGCAAACTCTACCTGGTTTGATAAATTGATTGATGTGCCATTACTGAGTAGTGAGAATGTTTCCAATTCCTGCTGCAAGGAAGAGAGAGGTTTCAGAGCAGAATTCAGCCCATGAATGCTCATAAACTAGGCAAAGCTGGGTTACAATAGAGTTTCCTTCCAGGCATTGCCCCAAAATAAAAGCTACCCCAAAAGGCTGTGACACAAGGGTACATGTTCCTTAACACTAAAAAGGGACATAAATTTGTTCTGTACACCTCAGAACGTCTGACACAATCAGGAAGCAAAAAACTTCCCTGAGGAACAGAAGGTTGTTTCTTTTTATTAAGAAATTACTATTTTAGGAAGGCATTACAGTGTTGGAATGAAAGCTGGAAGTCAACAGAAGAGATTGCAAAGTTATCAAAATACCAATCACTAAATTTCAAATAATAAAAAGCATTTCAGAGTTTTTAATTTTTGTATTTCTCACACACAAGTGGTTTAAGCCCATCTCAACTGAGTAACATGACAATACCAAAAAAAGGCAGCAAGGCCAACACAGCGAACAGCTACAAAAAGTATTTCTGCAAAAAGCTTCCCTTTCTTTGAGACAGAATCATTTGGGAGTGTTGAGAGCTTCTACAACATCAAGGAGTTTTTGTCAGGGTAGGAAAATCACATGTGAAGTTTGTCAGGGAAAGGATTAAAACTTTATAGTCAGATTTACCCAAAAGCTCTCTGCAAACTTAATGCCCACCAATCACTCCACTTCATATTACAAAGGTGCCCCTCTGGAGATGGAACGCTCTGGTTGATTAAGACACCACCGCGCATGGGGCCGAGGATGCGAATGAAAACGTCAGCCTCCACTACCAGCTTATGTTCCCCGTTTCTGACAACAAAATCCATGACCAAGGCAGCTTTATGGGAGAGCGCTAGCAGTGGCCTGACGCCCTCTAGCTCCATCGCAGGGTACACATTTAAACACCTACAGTACTCCAATTACAGCAGCAGTTCCTTGCAGAGCCAAGTTACAGATCCAGCCAATGGTGTTAACTAGTGGACCCAGGACTCGCTTTTTGCCTCCTTTCCTGGGATCTGACCGGATGTGTACCTGCTGCTCTCCCAAAGCGCAGGCCTTTCCCCCACCACAAAGTGTACACAGGCTAGCAGCCTGCAAGAGGGTTGGCAGGGTGGTGTACATGTGTCTGTAACTGCAGAGCAGCACCTCCCAGTTCTGCAAAAGTAAATCTGCATGAGCCAAAGGATACCCTCTAACTAAAAAGAAGTCATACCTGAGGTCTTTTGTATGCTTTTCGAACCCTCAGTCCCAGCTTCTGGGCAAGTTCCTGTCCCAGTTGTGTGACGCTTTCATCCTGGGGACAAAACCATTGACAGGACACTTTCAGTTTTGTGGCACACAGAATGAAATAAAGAGGAAAGCAGTTATGCACACTGGGCTGCACCAAGAGGCCTCAATTTTTTTAGACAGCAGCAGGTGGGCAATTCCCAGAGCAGCCCTAGGAGAGTCCAGGCAGACCTCAGCGTTCTTGTCATTGAGTCCTGCCAAGATGCTGCAGTTGCACCAAGAGCTCTGCCCTACACTCTGCAGAAGTCCAGAGTGAATATTCAATGCTGCAGAAGATCAGAATCAAATATCTGCTTCCAAAAAAGCACCCACTCTGCAAAAGCAGGGTTTATGAGTCCTGCTGGCAAGATGGTTGGAAGAGCTGCCAAGGCTGGCTGCTAGGGGCTGATACAGCTTCTTCAAGGTCTCCATGCCTGGGAAGGAGCCTGCATGTCTTCCCTCTCTGCTAGCTGCAGAGTTAATAATCAGTTTTGATATGCAGACTATATTCACTATCCTGTTTTACTTGTTTGTTTGTTTCTTTGTTTTTAAAGATGAAACCAAGTCTCAGTTTCCAACTTACTAGCTAGAAGGCATTTTCACTGTCTTCAGCTCCAGTGAAACTGCCTCAGCTTAGTCAAGCAGATCCTTTAGCTTTCCTCATTGTGTGCCATTTACCACCCTCCCTGCCCAGTGCCCATGCCCACTCACACACCACCATGGGCTTTCTGCCCACAACCTTCTTAACTTATACCAGTAACTGTTTCCTTCTGCTTTCCTCTCTCTCCCTGTTCACAAAAATATCAGAGTACTTTAACAGTTTCTTCGAAGAAGAAAAAAGTATCTGCCAACCTATTGTGATATCCCTCTATATTCCAACATTTCCTCCCTCATCTCCAATCTTCTCTCTACTTGTCATGCTGGTCTTTCCAACCTCCTTCTCCGTGCAGGTTCAGTCCTTTCCCTTTCAACACATGACAAGCCTCTGGTTCTTCCAGCCCACACTATCACTAACTTTTCCCTTCAATTTGGAGTGCCATTTTTTGATTGTATGCACTCCCCCACACCCTCAACATGAGTTGTCACTGTCTTCTCTGAACTCAGTGAAGACAAAATCTAACCTGTCCATTTCCTCTTCTAAAACACCCCATACCATACAAAAAAAAGCATATCACAGAGGAGTATTAATTTCACCATGCTGAGTACTTCTGCAAAGTAGCAGCACTGAGTATCTGCACCCAGAAATAAGTTAACTCTGCTAGACAGTGAGCCCACTGAGTGGCAGACCCTTCATCAGTGAAGTTTAAAGACAGGCTCTGTTTTGACAACAAAGTTCTCAGCAATGACAGCAATGCAAGATGGAAATATCCATGTGCTCCAGAGGGTAATGGAAACAAGAGTGAGATGATGACTTGTCTTTGATGCAGAGAAAGTTTATGATTTCTGTTATCAGGTAATAAGAAAATGGGGTATGCTAATTTACAAGATTGAATTGTTTAGAATAGAGAATGCAGATCATTCAATATGGAGTTTATTAGGCTGAACTTTCCTGCCATAGGGAAGTTTGATAAACTGTCTGCAGACCACAATGATTGTAATGATAATAATGGGAGCAATGTAATCATAACAATATGGTTAAAAACTAAATTAAATTAAGTGGCTCAACTGCAATGTGAAATATAGGCAGACATGGCTTTATGTAAACACATACATTAGATGCTTTTGTTAATAAAAGGGCTTGTTTAAAAAACAGTTCTTCATCCCCAAAGGTGATACCTTCAATATGTTTTGGTCACCCTGTTCTGCCAAGTCAAAGAAACTAGAATTTACAAACTATACAAAAGGAATTACTACCTGCTAACAAGACTTTCAAAGACTGATTCTATAACATAATAATAAATGAAAGTTAACTTCTTCTGTGGAGGTAGATGCATTTTTCTTGTAATAGCATTACAGTGATGGAT
This sequence comes from Lepidothrix coronata, assembly GCF_001604755.1. Lineage (NCBI taxonomy): Eukaryota > Metazoa > Chordata > Aves > Passeriformes > Pipridae > Lepidothrix > Lepidothrix coronata. Next base: position 1,674,262 of record NW_016690321.1, read on the forward strand.
CAGAACCAAATTTAGCAAAGGTTCTAGTGCTTACTAGAACCTGTGTAATCAGTCTGGTTTCCTGTTCAATATTTGGCCTAAGATGATGCTCAACAAAAGCATTATCAGGAAAATATTTAGGTCCTAGTATATGCAGATAGGTCCCTTTGCATGCAAAAATTTACACACCTGTGAACACAAAAATAACTATGACATGTGATGTCAAGGACAGTTTTGCATGTTCCTCAAGAAATAAAAAGCTTTTTTAGCTTGCCTTAGCAATCAGTAAGTAAACCGTGAGACATTTTTATCCAAAACAGGAAAACTATATGTTTTCCTTCCAAAGCTCCAATTCCCACTTGTCCCATGCTCCTAGCCATTCCCATTAGAGATATAAAAGCAGCCAATTAAAACATTCTTATGGCCTCAGTTCACATTTTGTTAGGGTAGGGTTTTGCTCTTCACAAACAGGCCACTGAACCTGCTGTCACTAACTGGTGTCTCTGGCTGGCGCTATCTTTAGAAGTGACTTGGACTGAAGAAACATGGGAGGACAAACATCTTTGAATCAGAGAGACAGAATTTCTGAGCATAAGCATGCTCTCAGGAACAGCCAAGCTTCTTCTTCCACTGTCCCCTGGCCTCACACTAAGCATGTTGCAGAGAGGAAGGTTGTGAGCCACAATACTCAAGCTGAGTTGTATGTCAAAAACTTACATGTGGGAGGGACAGCAAGCATCGGCTATTGCACTCATACGCTTCTTTGTGTCTTCCAAGCTCATTTAAGGAGCGGGCTTTCCGGAATAGCGCTCGTATGTTCTCCTTGTCAAGACTTAAAGCCTTCTCGCTGTCTTCCAGTGCCTTCTCATACAATCCCTGCATGGAGGAGACCACCTGGAGTCAGATGTGGCACAGCAGACTAACTCCTCCTTGTGTGTGAATACAAACGTTCTCTCTCTCAGCAGAAAACAGGAATATAAATGGCAGTTGGAAGTACACATTTATTACCTCGTGCACCGACCAGTGTACAAACACATCTACATCAACAGAACATTTTGTTAAATCCTGCAAACCTCAAAACACTTCAAAGTCAGTGAATGACAGAACTAAGGGTGCTTGAGCAACCTTATCTTCTCTCTCCCTCTACCTCGGCCATGTTACACTTGGCAGTCTTTAATTATGTGACCACTTGCAAATTTTCAGGGGACAGCCTCATTATGAACAGGATGGACCTGCTCTGGAGTTGTGCCATAAAGGAAAGCTGTTATATGTCTTAGTAAAATGGAAGCCTTTTAGAGCCTGAGTATTTCAGAATCTTCTCCATGTGTGTGCTGAAATTTCTTCCAAGACCCAAAGCCTTCTTACTATCTTCCAGTGCCTACTTGAGGAGGCAGGAGCCTCCAGAGCAATACTCAAACAGTGTTCCAGAGAAATGCTTGCTCAGCACTGGAAGATACTGGATTGTACTAACTCCTCACCAGTGTGGACCAGAACTGCACTGTCAGTACCTTAGGCCCTCCATCACATCCTTCCTCTGGTCTCGCAAGACACAGTGCAATAGTGGGGTGATATCAGCGTTTTCTGTGTGTCGTCATCTCCTCCAGTGTTTGACCAGGGAGCGGACAAAACCAACTGAAATCCCTCCTGACATCTTTTCCAACTGCACAGCACTGCAACTGTGATGTCCTCCCTGGCTCCTGAGGATGACTTGGGAAGGCACTCACCATGGCAAAGTAGCAGGCAGCTCGGTTGACATGTAGCTTGCAGAGAAGTTCCTTTGGGATGGTCACCTCGTCAGAGGCTGCATAATCTGCCACATTCAGCCCTTCTACATATTGTACCAGTGAAAGTTTGAAATCCTTCTCTCGAAACAAATCATTGCCCTCTGCAAACAAGTTTCTCACCAGCTTCTGCAAAAAGGCCTGGGCAGCAGGGAGAGAACAAGTAAACAAGTGGATATTCAGAGACAGGAGAGACTTCCCAATTTCCCATTCCTTTCCACATGTTTTAGCAAATTTCTTGCCCACTAAGATACTCTTGCCTTCCCACCCTCACGTAAAACATCAATTTTTTTGGTAGAGGAGAATGATCCAGTCAAATCCCCATTCTTCTTGAACACTCAAATGTCTTCTCCTTTCCCTGAAAGTTGTCATTGTCAGAACCTTAAAACTTTAAGTCACAGACAAATTGTGACAGACCATCCCACGTTCCTCACTTTTGGTATGTAAACTAATGGCTGTGCCACAGAACAGATCTTGCTATCCAGAGGGCTCCCAACCTCAGTAAACAAATTCTCCATTACCTCATAATCTTCTTGACTTAGGGGTAATGTGGACCTGAAAAAAAAAGAAGAGAAAATACTCATGAAACAGGCATTCATGCAAACAAGGGCTTTTGTCTCATGAAGGAATCATCTTTCTGGTCCTCTGTTGATGATCTCAGTTACTGAACATTTTATCACTGAAAAGGCAGCTGAGGCAAAGAGAACACAGTTGGGGAGCATTAGACCATTATGCTCAGTAATGGTCACAGTGATGTCAAGTGTTGGTCAGGTCTCAAAGGGACTTGAAACTAGAGGAATCTTATTCTCAGTTATTTTCTGTGCAATGTGTCTGTAACGTGTCTTCAATCACCTAAGAAACCACATCTTTGACAAGTCATGTGAGAGACTGTCAAGAAGAATACAAGTGTATTTTATGTGCATCTGGCTGTAATGAGAGGAACCAGATTGGCACTGAAAGACCTCCTCAAATCCTTTGTGAAACCAGAGACATACAGTGATACATGCAATCACTTTCCTCTGCCTTAACTTAGCCACATGCCTTTGGGTCTACCCCACAAAAGGAAGGGAGAAAACAATGCAGGTTTAGGAGGCTATTTAACTCCAGCTCTGTTGGCCAAGGCTGTGCCACAAAACTGGCAGTGCTTGTGTGGGTAACACCTACCCCACAACAGCACTGAGACTTAGGAGAAAGGTTCTGTTCTTCAAATTGGACCATCCAAGTAATTCAGGCTTGGTCCCCGTATATTTATTTTTCCTCTTCAAGGAGAAATCAATAGGCTCTAGAGGAATCCTTAGCACCTTTCATAGCCTTTTTCACCTGCAGTGCATACATGGTCTTACTGGTTACAGAATAAACTTTTTTTAGATTTCATCTGATCACCATCTACTCCTTAAAATTAAGTACAGGAAATGTCATGACTTTGTAAGAAACATTCATGCTGCTTATAAACTTGGGCTATCTCTTTTGCACCAAAACAAACCAACAAACGGCACTGCCCCTGGTTCAGAGTTCAAGATACACTCCAGATGCATGAACAACACCTCAAATTTCTAAATTATTTTCTTCCTAAGAATCTTGTGCATTTTTGTAAATGCTACCAAAATAAACCTCACAATTGCCTCTCTGAAACTGAGTTATCAGCCCCATTTAGTCTCAGACTGCGGTGAAAATATCATGGCCACACCACAGGATATAAATATCTAACATGGAAGATGTGGGGGTTTTTCCTACTGTAGAGGCACAGACTTCAGCCACACTAATTGCAGGATGCAAAGCAGTCTTAAGAAGAACCCATTACTCACCATGGAACCTGGACCTGAGTTGGAGGCCCTTGCTAACTCAAACATTGGAGGGAAAAAATACTACTGTATTTTATAAGGAAGTACTTGGACTTTTATCTATTACATAAGCAACCACTTTAAGCTCTAGAAGGCCACATGATATTCATAGAACAGTGACCTGAGGCATCTACCAGGCTGGCAACTGTAAAGGAGCCCAGATAATCTGTTTCTCCCATAGGCACCGTATGGGGTACCTAACAAGTTATCTACCTTGCTTTCCCCACCTACAGAATTGAAACACTATCTCTCTTCCTAAGAAAGGTGGGATAACCTTGTTGAGAGAGCACTCGGAGATCTTCATGCTGAAGATGAAGTAAGAAAGTCCAAGTACTATTAGCATTATGCTGACTATAAAAATCATCCTGGAAATGCAATGGAGGGTAAAACCCAAGGAAATTAAAATGTCAGAATTTAAAGCTTAGGGAGCTGGCAGGACAAGAAGCACCCTGAAAAATCTCTTTCCCATGCAGAAACCCCAAAGCAGTGAATAGGAAGAACTCAGTTCCTGCAATCCTCAACAGAAAGACAACTGCCTCCAAATCTGCAGGGAACATTGAGGTTGTCCACTTACTGAATGAACTGAAGTCCTTTCTCTATTTCTTGTTTTCTCTTCTGTCTCTCCATTATACTTGCTGTGGAGAAAGAAGAAAAAGAAACAACACAAAATGAGTCATTTTAGGTCTTGTTGGCAATTAAACAGCACAGTATTTTGTTTGTGTCTGAATTTACTACTAACAAAATGTTCCAGAGCAGATGCCCTGAACACCAAAGCCCGTGATTTATCCACGCTACAGATACAGAACAGCAAGCAGCTCACTACCAAGTATCTGCTTTTTCTCACATGCCACTGATAGGATACATGGGCAAAGAGGAATTACTTCAATTTGAGCTCTGTACTTAGGCTGCCAGTACATAAAGCAATGGGAACCAACTGTTATCATGATTGCCTTCTAGGAAAAAGAAAAAAACCCCAACAACATTTTCTCTGCAGTGGTAGTCATTCCAGGAATTTGTGCTGAGACCCTCCCATGTAAGCAACTCTGACCAGTATTTACCTGGGACAGATTTAAACTGGTTTACTTCACAGCATATGAAATAAGTAATCTACATAAGGTGTATGGAGGAACACCACAAAGAGAGACAAAGGAAGAAGATGGAATTGCTTGCCATGGTCCACATAAAAGGGCAGCATTGAATCTATGCAATGAGGATTTCATGCTGAAAATCAGCAGGCTAGAGCAGTACAGACTAGGGAATACTCTTTTGGAGAGGGAAAGAGCCCCACCCTGCAGAGTTTTAAAGTTGGGGTGGGCAGTGCCTCAGGAAGGCTCAAGAGAGAGTTATCCACACTTAGAGACAACTATGGGCACAGTAACTTTTCTGGTTTTGACCAAATCCAGTCTGATCTCTGCAAGCACAGACAAATAAGTAGTATGATGGAGCCATTTTGGAGTTATGATGTTTTTCTCACCTAAAACAGGCTTGAATCACATCATGAGCTTCATCCCTTGCAGTTTGGAAGCAAATTTTGGAATGGCTTCTCCCTGACCTTTCTCTAAGGTACACAGGTCTGTCACACAAGAAAAGAATAACAAAGGCAAGAAAAGATGGCACTTTGTGCCAAAATAGAGTTGCTAGTGACAGCAAATTTCACATCAACCAGCTGCGACCACAAATGCTCAGCATTTGAGGAACAGGAACTTGGGGACAAAAGCAGCAAGCACAGAAACACTGAGATAAGGTGCAGATGAAGACACTGTGCCTTCTCAGCATGGGATTGCCTCTGAAGAGATCACGGTAAAAACTAATATCTCTAACTCTACACTACAACAACGTGGAGAACATTAGCACCCAGTTCCCTTAATTCCCTTCACCCACCATCCCTATCATTCTAAGATATCCTGCGGTATCTATGGCACATTCAGTCTGGAACGGGGTGAAGAGGCCTTTAAGGTACATAAAAATCAATCCTGACAACTCAGCAAGCCCTTATTGATTGTTCTCTGTGCCACACAAAATGTAGAATTGACACCTGCCCTTTACGAAGAAGGAGAGTTGGGGGAAGGGGGAAAGGCAGGAGTGAAAGAAAGCCCAGAAAAAAGTGGCAGCAGAAGGAAGCAAGAGCTTGAAAGTGACACTGTGCAGTTTGTAAGTCATCAGACATTACATTTGGGAGCAATCTGGTTCGAGCAGCAGGTAGAAGATTTTAAGCAGTTGCATTTGGAACAGGATGGGCAGCACAGGAAGAAAAGGAAAGCCAACTGACAAGGTGAGTTATGATCAGCATCTCTACAAAGGCTCTCAACAGAAGTGATGGAGAAGAGCTGGTATACTTCAGTACAACACCAACAGAAGGCCTGGAATGATTTATAAATACCCTGGATCATGAGCAATCAGGAAGAAACAAGGAAATTTAACAAGGAGACTGTGGGGTTAATATGATCACTAATGCTACAGGCAGACAGGCTTGAGGGGTAGAAAAAAAGACAGAGGCAATTCATTTGATATTTCTCCTTGTACGAGATTCTGCAAAAACAGATACAGTAAGAGAGAACAGACAAGAGGAAGAGCAGCAGTAGAAACCATTTCCACACAGACTGCAGTGAAATACACAAAAGAGGACAGAGCAAACCCAGAGCACTGTAGAAGAACCTCAAAGGCCATCAAAGACAAGAGCGGGTAAAGTCACCATGGGAAATGACAAGAGACAAACTGGAAGGGGGAGAAAAGAAGGCAAAAGAGTCAAGTGGACCCTCATGGGGAAAGCATGGGGAGGAAGGAGGGATTTCCAGCTGTCTGGTCCCTGAATAGGTCCCTGAAAGGCTTGAAGTGCTCCAAATAGCCCCACTTTAGACTCCCACCTATTGCATCCTCTGTTTGTGGTCTAGGAGCTCCATTTCACCCGAGGTCCATGTATACTGCCTTGTCTGAGCTATACTGTGGGTGAACCTCTCCTCACTCCTACTTCTAGGACAAACCTATGACCTGCACCACAGACAGCTTGTCTATGGTCCTGTCTATGGCACATTTCATGAAGCATTGTGTCTAAGAGCCCTTTTTTTCCCGCCCACCAAATCTGTCTGTCCAGACTCAAATTGTCAGCAGAATTGAAATCCAAAGTATTTATATCCCCACTCCATCTCCTACTGCTGGACTCACTGTTGGACCCTGGACTCGATTCACAATCTCATCTTCTTTGGGACTGCTGATGGACCGTTGCTACTGGCATCTAGTTCTGATTGCACTGTTCAGATATGATGGGACTGTACCCTAGTGAGTGACAGCTTTGCTGGTGACTGTCATCAAGTGGTGGCTACTCACTTGTCCTTCCATGGAGGAGCAGCCCTGCTCTTGCTGCTCCCTGAGCCATGAGCCATGAGCCATGCTGGAGAGAACAAAAGTCAGGGAAGTGAAGCAGCAGACCACAGATCTGATGAAAAGGGACATTATTGGTGACTGTGGGGAGAGCAGTTGAACACTGGCTGGTCATCACAAAGTCAACGGCTGCATTCCAAAATGCTGTGGCACACCTTTACAATTGTGTATATCCACAAAACAAATCGCCACCTGGATAAGCTTCTGATATGCACAGTCTACTTCTGTTCCTGAGCTCAGCTTTTAAAACACTCTACAAGAAGCGAAGAAGAGATCAGTACCTGTTCTCACGGCTACCCTGACCCCACTGCTAAAACATCCCACACAGTAGGATGTGGGCATGTGTTACAATGAGAACTGATTACTGTTGCTTGCCCACAGAGCAGGGCATTCAAACACTACTGACCCAAACCTGGAGTGCAGCCAAAGCACTACAGGGAATGGCTCCAGAACGTCTCCTTTCTAGAGTTACCCAACACTTCTTGCATCCCAGAGCTCCCCTTCTGTTTTTTCTCTCCTCACTACCACTGCCACTGCATCCAGCATGAACAACTCCACCTTGCTTCCTGTGGATGGCTGACCAACCTATTGCATCTCTCTAAGTCCCACAATACACGGCTACAGTTTGACCCTTGCTACAAAACTCTCATAAAAAACAACCCTCTGTGTTTACTGCATGCTGTTTACTCTCTGCAGTCCTACCCTCATCTTCAACAGTAAGTGTTCTTCAACCCAAAACCTTCCATTGCCTTCTTTAAACATAAACCACAGGCCTGATCTCCCTTCTAGACTGCTGCTCTCTGATACTGCTCCACATTCCTCTCTCCTTGCAAGTGGATGACCAGCTTCCTCTGCTGAAGTTCTGTCATACATTCAGGCTTATGCCATGACTTTTCACATAAGACTCATCTCCTCATGGCAACACCCTCAAAATGCACACCACATGCTGCTGCCCCAACAACTTTTTGCACACCTCTCAGGAACAACTACTTTTCCCTTTCAATGTGACTTCACACCAGCATCCTCCTTCACACTTGGCAGACCCCTCCCCTGTCCTGCCTGCCCCAAATACTGCTGAAGGCTGCCATTCAGACTCCTTGTTTTGCTATTCACACTTCCTTCCCCACCACAGCAAACTCAGTCGCTTATGTCTCCCCTCATCATTCCAGCCTCTCTGCCTGCTTCATTCAACCCTCGGACCAAGCTGCACACTCGATACACCGGCAAATCCAACATGTAGCAAGCCATCCATATGTGCAACACTTCAGTTCTGCTGCACACCATACCACAGCTACTGCCTAATTAATTTTAAGCACAGAGCCTGTTTAGCTTTTGTTTTCTCTGTCTTTTAAATATTTTTAGAAACACAGCAGAAAATATTTCATGAAGCATTGTGTCTAAGAGTCCTTTCCCCCCCCCCAAATCTGTCTGTCCAGATTTGTCTACTCAAATCACCAGCAGAATTCAAATCCAGAGTATTTATATCCCCACTACAAAGCTCTTATCCTTTCAGTCTGGAGACATTTATCCTCTCTGGTCCAGCATCTAGAGAGAACTTTATTCACAGTTTGTCAATGAGTTACAAACTATTTGCCAGACAGAAATAAAATGCTGCAGACAGGCAAAATGGTTTTCTTGTCTTCAGAAGAAAGCATGAGCCAATAAACTGGGTGCCTGAATCACAAACTGGGTAGATATGCTCTAGATAGGCAGATCGGTAGGGACACTATGAGATGACCAGAAAGATTTGTATTTAACTTATCAAGGACACAGGTGTTCATAACCCTGCCAGAGCTGAATTTGGGCAAAGTTTTTCATATTGTATTTATGGGATGACAATGAGTTCACACTTGACTGACTTCCAGGCTTTGACTGTAACATTTCAGCCAGAAATAAATACACTGAAATGTAAGCGGCAGGTTGTAGAACTGAGACTGGAGCTTCTGAGGAAAAAGGCTCCAGGATGCACTGGTCTGCAACATGGGAGTTTTTCACTGGCTGCAGTTTGGCCATCTCAGTGGTGCAGCAGAATAGGTACCTGAGCACATGTCAAGCAAAGGACAACCTGCAAAGCCCATTACAAAATTGGGCTCTTGCTCACTCCTGCACCTGCTTTCTACCATGCCCCACTCCCTGGGTTTGAGTGCTTCTCACAGCCAACAGCTCTAGGATTCCCCACCATCACATTGTGCCCACCAGGCCTTACACCTCCATCCCTCCACACACCAGCCATCCCAAGGTACTTCCATGGCTGCCGTCTCACATCCCAGCACCCCACTAGTGCCACTGCTGCTGCGCAACACCACTGGGGTCATCGGGGTGCCACCAGCTTCACTCAGCAATATTCACTGCACCCAGTGAATGCAGAGCAAGGTAGTGACAGCCCCCTCACTCGTCGCTTGAAAATGAAAGCAGTGACCATAAGTTTCCCCAGGAGGGGGACGGCAGTGGCAGCTAAAGCCTCAAGAGACCACTCCAGCCACTGACACCCCATTTTCTGTTCCCTTCATCCTTGTGCTCCACAAATAACACCCGCGTGTACCACAGGCCACCCTCCCTCCTGCCCCCACCGCAGCACAGCCAAGGAGCGAGGAGAGGGAGTTGGGGTGACACTGCCCGTCCCTCGGCCACTTGGTGTCGTGCCCACCTAGCTCGCCCTCCTCTGCCTCATTTGTAAAACTAAGTCCCAGGGCTGTTTCCCACACGCATGGCGCGCTCGCCTCCTCCCCCCAGCCATCCACAGCACTAGGCCGCCGATCCCCGGCCTTGCGTAGAGGCCGCCACTGACAGAGGCGCCACCTCGGCCGGCCTGGGAGGAGAGGGGCCGGCGGCGCCTTCCGCGCCCCCGCGGCTCTCCCGGACGCCGGCACCCCAGCATCCCCACCACCCCGGCCCCGCTGGCAGGGGTCTCCCGCGGCAGGAGACCCCCAGGCTTCCCCGGGAAAAGGAAAACAAACCAAAACATACTCTTTCTCCTTCCCCAACCCCCCATCCGCTTAAATAAAAATCACACATCTCCAGAAGTCTGGGAGGCGGCTTTAAGAGGAAAAAAAAAAAACCCAAAATACCCCCAAAAAACACAAACCGAACCCAAACCACATAACGTCCCCTGCCACCCGGAAACTGTCTAAAACATTAAAGAATTAAAAACAAACAAAAAACCCAAACAAAACCAAAACACAATCTTCTTATTTGATAAACTTTAGAAGCCCCTACGGAAGGTGCATCTAAAAAGCAATTCCACAAGGGCTTCTCTGCGGTTTCATGGGGTTTGTACCAAACAAGAGGGGGAAACTGCAGCCTAAATACAGACCAGAACACAGATCTCGAACCTACAAACCCCAAACAGGCACAAACGCGATTAATACTAAGTTTTCCATATAAACCCAGGGGCTTTTCCCCTAGCTATCCAATTTTAGACTACTACCACATTTTTTTCCAGGGGGTGGGATTAGGATGTCTGACAATTTTTTTTTTTTTTGCAAACCCCATATTTTCGGCGGAAGAGGGGTTAGCTTCAAAATCTCACTCGTATTATTTCTCACTTTTTTTTTTAATTTGCAATTACACAACGTTTCATCTATGCATATACTGTCTGAAACCTTTACTTTCTAATGAAGCAACATCCAGATTTTCTTGTTTCTCAAGTACACCGCTTTCTACATACACAAACACACACACATACAGAATTGGTTTAAGACAAAAATAATCCCCCCAAAATAAAAATAAAGGACTCACCTCTTCTCGGGTTTTCCCCCCCACACTATGTGTAAACTTTCCTTGATAAATGGTATTGTATTACTAGAGATATTATTAATGTATTATTACTAGAAGTAATAATAATAGTAAGTGCTATTTAATTACAGAAGGCAGCATTCTGCTTCTGGATCGGCTGCCCCTGCAGCTCCCTCCATGTGCCTCCTGATCTCTTTACTTTCATTTCCAGGTCTCGCTCTCGCTCGCTCGCTCGCTCTCAGCTGCACCAGCAAGAGAAAATGCCTCTCTGCATATCCTCTGGGCCCTAGAGGCTACCGCTTTCCATTACAAAAATTCACAGATCTTTCCCTTGTGGCTGGTTTTGAGATTCCTTAAGGTGAATTAGGCTTTAAAAACAACAACAACAAAAAAACACGGGAAAAACTCCCCCGATTCAGCAGTCGACTCTCCATTCTAATTTTAATGCAACATTTTTTTTCTTCCTGGTTGTCTTTGCTGATATAAAAAATATACCCCAAAAGAAAGAAAAGCTGCGTCTGCAGAGGGATTGCATACATATGAGTGCAGCAATGAACTGAATTATGAGACACCCCTCGGAATTATCACATATGTGAAGCAGTGACCCTTTTGCCCACCCATATATATATATATGTTTGTTGGACGGGGGCCAGAGCCATTGCTTATGGCAGAGCAATTATCTGCTCCAGACAGACCTTACTTACTCCACCCTGCACTGCTGAGGCGGTTCCCTGTAAATAACATCTTCTGAAAACGTAAATCTTTGGGTGGAAAGGAATACCCACTGCATATATGTGTGTGTGTGTATTAATATTACATTTTATACCGTTGCGTATTATACAATCTACAAATATCCATAATATACATACACACATATATTACATATGTGCATATGCACATATATTTTTCTATATTATGTTATATTATATTTTTATTTTTATATGTTATGTTATATTATATTTTATATTATTTTTGTTATTTCATATTTTATATTTATGTATACACATGTGAGTTTAGGCACTTTTTTGGAACCAGATTTTTGCCTTATTTTCATCCCAAATCCCTCAGTATTTCCAGAAAATGGAATCTCCACAGCCGTCCACGCCAGCAGAGCCCCAGGAACAGAGCTGCTGGTGGGAAGCAAAAGAGGCCCAGTGGGCCATGTTGTTATATCATGGGAAATGGTTGTGAAGACACAGATACACAGACCACCTTGGATGGGGAGATTCACTCATCCCTGCTCGGCTCCTCTGTCACTAACTTAAAATAACTTTCTGAAATGAGTTTTATGATCAGCTCCCAGTAGAGCCTCCCTGGTAGAACAGGTTTTCCTCCCCCTAAAGGATTCTACCATCAGGTTAATCATTTCCAGACTGACACTGGTTTAAATTACCAGCTTTTTTCCAATGTAATCAGTGACATGTTTACTCCTGAGTGTCTCACTTCTCTATTTACAGTGACCCACAAGAGTGTCACTTTGTGCTTTGCAGCTAAGCAACTCCAACAAGATTCAAAGGCAGGTAGAAGGTAACATCTGAAGTGTACTAAACTTGTTTAATATTTAAAACATGTTGAGCAGAAAAGGAAAGACTTTATTATACTGAGTAGAATTGGCTTCTGGCAGCTCTGTCAACACAATAAACTGATAAATTTATGAAATATAGGCTGTGAATTGTATAATGTACCATACGACACTGGAGGACACTGTATAATGCTCTTCACAATATTTTATCACAATGCACTTTTTTAAGATATTGATTATGATCCAAAGATTGAATCCATAGATAAGACAATATTTATTTTTATTATCTCTTCAGGAGATTTGTTACCCCTTATTTTTAGACAGTGACAGCGTGACAATGAGTGGAGTCTAACCAAGCTGGGCCTCTGGTAGAAGCTGCTGGGCAAAATGTATATTAAATTACAAACCCTGTGGAGGGATAGTTTTGGGCAGAAGAAAGGTGGAGCAGGTCTGGTGAGAGAAAGTAAACACTGGGAGAGTTGATGTATCAGATCACAGTGGCAGCATAACAGAGCCATCATCAAATGAGTTACAGAGCCCAGGATACCTCAAACCCTGCAGCACCTCTGAAAAAAAATGACATCACAGCTGGATGAGAAGAGGAAAGCTTAAGAGGAGCCAAGGAGAAAGAGGAACAAAACCAAAATGTACATACGATCGAGACTTATGCTGGAATAAGCACTAGTTTTTAATTCAAGAACATTCATTTTCAAGACTGCATTTTGAATTTAATGTCACGTTGTACTTCCTTCCAGCCCAATTTGCTTTGCCTGTAAGACTGACAGGTGTTCTGCAAGGTCATGATCCCGTATATACTGCTCCTCTCATGAAAAAACATCATTCCTTAGTGGTTAATGAAGATTTTCACAGTTTGCCAGCATCATTATCGAGGTCTCATGTGCAGGTAGTCAGCAAGAGTCGAAACACCACAAATTCCTGCTACAAACTAGATATAGTGTCGTAGAAATTACTTTGATTTGTAAAGCTATTCTTTTAGGGGGAATGTATAGAATGTATAGAATCTATGCTACAGTGGCACAGCACACCGACATTCCAACATAGATCCACCTACAATCAACAACTTTATTCTTGCCCTTCTGGCACAGGTAATTACCCAATATTTGGGAGAATGACAGAGAAGGAAATCAGATGTATTTGATATGATCATGTTTATTGCTAAAAATCATGAGGAACTAATAACCAGTGCCAAATTTCTTGCTTATATTTTCTGGATTCAAGCTCTTTCTCAAGATCACACTTATTTATTGCCTCATCACCTCTGCATATTCAGGCAGCTTTATGCTTCTCACATACAACCATAGTCTAGTCAGTGCCTAAGTGCTTCTTAATTTTCTTCAGTTGCAAGAGAAACTCTTTATTATTTGTGAGGTAAATTTTGCTCTAGTTTTCTGTACCAGTTTATGGCTTTTATTCTTTAAGCTGCACAAAGAAACCTCACTGCTTTTTGTATTCCCCCAGAAGGAAAAAGGCCTACCATGGTCTTCCACCTCAATGCAGTGTGCCAAGTCACCCAGGATCACCAACTACTGACATTATTTTCTTGGGTCCATATAAGCATTTGCTGTTGCTTCTTAAAAGCATAGTTGGGAAATTTGTGAGAGACTGGAAAATGCCTCTTACAGTGTTTTCGGATCAAATGGCAAAATAAATCCTGCTTGTTACCCACCCCAATAGTGATCTCACCAGGTATCTGCCACCTGAAATGGTACCTACATTAGTGCCTATAAGTTGCAGCTCAGAGAGAAGGGACTGAGGTGCTGTGCAAACCTACTGCAGTAGCAGGCAAGTTTATGCACAGCTCACCTCACTTCATTGGATGTACTTTTGTTCCTATACTCAGAAAGAAAATGTCAAGCACAATGTACACATGGAGCTGTCATGCAAACCAAAGCTTTTTGCATCCTTAAGCAGGAATGACTGTGCACTCCTGGGTGAAAGTGACAGCATGAGAGGACACAGACTTAAGCTGTGCCAGGGGAGGTTTATGTTGGACTGTAGGAGGAATTTCTCCACTGAAAGGGTGGTTAGACATTGGAATGGGCTGCCCAGAAAGATGGGGGAGTCACTGTCCCTGGAGGTGTTTAAGGAAAGACTGGATTTGGCAGTTAGTGCCGTGGTCTAGTTGACATGGTGTTCAGTCATAGGTTGGACTCGATGATCTCAGAGGTCTTTTCCAACCTAATTGATCCTGTGATTCTGTGAAGCACCTTCTTCAGCAGAAAGGTCTGAAAGTAACGCACAAGTACAAATTGATCTGCAGGGACCGGAAGGCACGCGTGTCCCTTCTGCGGGCATGCGGGAGCTCGCCGGGCGGCAGCTTCTCGGGACGTGGGCTGTGGAAGGGGCTCGGGCACAGACTCACGTAGCCCTTCCAGGCCGGCGTGGCGGCCGCCACACCGAGCGCCGAGGGCAGGACTACACCTCCCGGCGTGCCCCGCGGCCGCCGGCCCACGCAGCCCCTCCCACGCGCCGCGCGGCGCGGCCGGGCTGCGGTGAGGCGGAGGGGCGCGCCCCGTGACGTCAGGGCGCAGCAGCCAATCTCGGCGCGGGGAGCAGAACTGCCGGCGTTCAAATCCTCCGCCTCCCCCGCCCGCCCCTCACCCAGAGGCCCCGGCGGCGGCGGCGCGAGGCTCCGGCGCGTCCCCGGCACCCGGCGGCGGGACCCGCGCGGCGCGGAGGGCAGGTGAGGGCAGGGCAGAGGACGGGCGGCGAGACGGCGGCCGCCGTTATCGGCCGGGAGAGGGGGCCGTGCGTGGGGGCCGTGTGTGAGGCGAGGCGGTCCCATCCCGCGGGCTGACGCGCTCCCCGGCTCCGCCTGCGGGGGGCGCTCCCGGGCTCGCCCCGCCCACGCGCACGCGGGTTCCCCCCTCGTGGGTGTCACGCGCACGGCCCGGGCCCCGTGGGGTGGGGCAGGGCGGTCACGGGCGGCGGCGGGGCCGGAGCTCGGCTGCGCCCGCGGGGCAAGAAAGGAGCCCCCACCGCCCCCAGGGGCTGGCTGGGAGGAACCTCGGGCTGTCACCCCGCGCTGCCGGGCTCCCCGCTGTTGGGCGAGCAGAGCGGGCTCCTCCTCAGGACAGCACGGCAGGTGCCCAGTGTGTTGTCTACTGGAGTGGACAAAGTGTTGCCACTACAACATTCGTCTGAACTCACTTATTGACCGTCGGGAAACATCCACCTTCTTCACACAGTCTCTAAGTAGTGAGGAAACCTGTCTTCAGGCATTTCTAGGTCTTGGTTTAATTGCCAAACAGACTAACTCCTCAATCTTATTTTTTTTTCAAAGCTTTCCCTGTAGAAGAAGTAGCAGAGAAGAGACCTCTGGTAGGTTGATGGTTGGGTTTGGCTGACGTTTGCAATAAAATATGCTTCAGGATGTGATGCTGGATTTGTATGTTGAGATTAGGAAGTAGTCTGTGTGTAAGGTGAAGAAAATAAAGGGAGACTTAAAGGAAGGAGAAGCCCAAGGGGGTGAGTGCACCTGTAGAGAAGAACATCATAGTAGAACAGAACTGATTTTTAAAGTCAAGTAAATAATTGAACTAGGAGAACAGACTGACTTCTTTAGATCCTAACTTCTGTTCCTGTCTGGGAAAACCTTCAAGGATTGGAGGATGTCCTGTTTTATTTCTTTCTTAACCTTGGATTGGCAGAGGCTGGGAGGTGTCCACCAGTGTGGTGTCTGTGTGGCCTGGTAGGAGTGGAGTAAGTTATGTGAGCATTCCTCTATCTGCAGCACCTACTTGAGAGGATAGTCGTCTGAGAAAAGTCACGTTGATCAGCCTTGGAGATTTCCTCCACTGTCCCCATGTCCAAAAGCAATATTAAAATTAATCACCTCTGAAGAAAAGCCATGCTCTGGGGAAGCTGGAGGCTTCACAGCTGGGTATCAGGAGGAAAGTTTGTATATACAGCTTTTGTTTAGGGGTTTGTTTAAAGCCAATGCTGTTGAGCTCAAAGAGCTACAAGGGTGCGGGGTCACCTCTAAGTCAGACAAGAATGGAAGGGAATGGTTTTCTGTTGTAGGAATGAAAGTTCATCCCTTCTCACATCTGAAGTTTGTTTAAGTATGTGGCTTCTAAGCATTAGTTGTGTGTAGTCTTTTATCCCAGCAGAGGAAACATAGTCTGTTTATCCTGCTGAATGGATGGAGGCCAGTTCCTTCACACAGTGATTAATATTCATTAAATAATGCTATGCAGATGGTACTAGGCATGGCTAGCTTCAAACTTATGCCTCAAGGCAAAATGTTAGCTAAGTTATTGTGAGTGTAAGATCATCCTGTTTAATGTGTGACGAAATTTGTGTGGGACATCTGAAAGGGAAGAGAACCCGGAAGCCTCAGATAGTTTTGTATGCAGCACACACAATGTTTTCAGCAACTCGGTGGTTCTGGAACTGTGCTGACAAGGGCACTACTGGGGATATCACTGAAAAAGAAGAACAGTTGTGTTCATTCTAGCTTGCTTTGGAGAGCAGGGGGAAGTGCAGCACATATTAAACGTTGGGGTTTGAGGAGAGAGGAATATTACATTGTAATTTTTGGTGTTGCACAAAGAGTAATGTCTTAATGTGGCCTCGATCCATAGTTTTACATAGTGTTTATTTTTGAAGTGTAACAACTCCATCAAAACCCAAGTCTCATCAGTACTGAAAGAATTGGCACCATCTGACTGGTTGGCTTTAGAATATTAATCTAGCTTAGCTATCCCAGGTGAGCTCTGGGGAGAGCACTAATGACACTAAAAACTCAGTTAGATAGCTCAGTAACAAAAAGCACATTAGTGTTCAAATAAATATGGTTAATCACACAGATTAGGTATTGTAGTTTGAGGGTTTATGATAAATTCTTTTCATTGACAGCTCTTAACTTCTGGAAAAAGCAGGAACATGGCATCAGAAGACATCACTAAGCTTGCGGAGTCACTTGCCAAAACCAAAGTGGGTGGTGGACAGTTGAGCTTCAAAGGCCAGAGCCTTAAACTGAACACAGCTGAAGATGGTAAGAGAAAATAATCTCGTGTTTGGGAAGTGTCTCCCTGAAGTTGTAAAATTTTGTGGTAAACCTCCCACTAATCCTACATGGACAAGTTATAGATGCAAGGGTCGTGCAGCTGCTTCTGATAGAGACATTTCCTTCCCTTCTGGTATCCTGCTTTGACCTGGTACCCTGGCAGTGCTGCAGCTGCCAGGACTGGGGTTTGAATCCCTGGTTTGTAATTCTTGTATTCCTGGTGATCTTCCTAAGTGCTTTTGACAGTTGCTGTGCTTTAGAAGTCAGCGTTCTTTTTAAAAACAGTTAAGCAAGTGGATCACAGATTTTGTAACAAGACCTGCACAGAAGAATGGGCTGATACGTTAGTCTTTCTTTCCAAATTCTGACATATTTGTTAGCCTCTTACCTTGTTGGGCTTTTTTCAGGAATCTCTCTCTTGTTGGTGTATGCATATTTCATAATAAGAGTCTTACAGTGGCTGCTAATGTAGTAGATATCTGGAGAAAATGTATATATTCTTAATCAACATTTCTGCCATTCCAAGAAAAACAGCATGCTTTTCAGAGATGTTATTTGCTGTAGTGCTTACTTTTTTTTTTTTTAAACTAATTCCAAAGGTGATGCTTTTTTTATAGGTCACTTTAGTAAAGCAAAGGCACTGAACTATGGGGAGACACTTTGGAGCTTGGGAATGATAACAAGTGCCCACTGACAGGGGAGACTCTGCAGCCTGCTCCTTTGCCTTGCATAGGATTACTCTAGAGTTAAATCATTCCACCCTGACATGTTTGCTAAACAGACACCTGCTGAAGTTTTGCCAGTCACTGGGAACTTTTTCCTGATGAAGTGGCACTAATTCCCATCAGCTTTTAACTTAGTCCTTGCACCTTTGTAGACACATGCACTCTAGCTACTAAACCACGTGCTGAATGGCAGAGGAATTTTATTTAGGAGTAAGGATAGTTACTTTTGCAAATAGGAGGATGGCTATCAGAATAGAACTAGAAGCAAATTATGAGAAGGCAGGGTATGGCATAGAGGATGTTTTCTCTAGTGACCTGACATTTTAGCTCTGTTCCTATTGTTGTTTCAGGGTTCTTTCACATAGTGTTGTTCAGCTGTTTTTGCTAAAGGTAGCGCTGAGCAAGTATTGCTGGATCAGACAGTTACTGTAGTACCCAAGATGATGGTTAAAAGACCAACTAGATTATTTGCTTTTGCAGCTGAAGAAGTGATCAAGCAAATTGTGGAATTTGATGGCCTGGAAGCCTTGCGCCTGGAAGGCAACACAGTGGGTGTGGAAGCAGCAAAGGTCATTGCCAAAGCCTTGGAGAAGAAATGCGAGCTCAAGGTGAGATCCTAAAGTCAGGAGTAGTCAAGGGGAACAAGTAATGCAGAAATACTGACAGCCTCTTTAGGCTGTTCCTGCAGAAGCCTGCCTTGAGTTTGTCCTGAAGCTTGCATGGTGGCTCTTCCAGTAGGAAGAACAACCATATGAAAATACAGCATGACTTGGGGATAGTGGGAACACTTCCTGCATTCTTACCTTCCTGTTTAGGCGGCTTCCAATATTAAGGCCAGGAAGCTGTGTGAGGAAGAGCCTCTCTGCGGAGGCAGCATCTGTAAACAAAGAGCCATGGCAACAAAACGTTAAGTTCTAATGGAAAAGCTGGGTCAGATCTTCTGGAAAATGAGTCTTCAGAGAATGACTAGGGAGGAAATAATGAAGGAAATGCAACAGGAGGTTTATTTGTGCCCAAGTTATGTTTCCCTACTGTTGCTCTAGCCTGATATTAAGGGGGTGCTGTGCTGCTAGAGACACTGTCCTTAGGAGAGTGTTGTGAAACATTGATACACATTAATCACCCAAGTGTGGCTTTTCAGGCAAGTTCAGATTGTTGAACTCCATACCTCAGTAAAATCTGCATTCCTGATGTATCCTTCAGTTTCCTGTTGCTTTTTTCTGTGGTAATTTTCTCAGCAGAAAAGAATTCCAGGTTGAATGTAAGCAAGAATTCTTGTATTGTGTTATTTGCAGTGTGCATTTCAGTGCCTTTATGTCCTTGCAAGTGAAGTGAATGTAACACTAGTTCTTGCAGCCCTTTAGTGGTCAAATGACAATCAACTGATAACCCCAGGGAAGGGAAACAGCATTAAGCTGTCCACAGTGATGTAATGCAGCTTGTACATGTAAATCTTTATTACAAGTGTGTTGACCTAGATATTTCAGTGGTTTCTATTTGTATATTTCTTATTTTAGAGGTGTCATTGGAGTGACATGTTTACAGGGAGGCTAAGGTCTGAGATCCCCCCTGCTTTGGTAAGTAAAAACTAGATCTGGGACCTCTGACTAATGCAACCTCTTTTCTCACCTGTCATGCTTTTTGTGGGAGTATGTGGTTTTTTTGGTACAGAGCTGATCCTTCTCTGCACTGTTAACACTAAGTATCTCGGAACAGGTGAGTGCATCTCTTTTGCTCCTCCTGTATGAGGTGGAGAAGAGTTGATTAAAGAATAAATGCAAATCCATGCTAGCAAAGGAGCTTGTCACTGGGGGAAACATCTTCGTGATCCAATAGATAGAATGAGAGCTAAGCTTTCTAAATAGATCTTATGACTATGTCTTCCAAGACCATTACAGAGCTCCCTGCCTCCTTGAGTCCCATGAAGAAAAAATATGATAAACTCAACAGGATAAAACCAATATTTCTTTCAGCAGTGTAGAGGGAGAAACCCCCTTTAAAAAGTGTGTATTTGACCTAAAGGGATGGGATAATGTCTGGGTCACTACCTTATGGTTATCTTTAGCTTAATTTGCACAGCTTCTCTGGATTTAGCTGTAAAGTTTTATTTCCCCATGCAGCTTTGCAGAATGTCTTCAAAGTGGAAATTTTTTTGCAGCATCACTGTAATGCCTAGCCACTGCAGTGATGCTGTCACTAGAAGTTAATCCATTCCCTCCCACCCACTGCCATCTGTTTCCTTACAGATCTCTTTGGGGGATGCACTCATCACTGCTGGAGCCCAGCTGGTGGAGCTGGACCTGAGTGACAATGCCTTTGGGCCAGATGGTGTGCGTGGCTTTGAGGCTCTGCTGAAGAGCCCTGCATGCTACACTCTGCAGGAACTCAAGCTCAATAACTGTGGCATGGGCATTGGTGGTGGCAAGGTAAGGGTTGTCTCCTCTTTGGGAATGAGGTCAGAGCCAGGATTTGACTTCAGACTACCCTACACGGAATGGTTGAGGTTGGAAGCTTATCTTTGGTGATTGTCAACTCCCCTGCTTAAGGCAACTAGACCAGGTTCTTCAGGCTTGTGTCTAGTCAGGTTTTGAATACAGACTTCACAAGCTGTATGAATAGTCTATCCCAGTGTTTAATAATCTTCACATTAAAAAAGAGAGTTTGTGTTTAAATGGTATTTTCTGTGCATTAGTTTGTGTGCCTTTGTGTCTGGCTGTGCCTTCTTTACACCACCACCTCCCCTCATCCTGTTGTTCTAGCTGTTTTTACACATGGATGGTATCTCCCCCCAGAGCCTTCTCTTCTCCAGCCTTAATAATCCCAGCTGTCAGGTCTCTCCTAGTGAGTAAAATTCTCCAATTTTTTAATCAACCCTGGGACCCTTTGCTGGACTCACCTCACTATGTCCATGTAGGAGCCTGTAATTGGACTTGGTACTTGGATGCAGCTCACAGGGCTGAGTAGAGAAGGATCACTGACCTGGTGTCAGTGCTTTTCCTAAGGCAGCCCAGTAGACTTCCTTTGCTTCAAGTGCATATTGCCTGCTCATAGTCAACTTCCTACCCAATAGGACCCCCAGGTTCTTCTCTACCAGGCTATCATTGCCCCTCTGACTCCCAGCTTATGAGGTCAACCCAGTACATGAGGTTGTTTCTCTCCATGTGCAGGACTGCACATTTCCCTTTAAACTTAATGAGATTCTTGTTGGCCCGTTTCTCCAGTCTCAAGATCCCACTCCCTTACATGTTTTCATGGATAAATTTCAGAATTAAGTATAGAAATCTTATCCATTTTTCCAAGATAGGAAAACAGTTCTATCCTAAACACTAGATTCCATGTCAAGAGAGCTAATAGCCTTGGATTTGAGTGAACAGTATTGTCAAGCCTAGTACTGAAGGGCTGCCTGTTGGATGAAACAGAAAACCAGGACTGTTATCACTAGGAGCCTATGTGTTTGCATGTTTAGGAACCAAATGTTGTTAATGACTTGGTGTTGCAAAATTATCGATTCTTGCCTAAGACAAGTGTACGAGTGTTGTAGGTACAGACAGCTTTATTGTACACCCTGCTCTGGAAGCAGGTACATTTCAGCGATGACCAAAGTATTTCTTGAGGTGGATCTACAGAACACAGTTGGATTCCTTTAGAATGAGATGCTGAGGTAGTATTAACTGCTTGTTTTATCTTTAGATATTGGCAGCCGCTCTGAAGGAGTGTCACAGGAAATCAAGTGCTCAGGGCAAGCCTCTTGCTTTGAAAATATTTGTGGCTGGCAGAAATCGTCTGGAGAATGATGGTGCCACTGCCCTGGCTGAAGCGTTTGGGGTAAGTACCAAACCAGATCTTCTTGACAGCAAATTGGAGCAGGGTGTGATTCAGTGCTAGTGTTAAAGATAATGCACACAGAGGTTGCCTCAGCTTGGAGGCAGGAGCTGGTGGTTGGTTCACTAAAGTTGCGATGTCGCTGCTGAAACTAGTGTCTTCAATCAGTGGAATTAGAATTGATTGTGACCTGAATGTCAAAGCACTAGTTATGACCTTTACACAGTGGCTGTGTAAAGTAGTTACTTGAGGAAGAAATACTCATCTTCTGAGTAATTTAATGGTAGTCCTATGCCTTTTCCTCCTCCTGTGCTGATGGATGTTATGTGGCACTGGGGTAGGTGTACCAGCTTGACCTCTTGTGTGCTACTTTGCCTAGTTCTTCAATCATCTGGTAAAAGCAATCCAGTGTTTTTGCTAGGATCATCTGGTCAGGACTCAAAGTGCTGCCTAGCTTTCTCTGGCTGTCACTGTCCCACTTTCACTTTTGTTGGAGGAAGAGAATTCACTGTGGTTGGGGCCACCTAATTCCGTTTCTTCCCTCGATTGCTGCTAGAAGTGACTTTGGAATTATAATGCGTATTGTCAGGTATATTAATAATGATACTGCAGGTTACAGGTTGACTTTTTTTCCCTAAAGAACTGTCTGGATGTGATTTTTGACTAAGAAATAGGACTTCTTAAGTACTTGAGAGGTGCATAACACAGTGATTAATGGAGGATTAAGACTGAATGGCACTGCCAAAATGGGATCAATTACCATGTTTTGTGACATGCTGTTTAGTCCATAAAAAATGCTCATACTAACTTTCTTACATGTTTGCTTCTGCAATCAGGGCAAAATGTAGATCTTAATTAGAAAAATACCATATCCAGTGATGGTGTCTGGTCTGTTTCAGTGCTGTTGAACTGCAGGTGAAGAACTCGTTTTAAGTTATCTAGAGTAGGCACAGTAGGAGGATGATACTTGTGGCTCTTTGAATCAGGGCTTTGTGTTAATCTGACTCTTGCCATGAGCCGTTAATTTTACTTAGATTTGTGACATCATTGCTGGTGAGTAATTCTCTGTGGAAGAACTGATGAAGTTTTGAAACTCAAGCAATTTTAAGCAAATCCTAGAGTAGAGCAGTATACTCTTGAGTCGAAGTATGTTTTCTAACAGGTTTATCTGCATCTTTTCCCAGATCATTGGGACTCTAGAAGAGGTCCATATGCCTCAGAATGGAATTAACCATCCTGGCATAACAGCACTGGCGCAGGCCTTTGCTATCAACCCACTGCTTAAGGTTATAAACTTGAATGACAACACCTTCACAGAGAAAGGAGCTGTGGCCATGGCAGAGGTGAGTTGTTTTAAGCGGTTGCTTTGAGTAAGTCTAGTTAGCATTGGCACCTTTGGGTCAGTGGAACCACGTGTCATGCTGTGATGGGAAAGACGACATTCTAGAAGTGGTAGGACATTCATTTACTTGCATGTGTATTTCAAACATGTGCTGTTCTGCTCTGCAGACTCTGAAGGCGCTTCGGCAGATTGAAGTGATCAACTTTGGAGACTGTCTGGTGCGTTCAAAGGGTGCTGTTGCTATTGCTGATGCTGTTAAAGAAGGGCTTCACAAATTAAAGGTATTGTGTTCTTGCTGTCCAGCTCTTTTTGAGAAATGGAAAATTCAGCATCTTATGTTATGTTTTTTTCCTGTCTATTCTCCTGCCACTACTGGTTACTTTAAAGTGGGATTCACTTCAGTGCAGGCTCTGTGTTCACAACTGAAAAACAATAAGCTGTGTTGGAGATCAGTGGCATTACCACATTCAGCTAGGACTGTTCTGCATGGAGATGTACCAGTGATCTGTTTAGTCTCCACTTGATGTTTTTGAAATATTGGTTCAATTCAGCAAGTGCTCTTCAAAAAATCTGATAATAGAAGTATCTGCTTTTAGAACTTCTCAGAACATCGTGAGTGGGGACTGACATGTCTCTTCATGAACAGCTTGTAGTCTGCTCAGCATTTCATAGTTCATACAGCTAATGCTTTTTCTTTGTTAGGGTGTCTATCAAAGGTCCAAGTATTTTTAGTTTTTCAGCAATACCACAGCCTCCTACATCAGTATTTGCACAGGACTTGAATCTGACAACATTCTAGACAGGCTGAAGTCAAGTCAATATAAGTAAACTAGGATCTCTAGAAACACCTGCCATGAATTATAACTGCACTGAGATGGATGCTGAACACATAATTCCTAGTCTTGCAGTCAAAGACAAAAATTCATCTGAGTTCTAAAATCTATTTGTGTGTATGAACTGGTACAGAAAGAAGTAAGTGTTTTGTGGTATGAGATCCCTTGCTTGGACTTCTGCTTGTTCTACTGGAATTTGTATCCGAATCTCCCAGGAAAACTTAAGTAATGGAGATATTGAGATGAACAGCCAGAAGTTAAACCCTTTTTTCCAGAGCAGAAAGGGTTAAGGGAGGGTTGCATGAAGCAATCGCAGCTGATTCATTCTGTTCAAGGACTCCTTCCCTTATGCTGTTATTATTAAATCCCTTCTTGAATAAGGATTGAGCACAACGTGGAATGGTGGGGGATGGTGTCTAGCTGTTGAATAACTTTACTCTTACTAGTCTGTCCACGTGGTTTCTCTGTTGGCTGTGTTTGTCAGAAGTAGTACCACTCATGGCTTGTCTTTGGAGGGCCTTAACTTGCAACCAAACTGTCAAAGCAAATGTGCAGTCTGTTTGGTACAGTAGCTATCCTTCTTCAGTTAGACTTACTGGAGAATGAGTTCTGGAGTGCTCTTGTGACCCTTGATAAGTGAAGATCTCCAATCAGCTGATTGCTAAGGACTGAAATGTCTGCTACCTTTTTAGGTGAACAGTGATCTCTAGGCATTTTAAAGTGGCTACCTTCAGTAGTCCTGCTCTTAACACCAGCATGTTTCAAAATTCTCCTTTCAGGTATGAGGTAGGAGTATGTGTCAGGTTTTATTTTCAATTAAAAACACGTCTTTTCCTGAGAGCCTTTTCAAAGGAGTCTTTTCAGGACACTTGTGAGCACATGAGGTTTATGGGGATGATGTATGTTATTAGGAATTCTGCAACCATACATTATTCTGCTTCTTAGGAACTGAATTTGTCTTTCTGTGAAATCAAACGAGATGCTGCTCTGACTGTTGCTGAAGCTATTGAAGATAAGGCAGAGTTGGAGAAGTTGGATCTCAATGGTATGTAAGCTTACTAGATCAAAATCTCTCATTTGATTCCAATGAGAAACCACTAGGAAGAATGTTGACAGAATCACATATTGTAGTCTTGCAGTCAACATTTAAAAAACAGCGCTTGAAGTAGCTGAACTTGCATGACCCTGGGACAGGAAACAGTTTGATCCTGAAAGTTTTCTTAAACCATGAACTCAGTTAATTGTTAGGCATTTTTGGTACACTTCATAAGGTGGAAAGTTTAAACTGATATCTATACCTGTTTTCAGTAAAATTCTTTAATTATTCAGTGCTATCTCAGATACTTCATAGCTGCAAACAAAAACCTCTGTGAGAACTTTGACTGCTGTTGACTTTTGCTGTTCATACTATGGGTCACTGCATTTCACTGGTGCTGTGGTGTTTGTCCTTGTTTCAGAATTGCTGAGAACAAGAGCTGCTTATAGAACTAACAGGAGGTCTCTTAACACACTCTGAAAAATTAGGGGGTTTTGTCTCTAACCATTGTGTAATGCTGCTGAAATTTGTTTAACAGCTGTCTGATTCTGTCTGATAGCTGCAGTCTGTGTTGTCTCTAAGGTGGTGTGCAGAAATGGCCTATAACTGTTTGATTTCAGAAACAAGAGATACACAATGTACGGCTAAATCCTGTAGAACAAACCTGTGTGCATCTGTTAAGTCTACTCCCTTTCCTCTGTCAATCTAGGTAACTGTCTGGGAGAAGAGGTATGTGAGCAACTCCATGAGATCCTTGAAGGCTTCAATATGGCAGCTGTGCTGGGATCTTTGAGGTATGCAGAGTACCAGAGTTTAAATCAGAAGTCTTCTGACAATTTTCATTAACACTTCCATTCACCTATCTCATTTTAAAATACGAACTCTATCATTGCTGATGGATGTTGGTCTGAGTATGGAGCACGGCCAAGGGATTCTATAAGCAGGATATGCCTTGTGTCTTGTTTTCATTCATGGACTTACCATAGTGTTAGCTGTTGATTGTGTTCCTCAGTCTTTTCTTGCTGTTGTCAACTGGGTGACTGAAGCCTTAGTGTCCTCTTGGTCTGTTTTAGGTGAGATATGCTTCTTGCAGTAAAGCTTGAGGAGAGGCTGCTCTTTTGTTCTTGAGAAAATGTTATTAAGTGCCAGTATACAGGAACTGCAAGTGTTGTAATAAATGTGTAACACTCAAATCTTAGTGATGATGAAGGGGAGGAGGAAGAGGATGAAGAGGAGGAGGAGGAAGATGAAGAGGAGGAAGAGGAGGAGGAACAGCAACAGCTGAAGGAGAGAGGAGAGGAAGAACAGGAGTCACTGACGCCTAAGAAGATAATTGATTCACAGGTAAGCTTACTTCCAGATGGATTCCTGTTTCATCAGCTGGAAGAGAGTAAAGGAGGAAATGAGACCTGGAATGAGTCTGAACTTGAAGTGCTGACAGGTATTCACATTCCTGCAGGGGCTGGTACTGTTGTAACAGGGAGAACATTCAGGAAATAAAGAAAATTTATTACTTGAAAAATGTAAAAAAGTGTGAAAGTGTTGAAAGTATTGAAAAAGTGTGCATGTGTACACATGCGTGGAGGGAAAGGCTGAGTAGTGGTTGTAAAAACACACAGGTAGAAAGTCTTCCCATGTTCAGAAAGTGGTGGGAACCTCATACATGCAATGCCATGCACTTGTGCCAGCATAATCTGGCTGTTCCAACTCTGGGCTCACATGAGCCTCAAACAGTTTTCAAACAGAACAGATGTAGCTGTGTCCTGACCTGTCCCATGTGCTTTTGCTGAACCAGTGTATTTACTTCAAGAATGAACTTGAGATGGATTCTGTCTGTTTCAGGCTTCAACTCCAGTGCCATCTCCTCCTGTGGATGTTGCCACCTTCCTTGCTTTCCCATCACCAGAGAAGCTGCTGCGACTAGGACCAAAGTGCTCTGTGCTGATAGCTCAGCAGGTAGGTCAGATGGTCATCTGTGCTTGATTTTTCTCTCAGGATTATTTAATCCCCAGAGGTGACAACTTTCTTTTGAGACCTAGCTTTGCCTCTTCTCTCCAGTGATCCCCCTGTAACCTTATGGAAGCAGATGATGCAGTTAATGCTTATACTGGCATCAGAGCTTCTACACAGAGTAATCTTGTTTGTGTTGCTTTTGCTTGGTGTTATGGCCAAGGCAAAGCTGATGTCAGTCAGCTGAAGGCTGTAATTCTTGCCACAGCCCTAGCAGAGACCCATGTTCTGTAGCTGGTGACCAGTGAACTGATTTCTTTATTTTTTTTTCTCTTTCAGACAGATACATCTGATGTAGAGAAAGTAGTTGCAACTCTCCTAAGGATATCATCAGTCTTCAAAGATGAAGCCCCAGTGAAAACAGCAGTGCATGAAACAACAGGTGACTGTGCCTTTCCTCACTTTGTGGTGTGACCTGCTCCAGTGCCAAGGATACCACTGTCCTGTGGGCTGAGCCATTGGGCCTTTTTTTCCCTGGCAGATAACAAAGTACTGAGCTGTGCCACGCTGTTGTGTGGAGTGAAAGCAGAGATTGATCCTGAGCTTAATATATCCTGTGCTGCAAAAGCTTGGCAATGATTGTCTGTTGTAGCTGCAGTTGTAGTGGGCCTTTGCTGTCCATCCTTCATCTCCTTGATGCCAGGCTGTCAATAGCCAGTAGTTAGTTCTGTGTTCCAAGGTCAGTTACTTTTTCAAGGCTCTTTATTTAAAAAACATTTTGCAGGAACGAGCCTACCCAGTGTAGTATTACAAGAGAGTAAAGAGAGACCTCCTAGTTGATGTCTCTTTTTGTCAGTCAAACATCTTTAATTTCTTCAGGAAGCAGAGATTTCCACCATGGGCCAAGACACAGAAACTGATGTTCAGATGAGGGACTGTTCCTCACAGTATATTGTGGAGCTGTAATTTGGGTTAGGTTTGATTAGTGTGTGGACTAAATAGTTATCCCTTCGTGTTCTTGCTTGGAAACAGGAATTTCCAAACAATTCTAGGCATTTAGTTTGAGGTTTTTCTTGCTTTACTTAAGGACTGGGAGTTTTTTATCTGTCATGGTTTCAGAGATTATAACTAGTCCCTGCAGAGACAACTGAAATCTTAACAAGTGTTATGTCCCAAAATACCTTTAACAGCTGACATTCCCTGAGTTTCTGTATGATCAATCTTTAATCTTAAAATCCATAAATGTCCTTTTTCTGTGTTTCTTAATATAATGTGCTTATTTCTTTTTAGATGCCTTGATGAAAAAAGCCTTCGGTTCTGCCACATTTAATTCAGATGCATTCATCACAAACCTCTTAATCCACATGGGACTACTTAAGGTGAGGAAGCAGGAAAGAGTTAAGTTATGGTCTGTTTAGGCTGTTGAAGACCAGACCGACTGGGTTTTGGGTAATTATGTTGCCATGGAAGCAGCTGGGTGCCTGTGCATGCCTGATGCCCAGGGACAATGGAAGTCTGCAGGTCCAGCAGAAACTGCAAATTGCAAGGTTGCATTAGGATGAAGGACATGTCACTTCTCTGTACATCTTCTGCTTCGTGTGCTCTGCATTCTCAGTCATCCTCTAAAGGTGGGGGGGGTCAGGTAAGGCAGCAGTGCTGCTGCTGGACTATGATCTCTATAAAAAGCCATGTCCAGGAGTCTAATCTACAATATTATTAGTTAATCAACATTATTATTAGTCCTTCAGGGCACTTCTTGATAGCACAGCTCAAAAACGTTTATCCAACTATTCATGCCAGATCGGTAGTGTACAACTTCATGCTTTGGAGTCTCTTTGCCAGTGCTAATGTGAAATATGTAGTTACAGGGAATAAACCTTAGCAAAAAAAGCTGGAAGATCAGAAGGAAACCTGCGAATTGCATTAGAATACCTGTAGAGAGGTTCTGTCTGCAAACTTAAACACCTTTGCCTGCTTGTGCTGCAAGGGTTAATATTTCTCACTGCCTCAAGACCTGGAAGCTGAGAATGGAAACTTGGACCAAGACAATTCTAAACTCCAGAGTAGCCATAATCTGTTATAGCAGCCTGCTATTAAATAAGTTTATGAATGTCCTTCCAGTAATACCCAGCTTGAGGTACGGACAGCTGTTGACATGCATGGATAGGTCTTAATTTCCTAAAAATCAGTTTAGTCTCTCCCTGTGTTTATTGTATATTGGACCAACACTGTGCTTCCTGCTTCTCAGAAAGGTCAACAGAACCTGAGATGGTATTTTGTTCTGCAGAATGCCTGTTTTGGGGACTGTCACCTACCTCTGACCCATATGGAAAATAGCAAATATGCATGAGGCACAAAGCACAGTGCTTCCAGGAGAGTTCTCTCAGGCCAGGAAGTGGGTTTGATAATAAAGCCCTTGAGGATTGGCCAACTGACTGTGATGTGCTTAATTCAACAATCCTTGATAGTGGAGAGGGAGTGTACTCCATTTTCTGTCCTACATAGCTGGAAGCACATGAGCCACAGATACTCTTAGCACCATACACTCCAAGGTCATACATACACCTAGGAACACAGGTCTAGATCCTGTCTGCAGAATGAAGGGTTTTGTTGAAATGGCAGCAGAGAAATAAAAACAATGTAAGAGTTGGGGCATGTAGGTTAGTGTCACATTAGGAGCAAGAATAACTTATGCTTCATGTAAGCACGGGGATGACCATTGGCTTTATCTTGTAAACAGTTGAGACCAGTTTTGGGAACACTGCATCGGGTTCTGGAGGAAACCTGTCAAAGAGCTGGAGATGGTATAAAAATGAGCAACAGAATAATACAAGAAAAAACTGTTAAGGCAACTGAATTCTTTATGGATTGAAATCTGATGAAATTCCATAGGAGAACACTTCGACACAGGGCCTCAGAAGATTTGGCTGTTTCACTTGCAAGTTTACTACTTCCCTTTGCCCATTTCTACTGCTGTCAGTTGATAAGTACCAGAATATTCTTGATACTTTATTTCAAGTGCTGGGAGTCTGTGGAATTGGCTACCTTTTGTGTTGTGGAACATTACACTTTATCGAGTGACCAGCTTTCTCTGCTACGGTGTGTGGGAACACTTTTATTCAACAGAGGATTTCAGTGCCTCTGTGAATTACTGTGGTTTAGGTTAAATTGTGATTGTCTGATTTCTGACTTCATCTTCTTGTCCATTTCTCAGAGTGAAGAAAAAATCAAAGCTGTTCCAAGCCTCTATGGTATTCTTATGACCTTGAACCATATGGTCCAACAGGATTATTTCCCTAAATCTCTGGCCCCGGTTCTCTCTGCTTTTGTCACAAAGTGAGTATTGTACTTGCCATGCAGTTTTCTCCATGGGAGCTAGTGAAACTGTTTGAGTTAATAGCTCAGTTTAGTGCACTAAATATCTGTTCTGAAATTGAGGATTGATAGTTTAATGGGCATCTCCTTTTTATCTTGTTTACTCCAGTACGTGAGGTTCACAGTAAAAAAAAATAAATAGAAAAAAAATAAAAATCTGATCATAAAGAAGGAATAGTGGGAAGTTGGCTTTGGAACAAAGTGTCTCTGAAGCAGATACTGCTAGTCCCTGTCATAGAAGAGGTGTTTTGAGCTTAAGGAAACCTGCTGGGTTTCTGGCCACTGCTTGGGTGAACTGTGAGTACACTGGGTCTAACTGTGCCTTCCAAATCATCTTTCTGAGTATGAGGGTCAGCAGAGCTCTACCAGAACTGTCGTGCTGTGTGACACTGAACACCAGCAGATGAAAACACTGCAAAACACAAAGACTGAATTTGTTTCTAGATGAAACTTCCTACTGTGACAGCAACAAAGTTAGTGATTTTTTTTCTGGGAACTAAATTGGGAGCATAAGTATTGAAGAAGCTGCTTTCACTGCCTGCCTGTATTTAATGTTGTTATTTCCACTATAGGTATAGAATCAACCCCTGCCTCCACCAGCTTTAGCTTTAATGTATTAAATGGCTATGGAGGCCATATCTCTTCTGGATTAAATTAGTATGAATTTCAGCATTGATGAGACTTGAGGGGAGAAAAAAAAAAAAACAACAAAAAAACAAACGCCCAAATAGACCT
>NW_016690321.1:1707529-1711572 GCF_001604755.1 Lepidothrix coronata
GTTTCTGCAACAAATCTACTTCCACTCTGTCAAACCCATGATTCCTTCACTTGGAGAAAAAAGCATTTTTGTGCTGTTTTCTAGTTTTTCCCCTTTTGGGTTGCAGTTAGCTCTTTTGGGCTTCTAGAGCTGTAAAGTTTTTGTAGTTGCCTAGGCTAGAGCTCTGCTGCCTTTTGCTGCAAGGGGCTTTGGGAGTAGTCATTTGCCTCCTTTCTTTTGTGACAATTTGCTGATGTAGGCAATGTTCTCTTTTGAATAATTGTAAAATTATGGATACAGGCTGTAAGCAGCATCCATCTTACTCTGCTGCTGTCAGGCCTCACTTTGGTTTTTTTGGGCACAAGAGGGTGCTGTGAATCCACATGTGCTTTTCCATAATTTTTTAGATGGAAAGACTGGAAGTATATGGATGTATGCCTGCCCAATTGTGACTTGCTGGAGGTGTTGGGGTTTTTGTTTGTTTGTTTTTTGTTTGTTTGTGTTTTTGTTTTTTTTTAATGCTACTCTTTGAATTGTATCACATCAATGGCCTCTTTCAACAGTCTGTAGTACAGAGTGGCAGGCAGTTTAGCTCCACAGCAAATAAGGAGGCTTATAGTGTTAGAGGAGGCTTGATGTTAGGAGTGGAGGCTGGGGGAGCTTTGCTGTGATCAACATCAGCAGTTCAGGTTCTCTATTTTGAAAAGTGGGCATCTGCCTGGATGAAACCAGCCTGCTCATAGCAAACGGGGCTTTGGAAAAGCTGAGGGCTGAAATAGCTCACCCAGCCACTTTGAAGATAAATCTTAAGCTGTAATTCTGGGACTGTGTGTTCGGTGTGGGGCATTGAATGGCTCTTGAGGGGAAAAAAAGGGTTAAGTCTTCTCCAGGATGTGCTTCTGTTAAACTGCAGCAGACATGGAGTGCTGTACCAAACAACCTCTGCAGCTATTGTTCTTGTGCTGTAAACCCAGAGGTGAACTCCTTGCTCCTTCCTAGATATTTCATTCTTTATTTCAGCTCACCCTACTTTGCCAAATTGAGTAGGCTTCACTGCTGTTCATTGTTAAAGGTTATTTTGCTGTGGTGGGGTGGGAGAGAGGTAAAATTAATGATTTCCCCTCTTAGAACAGTGGAAAACATTGGATTAACGTTCTTTGGAGGAAGTTCCCTAATAGATGGATAGAGACTGTTAAATGTTTCAGTGATGCTTAGCCAGCAATGAGCCTGTAGAAACAGAAATATATGTTACTGGGAGGCAATGGGAATGTTAGGGACATTTACCCCCATGCTAACCCTGCCGTGACTATTTCCATTGTTTCATTTCAAGGAGCAGATTATTCTGTGTGATTTAGACTTTGTTATTGCAGCCTCTGAGATAGGCCCTTTCAGGTGATGTTCTGCAGGTTCTGTGGGCTGCTTGTAAGGCACCCTGTAAGGTGGCTCAGCAAAGCCAGGCAGGTGTTACTTGACCACAGGGGAGAGGGGACAGGAGGTTATGTTGCCTCTTTTAAAGACTCAAAAAGCCCTGAGACCAAAGTCACCATCAGGTTATAGGTAGCAGATGACATGGTAAGGAAAGATTTGAGTGTGAGCAGGGTTGTCTTCTGTGTTTTGGGGCCCTAAACAGTGAATCTCCATGGAAAATCCCATTGCCAAAAGAGAGGGAATGGGGTTTCCACCCCCACCCACTTCGTTCTACCCAAAATGAGACACTAGGCTGCAGAGATAAGTCATATATATAGGTTTATGCTTATGGAAATAAATGTTCCAATTCTTGCTGTTGCCTTCCTGACTTGGAATCAGCAACAGGAGAGTTTTTTGCAACAAGCTCTGAATGGGAAGCAGTGATCTGGTCAGCAATGACAGAATGGTTTCAGAAGAGAAAACTGAGGGCAAAAGTTGTAGGTTTTTGGGCATGCAAGCCCAGTGCGTTGGAAATAGTGTTTATTTGCTCATTCAGAGTCAGATACAAAGCAGTTCTTAAATTCGGTATTTGAAATATCTCTTTTCCTTTTTCCACAGACCAAACCGTGCTCTTGACTCCTGCTCATTTGCTCGCCACATGCTCCTACAAACCCTCCACCAGCTGTAAGAGACAAGACGTGCCCTTCTCTCCTCATAGGACTGTCATCAGCAGAGAACTCGGAGCCACGTGGTGGGAGAGGATCCCAGAGCCCATACAGACACGCTGTCCTTTTTTCTTCTTTCCCTGTAGGAAGTCTGTCCTTCCTCTGCTTTCATAAACTTGGACAAATCCTGCTGAATTGTATTCCTACTCCTCTTGAAGTGACTCCCTGGTCTGTAGGGCAGGTGCTTCTGCTAAAATAAGTCTGTGCTACTGTGAGCTCAGCATGAATTGAAGAGTTCTCCATTTTGGTTGCATTGGCAAGGGTGTGCCAAGACTAACACGGGGCCTGGAAGTGCTCCCCTCCTGATCAACCCAGCTGTGCATTTTCTTTTATTTCATTGGACTTTGACTCCTGCCTGATACCATTCAGCACTGTGCCAGAGGGAGGCTGTGCTGCTGCTGCCACTGCCCCTGCTTCCCCAGGCCTGGGGAGTGCTGCTCACAGGTCAGAGGGTGAGGTGTGTTCCCCTTCGGTTCTTCTTTCAAGTCCATTTGTTAAAGGCAGTGTGTAGCTGATTTGTATTTTAATATACCCTTCCCCTTCTGCGGTGGCTTGGAATGTTTGTGTAGTGTGGCTGACCCTGGTGGCCATTGCTTAAGGGAGCAAGCATATTTTATTGTAAATTTTTTTGAAATTACCTGTGTCGTTCCCTCTTCCTGCCCTTTCTCTTCTCTCCTTAACTAAAATAGGCTTGGTTTGGAAATTAATACAATCCATGAAATCCCTGTGGAATATGTGTTCTCTTTCTCCTCCCTTTGCAAAACACTGGGACTGTGCACTGTTCACAAGTTTGAAAGCTGAGGATGTGTGGAACATAGAGAGAGAAGCCTGTGCTGGTCATTCTTGGGCAGGGCTGTGCTTTTTTTCTTGCACTGATCAAGTAGCAGCAGATGCCCCTAAATCTGTCTGGAGGATTGTCCATGTGCCCATACAGATTTGTGGCATACTGCTCCTGAGCACACAAGCTCACAGTCTGGTCCTGCTCCCTCTTCTTTCAAGCCTGTGAGAATCAACACATCTCTTAAAGTAGCAAAGAGTTATTCCTTCCCTCTCTGTTTTTAGTTAGAGACTGTTCATCCTCCCTTACCATCAACATGCAGTATAAATAGTTCCAGGAAGAAGTCAAGGAAACTGAGTTAGCTGTTCCTTTGTTGTGAGATGCAACATGTACTACAGCTGGCAGAGTGCACTCCACTAGTGAAACTGGGTGGCTGGGGGAGGTTTGGCAAGGCTGTGATCGAGCAGACTCAGGAAAGCAGTGTCTCTCATCGTTCTGGCTGGCAAAGTGCTGGCCTTTGGGTAAGAGCAGTGTCCCCTCATTAAAAAGAAGTTGCCCTAAGGCTAAGAGCAAAATACATTTTCTTCCACTTTCTTTGACTGAAGCTGGAACTCCTCTGTGTCCAAATTGGTAAAAATCAACTGAAGGTAAGGCACCTTCAGGAATTTCAATCACTGCAAGCTGAGCTCTGCCTCCTTCACCTCATCCCATCCTTGTTAAGTTTTGCTGTGAGCTCGAGGGCAAAACTGAGACATAAAAGAATCTGTGGTTTCTGTAAGTCTTGAACCATTGTAGCTATTTTTGAAGCTCCCTGGCGTCTCGCTGCTCCTTTTGTTCCTCTGCTGTGGAGGAGGGTCATGGAGAAGAGGAAGGTGATGCAGAGACCAAACCAAGGGGTCACCTTCTACATGAGGCCACCTGCAGTAGGTCCCATGGAGCACGTTTTGTGAGCAAGGAGCCTGGAAAGGCTGCTTGCACAAGGACCTGTGGGCCAGGTTGTGGGGAGAACCTGTGCGACCAGCTTTGAGTAGCCAAGCCATAGCAGCAGGACAAGCGTGGGAGGTTGATTAATTGCAGGTGGGTTTTTTTCATGAACAAACAATATTTAGAAACAGGATTTTCCTGAGCCTGGTATTTAGTGTCAAGATCAGATG
>NW_016690321.1:1712306-1721250 GCF_001604755.1 Lepidothrix coronata
GTCCAGCTGAGGTTGAGAGCCATGAGCTGCAGTCTTCCTGCAAGCTTGGACAGTGGCAGTGAGGGGCTCAGAACGTAGGTTTGTTTAGAGTGACCTTCTCTTAGATGGATTGCCTCACAGGGCTAACGAGCTCCATCTGCCCGGGGGGCCGGGAATCGAACCCGGGTCGCAGCGGTGAGAGTCCTGCACCCTAACCACTAGACCACCAGAGGCCCCAAAGTGGGCAAGATATTTGCTGGGTAAATGAACAAAATAAAAGCCTGGAGCGAAGCTGGGGAAAGGGCAGAGGTGGCACTCAGTGCCTGGTATCACATCTCATCCTCCCCATGGTTCTCCAGCAGAGCCCAGGCCACTGCCAGGGAGGTGTAGCTGTCTGGGTTGTTGGCCAGGCAGGGTGGGGGCTCCTGGCCAGGGGAGGTGATGGAGGGTCCAGGCAGGGGGGAGCAGAGTGGGCTGAACAATGGCCAGAGCTGGGGTGGAGGTGGCTGCAGCAGTTGGTTCCACATTGGCTGGTGGAAGGGGTTGCTGCTGAGATGCCGAGTGCCAACTGCTCTGTCACCAGTGGGGCAGAGAGGTTGGAGTTCAGGTGGAAGTGGTTGAGGTTCCTCAGACCCTTGAAACTGCCTGGCTGGGGCCGTTCCAGCCTGTTGTCCCTTTGGTTTCTTCCCAGACCTGCCAGCCATCACTGCCCTCCACCTGTGTCCAGTGTGAGGAAGGGATGGTGCTTCAAGGATATTTGGGTGGTAGCATGAGGAATGGCAGTGGGCAGTGTGGCCAGGCTGCAGCTGGGACACTGGATACAGCATTGCTAGACTGTGGGAGCAGCTCAAGGAGGTGTGAGGGCCCAGCCGTGCTGGCAGCACCCAGCAGGTGCAGGGTGAAGACCATCAAACGGCACCAGAACTGGCCAGACTGTGGCTGTGACATTAAACAGGCACCACTGCCTTCACCTGACCCTCCCTTGGGCCAGCCATGAGCCCAAAATGGGTCATGGTGATTCAGCACAGGCAGTGAGCTCCTCAGGGTGACTTCTGCCAGCCTGAGGCAGATTCATCTCCTCTAGACCTGCATCCCCAATGGTCCTCCCTGCACAGCAGAGTGGAACTGAGCATGAGAGGTGGTGCCTCCAAGCTGCTCACCACGTCAAGTCACCCTGTGTCCCAGGAGCACTAAACACGTCTGGGACCCTGCAGGGACAGAGGATGCAGCCCACTGCAGTGACCAGGGAGGCTTTGGAGAGGCTTGCAGACCCTGGCCAGCATGTCCATCACCCATAGGTGGCACCAGGATTGGACATTCTGATTCTGGCAGCTGAGATTGCTGAACAGGGGAAGGGCTTGAAGGGGAGAGAGACATTAGTATCAAATCTTCCAGATTTTTGTCAGGCCGCAGATCTGCTTGCGTTCCCTGGGAGAGTGAAACACTAATCCAGCAGGACTGCCCTTCTGCAAGCAAATGATGTGTCACACAGGCACTGCCACCCCTGGCCTCTTCAAAAGAAGCAAAATGAGGAGAGCGGAAGGCTGTAAACATGGCACAGCCCTGCAGCCTGGTCAGCTGCCTCTTCCCTTTTGCTTGAGCTTACCACTGCCATTGCAATTTGGCTGGATGTCACCTTTCTGCCCTGTACCTCTGTAGCTCCTGTGACTAACAGCCAGGAAAGGAAAGGCAGAGCTCAGGAAACAGGGAGTGCAAATCCCACATGGGCTTTGCTGGGCTCGTGCTCCCAGCCCCCTGTGAATTAAGGGGGAGGCAATGTCTGGGTTGCTGCCCTCTCTCCAGAGGTGGCTTACCCTTCCTCCCACTCTCCTCCTTTCCCTCCTCCCACGTTTCTGGCCCCGTCCAGTGAGCGCTGCTGGGAAAGCGACACAACGGGGCCCATTCAGTTCTTGCTTCTGCGAGGAGAGCAAACACCAGTGCAGGAGCCTGGCAGCTGCTACAAGGGACAGGAGACGCTTTCCTCTCTTTCTTCGCCACTTCTTGAAGTCCAGGTACTCCCAGCCCCGGTTGTGTGAACCCCCCAGGTGTGTGGGAGGCAGTGGTGGGGCGATGCCTGGCATGTGGCAGTGCCCCAGGCACAGCATGGGGACTGAGCTGGGGCGTTGCAGTGGTGGCACTTGCTGGTGGGCACACAGGAGGGGGGTGACCCCAGTGTGTGTGTGGGCTGCAGCAGGGCTAGGTGTCCTGCTCCTTCAAGCAGGAGGGCAGAGTTGGGGCATGGACCCACAGGGGACGATGAGTCACAGTGGGCAAGGGGCTGTGCACCACAGTGGCTCCACAGGTTTGAGCCTTGCAGACCCCACTGCTGCTGTCTTAGAGCTTAGAGGCGTGCATTGGCCATATCTGCAGCCCCACTGCCTCCTCTGTGCTTGCCCCAGCCTTGGCCTCTCTCTGGTACCTTCGCCCCAGGGGCTCACTCCTGCCCAGCCAAAACCAACTCGTCCTTCCTGCAGCTAAACAGTGGAGTTCTATTCCAAAAACTGCTATGAATAGCTTGAGGGGGAAGCAGAGAGCGTGCAGGATGGGAGGCACAGAACTGAGAGGCAGGAAGTGGCCATGGTGGTGGAGATATGGGACATTTGCCATTTAAAGAAGGGTGGCAGCTCGGAAGGCTTTGTGATCACATCCCCTGGGTGGCTATACCTGCTTGCCTTACAAAAAAAGCAGTTTTGGGAGGGATATTGATAGCTTGTACAGACCAAGGCAATCTTATGTTAGTGCTGTGTGAAGAAAAGGGGTGTGTGTATCAGCTTCAAGCCAGTTCCCCCTGAGTGACCTGCTAGCTGTTACCTTCAGTTTTCATTCCAAGTATTTATCTTCTTTCTTCCACTATCTTCCTCATTTATAACCCATGAAATCACAGTGTGAAAGCAAGAGACAGACCTGCCCCACCAGGTCATAGCAACAGCCCCCTGGGTACTCTGTGTGCCAAGCCAGAGATGCTGTTTGGGGATGCACAGGAGCCTGGCCTCTTTCCTGGCCTCACTGCTGTCTCTCCCCAGCCGCAGGTGCCCTCTGACATGAGGCTGTCCTGGGGGCTCCTCCTGCTGGCAGCAGCCCTGGGGGGAGCGGGTGCTGCCCGCTGCCCTGCACCCTGTGTCTGCGACAACCTCCGTGCCCACGTCCTGTGCCTCAATGGGAGCCTGGTGGCCATCCCTGACACCATCCCAGAGGTGGGCAAGGGAAAGATCAAGGGATGGGGAAAGAAGGTAGGTATGGTAGCCCTGGGGTAACTCAAGTGTTTTATTTGTGTGGCCAACAGCTCACCAAAAAGCTAGACCTTCGGGGCAACAGCTTCTCGGTCATCCCAGCAGGAGCCTTCCTTGCCACCCCCTACCTCACACACTTAGACCTGCAGCACTGCAAGGTGGAGAGGCTGGAGGAAGGGGCTTTCCGAGGGCTGGGAAGGCTGGTCTACCTTAACCTGGCCTCCAACAGTATAGCCCTTCTCTACCAGGAGTCCCTGGATGGGCTGTCCTCCCTCCAGCAGCTCATCCTGGAGGGGAACCGCATTGAGGAGATCCAGCCAGGTGCTTTTGGCCATCTGGGGTCCCTCACTGTCCTTGACCTGAGGGCAAATGCCTTGGTCTACCTCCCAGACATGGTCTTCCAGGGTCTGCAGGTGCTTAGGTGGCTCCGGCTGTCCCACAACGCCCTCCATGTGCTGGGAAGTGAGGCCTTTGCTGCCCTGCCTGCCCTGCGTAGGCTGAGCCTGGACCACAATGAGCTGCAGGCATTGCCTGGCGAGGCCCTGGCCAGGCTGGAGGGGGCTACCCGGCTGGACCTGGGCCACAACCCCATCACCTACGTGGCCGAGGAGGCCCTGGCCATGGCCTCGCTGAGGCACCTCTTCCTGGACCATGCTTCCCTCCAGGACGTGGCACCGGATGCCTTTGCCCGCAGCCCCCAGCTGCGTGTGCTGGACCTCCGCGAAAACCAGCTGCAGGGGCTGCCACCCCTGGCCGGGGCCGGGGGGCTGGCGAGGGTCAGCCTGCATGGGAACCCTCTGCTCTGCTCCTGCCTCCTGCGCCCCTTCCACAAATGGCTGGCGAGGGCGCGGGTGCAGGCTGAAGGTGCCTGTGCTGCACCCCCTGCCCTCCGAGGCCGGCCCCTCGACTCCCTGAAGCCCCCTGAGATGAGATGCAGTCGCCTCTGGCCACCCCCCAGTCCCAGCAGACCATCAGAGCAGCCAAGGGCAGCCGGCAGCAGGCGGTGCCCCCAGGGGTGCGTCTGCTCCCCTGATTTCCATCATGGGTCCTGTGAGAACAGGAACCTACAGGAGATCCCCCGGGACTTCCCTGGGGACACCCGCCTTCTCGACCTGCGCAGAAACACCTTCAGGACAGTG
Source organism: Lepidothrix coronata (assembly GCF_001604755.1). Lineage (NCBI taxonomy): Eukaryota > Metazoa > Chordata > Aves > Passeriformes > Pipridae > Lepidothrix > Lepidothrix coronata. Next base: position 1,716,655 of record NW_016690321.1, read on the forward strand.
CCACCAGATGCCTTCCCTGGCCTGGAGGAGCTGGTGTCCCTCCACCTGCAGAGCTGCAGCATCAGGGCACTGCAACCCGGGGCACTGCGGGGGCTGGAGAGCCTGGTCTACCTGTACCTCACCAACAACCACCTCTCCACCTTGGCAGCTGCTGCCTTTGAGGGGGCCCCACAGCTGGCCTACCTCGACCTGGATCGCAATGCCTTCACCCGTATGCCCGCGGGCGCCTTCCAGCTCCTGCCCAACCTCATCTCCCTCCACCTGCAGCACAACGCCATCGGGGAGCTGGCAGAGGGTGACCTGGCCGGAGCCAGGGGGCTGCGCTGGCTCTACCTCACTGGGAATGCCATCAGGCACATCGCCCCTGCTGCCCTGGCTCCTGCCAAGATGCTGGAGAAACTGCAGCTGGAGGGAAACCACCTGGTGGAGGTGCCCACAGCAGCCCTGCGGGGCCTGTCTGCCCTGAGTGAGCTAAAGCTGTCCCGAAACCCCATCAAGCGCATGGGGGATGGTGTCTTCCTGCCGGTGGCCTCCAGTCTGCTGCACTTGTATCTGGACAACATGGGCCTGGAGCAGGTGAGTGCAGTACAGGACTCCTGAGGGGCAGTGGCACCAGAGGGCACAGCCACAGGTCCCATCTTCTTCCACACTGCCCAGGGCTGGTGGCCTCTATAGGAGCATCCAAACAGATGTCCCCAAATTCCCAAGGCTTCAGGAGATGCTCCATAGCCGGGCTGGGAAGAGACTCAGCTGTAGAATTGCCTTACTGCAGCCTTGTCCACAGCTCCCCTGGGACAGGCTTACTCCCTCCAGTCTTTAAGGACATTTACCCACCATTTCAGTGGGGCCCAGATCATCTCCTTTTCCCAACCCCAGCCAGATTTCTCTTTCTCTTATTACAGGCTGTCCTGCAGGACTTTTCACTGCTATTACCCCAAATGTCTCCATCCTCTCAAGAAAGAAGTGTTAGCAGCACCCTCATAAGGACTGTGTATCTTAACAGCATCCAGGGCTCACTCCAAGACCTCCTGCATGTCTCATTCTTTCTATGAAGACTGAAGGGGGGTCTATTGAGCCCCAAAATGTGACTGAAACTGCTTGAACTAATTAACAGTCCCCCCTGTTTAAAGCAGCTCTTTTGTGGGGCCTCCAGGTTCAGGACAGGCTCCCAAGCTGATTAGCAGTGCAGGGGCAGAGATTTGCTCCCCTACCCCCATCAGGACCCCCTGACTCACCCTCCCTCTGTTGCAGATTTCCCCTCATGCCTTTGCTGGCCTTGGTCCCAAGATCAGAAGCCTCTACCTGGAGAGAAACAAAATGAGCAACATCCCCGATATGAGCAACTTCACGAGTCTGGAGATCCTCAACCTGCAGGATGTACCTTTCCACTGCGACTGCCAGCTCCTTCCCCTGCGCAGGTGAGTGCTGCGAGGGCGGAACAGCCTCAGGGATCAACCTGGGGGGCAGTTGGACCTTACCATGCCAGAGGCACAAGCTCACGGCACACTGGCCACTTTGGGTCCTCTCCCATGGTGGTGATATGGAGCATGCAGCTATGTGCAAGGATGCACGTAGCCTGGGCTTTCCTGGTATAGGGAAAGCACCCACAAGTTGAGTTTGGCAGATATTCAAGATATTCAGAGGTCATCCAGGTGAGACTCTAAGCAACCTGGAGAGACTTTGAAGTGATTGTCCACTCATGGGCAGAGTTCCACCTCTCCCTTCGCCCTGTCCCATTTCTTTCCCTGATCTTCTGCCACATTTCCAGGTGGATCAACAAACTCAACCTCCGTGTAGGGGCCACCTGTGGGTCCCCTGCAGAAGCCCAGGGGCTGAAGGTAAAGCTTTCCACCACTTTCCAAACCTGCCCTGGCTGGGGCCGAGGTGAGGCTGGGGAAGCCAATCCTGAGAAGACTACGGCTGCAAGCAAGCCCAGCAAGAAAAAGAGATCAGGAAAATCTCCAGCCAGAGGCTTCAACAAGAGCAGAGCTTAAGGTTTCCTAAGGCGTGCAGGACATAACAGAGCCACACTCACGCTCTGGTGAGAGCAGTTTTTTCTAGACTTGTCCCCACCATGGAGACATGGATATTGCCCAAGGCTCAAAGGAGAGAGCCTGGTGCCACCAAAACAATGCTGATTTGCCAAAGATGCAGCGTTTGGTGTTGCAGGATACAGCGGCACGTTCCATAGGGTCTGCAGCATGCTTTGATGACTCAAACAACGAAGTCAAATACTTGCTTTTTTCTTCCCAAGGCTTCCTTCAGCCATGTGGAAAGGCCAATATCCACAAGTTTGTTTTTGTTTTTAAGCATGCCGCACTTTCACAGCTTCTGAAGTCATCAAAGAGCCCCAAGTGGGACTGCAATGGGCACCAACCAGTAAGATCCAGCACTGGTGCAAATCTTACGCTAGAAAACTTAAAAATATCAGTGAAAGCATTGCCTGAATTCCCAGAAGCTCCTCAGAATTAAAACATAAGCAGATTGAAGCCTTTTTATTTCCTGCAAAATTTGATCAGTGGTCTGACTGATGAAATGGGATCAGTGATCCTGTAAGTGATCCCATCTTAAGCAAAGTGCCCAAATCCTTTCCCATGGAAGCCTAGGTTGGGATGAAGTTTGTTCAAATTTAAAAGGCTTTAAAAGATAAGCATTAAACTACCATGTGGGGCATAGAATTATTACAGAAAAAAAACAGGTGAAAGAAAGCCAAAGGTGTTTGGAAATTATCATCCTCTAAAGAGAGGTGGCCCTACAAGCCCAGCTGTTTGACAAGGCTGGGAAAAGGTCAGCCCAAGAGAGAGGGGAAGAAAGAAAGGCAACGGCTTTGCCCTGAAATGAGATCCTCCCACACTGAAACCTACTGCAGAGCTACCAGGAAAGGCAACTAGCCAAAGGGAAGCCCTGCTACATGCTTTCCATAAAAACTTCCACTTCTTTCAACCATGCTGACTCTAGCACAGTTCCCCCAGGAGCCCAGGGCCCTCAAGAGGATCACCTAGGGATGGCACAGCTCTCGTGCCTGGTTTGACACAAACCTTCCACAGTTTTTCCACTTATGTTTCATTGCTCCAGCCAAGCCCCTTCTTCCCTCTCCCTTTAAAGGCTCCATTTGCTTCTTCAAAAGGGAAAAGAGGAATACTGTGTTAATTATTCCCAGTATCTACCCTGTGCTTTCTAGACAGTTAGCTTGCCAACCTTATTTTTTCGGTCATGAATCATACTGCAAAACAAGAGCTATTGTGGCATCTCAAGCTCTCGCCTGGAAGCTTGAGGGGCACGTGGCCCAGGCAGCCATTCTGTGGCCAAAGCAACATCCTCTGCAGCCACCATTTCCCTGTTTTGTGCCACAGTTTGCCAAGGCACTTGTCCTGCAGCCGCCTGGCCCTGCAGTGGCCCTTCCTTACCTGCAGAAAGTTCTCAGGAACCTGCTACAGGAGATTTAAAGCTATTTCTCATCACTGTTGTCATATTCTTTCCTGAATTCTGTCCTGAACTTCAATGGCCAGTCTGGGGAAAGAGAGGAATATTACAGTTTCACCCTAAAACTGGAAAAAGCATTCCCTGTCTTCAGTTATCTGAAGTTATTATGTGCTCTTGTGATGTTTAACCCTTATATAGAACTGGCAAGTTGACAGCAGTGAGTGCATGGAAAAACCCTACTGCATACTTAAAAAAAAACCCCAAAACCCAAATACTGTTTACTTATACCTACCCCCTTACAGCCCTCTTCTCCCCATTTTGGCTAACCCTGGTATTTCAGTGACCCAGAAAGCAATGCACAAGCCTTTGGCCTCTTCCTCAAGTTTAAGTCACAGGGCTTTAGGGTACAAATCATAGATGAAATTTACAGTAGGACTGTTAAGAAGATACATAGTACAGATCAATGTCTGGCTTCTAGGCTGGTGCCATTGAGGTTTTGCCTTTGATGACAATGGGGTGTGCTTTAATGATTGTAGCCCATTAGGAAGGGATAAGATCCACCTGTCTAAAAAGGGCAAGAGAATCTTTGGCAGCAGGCTGGCCAGCTCGGTAAAACAGGCTTTAAACCAAAGGACTTGGGTCAGGGGTGTGTGTGTGTGATCAAAGCGCCATTGCTTCCTACTGGGGAGTAGGCCATACCAATCAGGGCAGTGAAAGATGTTCCTTGACTGCCCCTCAAGTCATGGATCAAAGGGTTAACTACACTGAGGGTGTTTAGGGTTGTGGTCACTCCTCTTATTCCCCCTTCTAGGGAACCAGATTGCTTGATTACACTGCATATGAGGAGGGAGGGGGACCGATATCAGGCTTATCCCTGGCAATTTGGGGGATGGTTTGAAAAGGTTAGAGGGAGAGGGTGCTAATGAGGCTCCTCTGCAGGTGACTCTAAGTGGTACTAGACACAGTGGAGCACATCTGCAGTCTTACAAAGGTGACACGGCCCACAGCCCAGCCCAGCTGCCTTTACACCAAAGCACACAGCATGGGCAACAACCAGGAGGAGTTGGAAGCCACTGTGCTGCTGGAAAGTTATGATGTTGTTGCCATTACTGAAACTTGGTAGAACAAATCCCGTGACTGGAGTGTGAATATCAATGGCTATGGGCTGTTCAG
>NW_016690321.1:1722185-1772449 GCF_001604755.1 Lepidothrix coronata
AACCCCACTATTGATGAAGGCTCTGGGATGAACAGATCGAGAGCAGCCCAAGGACTTGGGGGTGCTGGTGGATGAGAGGCTGGACATGACCCAGCAATGTGAGCTCACAGCCCAGAAAGCCAAGTGTATCCTGGGCTGCACCAGAAGCAGCCTGGGCAGCAGGTCAGAGGAGGGGGTTCTGTCTCTCTACTCTGCTCTGGTGAGATCCCACCTGCAGTGCTGCATCCAGCTCTGGGGTCCCCAGCACAGGAAGCACATGAACCTGTTGGAGCAAGTCCAGAGGAGGGTCACCAAGTTGATCAGAGATATGGCACACCTCTCCTATGAGGAAAATTGGGAGAGTTGGGATTGTTCAGCCTGGAAACGAGAAGGCTTCTGGGTGACCTAGCTGTGGCCTTCCAGTACCTGAAAGGACAGATGGGGCAAGACTATTTACAAGAGCATGTAGTGACAGGACAAGAGGGAACAGGTTTAAATTGAAAGAGAGTAGGTTTAGATTACATATTAGGAAAAAATTCTTTACTGTGAGGGTGGTGAGGCACTGGTACAGGTTGCCCAGGGACATTGTGGATGCCCCATCCCTGGAGGTGTTCAAAGCCAGGTTGGATGGGGCTTGAACAACCTGCTCTAGTGGGAGGTGTCCCTGCCCACAGCACGGGGCGTGGAACCAGGTGATCTTCCAGGTCCCCTTCCAACCAAAACCATTCTATGATTCTATGAAAAAAGGTCCCTTGCTCTTTCAAGAGGCATCATCATCTCTTTTTTTTTTTTCATCTCTTTCCCCCCTTCCTGTCCTGACTTTCTCCAGGGCTTGCAGAGCCTAGACCAGGGAACACAGCACCAACATCCTACGAGGACAGCCCCTTTCCTGACACATGGGGCCTGCACACATCACCTCAGTCTACAGCTTGTCACCTCCAGCCACAGCCAAAAACTCAAACTGCCCCTTTGTGTTCTGGCAGATTCTTTGCCCATTGTGAGCTCCCACTTCAAAATGTGCCTTCAAAGTCAGGCACACGCAGCCCCAGCAGCCACCCTGGTCATTCTCCTCAGTGTGCCTGTGACCTTTCTGCTGTTTCCCAGGGTTTAGTATTACAATTCTGGGGGAAATTTTCTTGCACACCAGGAAAGCAGAGTTGTGATGCTGCAGGGTGGTCTGCTTTAAAAAGTGAAGGCCCTTTTAGTCTTCTGCTTCCCTCTGCCAGGACCTTCCCCAGAGGACCACAAGGTGAAACTGCTGTCGGCAGCTGGGGGATACTCCAGGATCAGTCTGCGTCCTCCTGCTTTATGCTGCTGATGGGAACAGGAAGTCCTGTGTCTCCAAACTCTGCATCTGAGGGGTCGATGGTTTCTTCTTTCACCTGCACGGCAATGACTAGCAAGAGACAGAAAGAGAGAGGCAGAAATAAGTAAATAAAATCAACCTCCAAACCAGCTCTATTCATGCCCCAGATTTCCAGCTCACTTCTTGAGGGTCCCTCACCACAGGCAGCCCTGTCATGCCAGTGAAAATTGATCCATGGTCACAGCACCAATCAGGATGGGATTAAACCCTGGCAGCATTCAGCTGCTGGCTCCCAAGAACATCTTTTCCTAAGGGACAAAAAGCTGGTGTGGTCCATTCTCTACCCGCCTGGGTTCACCCAGGGGAAATTTAACTTCAGTGAACCAGAGGGACCTTCATGAGGTTCCATTCCCATGTGCACAAGGCACCTCACCCACCCTCCTCCCCACTAGGGTTAGCAGGTGACCCATCCACTCTTCTGGTCACCACAGCACAATGGGCTGTGTTCACATGCTGCAACAGCCCTTAGGGGGACTGGGATATGACAGTCAGCTCTGCCATATTCACCTTGTCTCTCCTCCCTAACTGACCTCACACAACCAGACTGCTTGGTAAGGCACCCAGGCCCTCAGCAGGCATCAGCAGTATCAGGATATCGAGCTGTACTCGTGCCACCAAACCTCCTCTGGAAGCAAGAAGTTTTTCTTTTCCCACAGAAAGCCAGCAAACCCTTCCTTCCACTCTCTCTGTCTCTGGAGGAGTAAGGAAGGACATTTCACACACTGCTTTCCCTGCCTGGGGGCACCCATGACTTAACGGCCAAGAGGCGGCACAGGCCTCAGGAGGGTTGGTGGCATGCAGGGTGTACATAGGAGAACTGGATGTGGCTGCTGGGTAGAGTCACTCACTCCCTTACTCTCATCAGGTGCTGGCTCTGGCAAAGCCTGGCTGGCAGCTTTTGCTTCTCGTTTTGTATTCGAGGTGGAAGGCTTCTTGACAGTCTGCTTGACACTGCGGGCTTTGGCAGGCAACTTTTTTCCTTAATAAAGAGATAACAGAGTATGGGGAAAAGTGTGTTTCCTTTCCCCTGTAAAATCAGCAACCCTGCTCCACTGAGAAACCACAGGCCAGGGACCAGCACATCTGAACAGAAAGCTACACGGTCATTAGCTGCCAACTGGTTACATGACAGAAATAGCCTACTGGAGAAAAATTCTATCGTCATCATCTCAAAATATGCTCCTTCGTGTTCTCCTTCATTAAAGGCAAGGCACTTCAGCGTGTGCTTAAATTCCAAGGAGCAAGTCTTGTTGGAATCAGTGTGGAGTCAGCTTTGCTTACCTGTCTGGCTCTAGTCCTAGGCAATGAGCTTTTTGGCTGCAAGGCACGGACACTGTAACCGTAATGTTCTCATTTTTAGCTGACCTTTTTATTTAGGTTCCATGTCTTTATATTCTTTAGACTTCCTTTCCTCTCCACCCCCCCGGAAGGAATTTCTTGTCTGTCTACATGATTTGCCACACCTACTGCAACAATGACAACAACAACGACAAGATGAAACAATAAAATGGTTCAGCCCCGTTACTGGCCTCTTCAGCCATCTTAAGGTCTTCTTTCCCTCAGCACAAAGCAGGTAGGGTTGCTCTTCAGCTACCCTGCAGCTGCAGCAAACATCTCCCTCCGACCATGGACACAGTAGGGAAAGCAGCACAACCTCACACCTGGAAGCAAGTGCCAGTCAACAGAGAACAGACTGCAAAACAGATCCTTCCCACACACAGCTCTCTGCTCTTTAGGTAACAGGGCAGGTAAGAAAGATGAAGCTGTGCTGGCAAACCCACAGCTGACTGAGGGCATCCACAGCAAGACAAGGCCTCTCTCTCCTGCTCTGATGGGACATGGACAGGGTTCCTCTAACTGGGCCCAGCCTGCGAGCGAGCGGGAGGGCACTAATCAAACATCACTCACTCTTCTTTCCATAGGGTTTCTTCTTCTTCTTGGGCACCTCCTTGGCCTTCACTGGAGTTGTGGGCTCTGTCATGGAGACGAGAGGGAAACGAAAGCCAAGTCCCATAACCAGTAGGTAACTGGGATGAAGTGACAAAAGCGAGAAACAAGATATACCCGTCCCCCCAAGCCAAAGCCCTCTTCCCAAGACAACCAGCTGAGGAGAAAGCAAGGCTCTAGCACAGGTGCTGTCTGTGCTTCCAGGTAAGGGCCCAGGGCGGCAGGCTGGGGCAGCACAGGGGAGAGAGGCCCAGTACAGACTTGGTAGGGGCAGTAAAGAAACAAGATTCGTAGTTTGGGACAAGAAGGAAAACATCTGCAAAGGTGAGGCAGTGGCCTCCCTGTGACAAGGGAAGGAATAAACTCTCGAGATGATGTTCTTACCTTTTACAGACAGAGTCAGAAAGTTGATGAGAAAAGGGAGCATGGGCCAAGCTCCCCCCACTACCTGGCTAAGGGTTCATATAGATACACTTAGTAAAAGGGAGCTGTGCAGGGATAGGACCACCTGGAACTCTATCCAACTTCATCAGGAGCAATTAATTCTCTGTTGGTGTGCAGGTGGGGGAACAGAGGGAAAACAGAGCCAACCTCAAATCTCAGGCTGTTTTCTCCCCACCAGACTCCTCCCTCTGCCAGCAGCTAGAATGTGGCAGCAGAGGAAGATTTATGGTAGCCAGTGCAGATCAAGGAGGCCATATGCTCCTCCCTACTAGGCTCAAAAAACAAAAGAGCCACTCACAGAACATGAGGAAATAAACCTTTGTCTCTAGTGTTGAAAACCACAGTAAAATCTTCACTCACCTGGAACAACAGGTGGTTGAAGCTGGTAGCCTGTCAGCTCACACCACCCCACAGGATAAATGTCTGGAGACTCGCAGTCCACCCACTGGTCATACTCATTGTCCCAGCCATCGAAATGGATGCTAAGGAGACGCTGGACCACACGCTTCACTGTGGCCACGCAGATGAGCCGGGGCTCCATCAGGTCCACTGCCTCTACCTTCATGCCTGCCTTGAAGCCATGGTTTGGACAGTCCTGGATGCATAAAAAGTGAAAAAAGAAAACCCAAGGCCATTTTACCCAGTTCAAACCTGTATCTGTCCACCAACACCATAGAAAAGGCTAGCCTCCAGCCTAAAGCAAGCAGGCAGAGAACAAGCCCACAGATCCAAAACCAGATCCAAGGCCAGCTATGTCCTTAGTCGATCTCAGTGTAGCCTTTAGAAGCAAGATCCTGACCTGGAGGGAGCAGCAGGCAGCAGTTAAAGGACACCTTATGATCAAACCCATTACCTGACATACCCTTGGGAAATCAGAGAGACCAGCACAGGCCCAGGTGCTTCAGCAGTTTTGCTGGTGTAAAGCAGCCCCCATCCTCCACCCGATCCAGCCCCACATCCACAGGCAATAAGCCATGCAGAGCCCACCAAGAGGCTGGAGCTCACAGGAACACTAGAAAATCACAAGTCACACTCAGAGGGACCAAGATATCATTCCACCCACAGAGGCAGGACACTGATGTCCCAGGCAGCAAAACAAGGCCTTTACTTGGAGTGCACATACTCCCAGGCCTTGAGCTCTCCTTAGAAGTGCTGACTGGCAGCAAATTGCAGCCCAGTAGAGACATCGGGTATTGTCTATCCGGACTTCAGGATGGCTTTTGACACTGTCTGCATATGATCCTCATACAGAAGTGATTGAAGTATACAGGCTGGGTGAGGAGACAGATAGATTGAAAGATAGATTGAAAACTGGCTGAGTGGCTGGGCCCAGAGGATGGTTATTAGCAGCACGAAGTCTACTTGGAGGCCAGTAATTAGCAGTGTACCCCAGGCATCAATACTGGATCCAATCCTATTCAATGTCTTCATTAATTATCTAGATGACATGACAGTATCATGTCAAACCAAGCAAACTTACTTTTGATAGAAAACTGGGAGACCAAATACACTAGAGAGTTGTGCTGCCATCCAGAGGAACCTTGACAGCTGGAGAAATGGTGAAGTCCTGCACTTGTGGAGAAAGAACCCTAGGCACCAGCACATACTCAGGGCAGACTGACTGGAGAGCAGTTCAGCAGAAAAGGGCCTGGGAAACCCAGTGGACACCAAATTCAATATGAGCCAGCAATGTGTCTTTGGGACAAAGAAGGCTAATAGTAACCTGGGCTGTATTATGAGGAATGTTCCCAGCAGATCAGTGGAAGTGATCCTTCCCCTCTGCTCAGCACTGACAAGGCCACACCTGGAATGCTGGCTCTAGCTCTGGCTTCCCCAGAACAAGAGAGACATGGACATACTGGAGTCCAGCAAAGGGCCAGGAAGATGATGAAGGAACTGGAACACTTTTTGTATGAGGAAAAGCTGAGAGTTGTGAGTATTCAGCCTGGCGAAGAGAAGGCTCAGGGGGATCTTATTAATGTGTATAAATGCCTGAAGTGAGGGTGCAAAGATGGAACCAGACTCCTCTCAGTGGTGCCCAGTGCCAGGACTAGAGTCAATGGGCACAAACTGAAGCACAGGAGGTTCCCTCTGAACATCAGGAGACATCTTTTACTATGAGGGCAGCTGAGCACTGGCAGAGAGGTTGTGGAGTCTCCATCCATGGAGATATTCAAAAGTCATCTAGACATGGTCCCAGCCAACCTACTACAGGTAACTCTGCTATAGCAGGGGTGTTGGACAACAAGAACCTTCCACCTAAGTGATTCTGTGACAGCTGGAGCTCTTGTGCTCCTCCTTGCTGAATCCAAGCATCCCTACACATCTCTTCTTCTTGGCAGCACTCACTGTGTTGAAGAGCCGTGATGGAGCAGGTCTTGATTTAGTCTCTTCCAGGTAAATTTCCCAGTTGAAGGTCTTTGCATCTTGCCCTGCAGCAGGAAGAAATGCTAAGAGGTAAAAAGGCAGTCACTGGGTCGACCAGTTGGGGGAAAAGGCAGAATAGGCAGGAAGGAAGCTCAGCACCTGTTTTTGCAAAGCAGTTTCATGAACCAGCACGTACAGTCTGATCTTGGACATAAACCTAGCGCACAGATTCCATGGAGTCCAGCACCCCTCCCCCGTGGGCAAATACAGAAAAGTGCAAGCTGCAGCTCTGAACATCTGTCAGCCATAGATCCAGACCACAGAGAAAGCTGAGGAGCAGCAGCAGGTAGGAAGAAATACGTTCAAAACACACCACTAAGACCAATCTTTCTCCCACCAGCAGGAACAAAGGAAGACAGAACAACACTGCACAGAAGTGCTGCAATACAGAAATTCAGAGTAGGCCTTTTTGTGTATGGCTAGGTGAGGCAGCAAAACCATTCCTAGGGTGACTGCCTCTTATGAGTTTGCAGAAACACTGGTCTCAGATTTATTCATAGAAAGAATAGAGATGACTCCTGACACTGAAGGACTGACTCATGCAGCAATGGCTCTACTTATCCCTTGTGCTTTATACCTTCCATTCTGTTCAGTTTGGGGATTGTACACCTCTCCTACTGAATGGCCAGGAGCTAACCAAGACTTGGCATATGGGCAGAGCTCAAGCGGCCTGGCTCTCTGACCTAGCCTTATCTCTCTGAAAAAGAAGCAGATTGGGACCTTGTGGTTTTGATTCATCTGAACCTGACCCTCTCAGAAAAGCACTGCCCAGCAGGTTCTGCATGCAGACTTGTACCACAGGGCAGAGTCCAAATCTCACCTTTTGGAGGGGTCAGGTCGATGTTGTTCCTCTTACAGAAGTTGACGGGGAAGATGGCGTGTGAGGAGGCGTGATAGCAGAACCAGTCGGAGCCATCAGCAGACGTGGCTCCATCAATGCCGATCATGAGATACCCATCCAGGAGGACCTGAGATGGGAGGGAAGGGCACAAGTATAGAGCTTTGCTTGCTCTAAAGCTTCTCCTCTCAAAGGATTCCCCCAAGAATCCCCACAGATCAATCACAATTGTCACCAGATAGTAAAATGCAATATTATATGCTCCAGGGCATGCAGTAGCCTCTCCTGATAGGTTAGTCAACACAAGCTAATCCCCAAAGCAGCAATTTCTGCAGGACTGGGACCAACAGTAATAGCAACAGTATAGTGAAAGAACTATATGAAAAGTCATAAATGGTCAAGAGCTCTGTTCTCCCTCAGAAACACTTCACTGGCAGCCCAGAAACCCTCTATATCAGCCAGATCATGAATTTGTTACTGGGCAGAAGGGAAGGGCACCACCCTTGGATTTGCCACTTCCTACAGCAACGAGACTTGTCCCACCCTGTAAACCACTGGTAATTGGTGCCTACCAAATGTAGCAGGCATGCCTGCCCCATCCTCTTCCATTTCCAAGCAATGGCTGAAGGGAACATTTTACAGACAAAGAACTCTTCTACCGTCCTCCAGCCAAACTCCAAGTCTCAAAGTCCTGTGCTTGGATTCTATGAGGGCAAACAGCTTTAGAAAGCAGGAAAAGCCCAAGTTGATGCTACACCTTAGGACATACAACGCACCTCACTAAGGAAACCTGGGCAAGCAATTTACTTCCCCCACACTAGCACAACAGTAGAGCTTACTACCACCTCATCAAGAGAGACTGAAGGAAACATGTCCATCCATCCTCAGCTTCCTACACCAGTGAATGCTGCCCATACAGAAACTCATAATTCCTCACACAGAGGTCACCTCACAACTCTTGCCTTCTCCTTTCCACAGAGGCCTCTCGTTACACACTCTCAGAATCGGAGAACAAATCTTTCTTACTGCATGCCCAAGGGTGGAAAACAGGTGGCTGCCAGTCACACACACTGGACAGCTGGCTTGCAGACAAAGCACGCTCATCTTCATGCTGTCCACTAAGGCACGTGTGGACAACTGCTGGTCTTAATCAGTTTCTCAGACCTCTGAGGTAACACCCCAGTTCCCTCCACACACCAGCTGTCTACCTCTCTCAACAGCTCTCTCCTCTCCCTCATGCAAAATCCTGTCCAGTCTTATTCATTTGAAAAGACCTGAGAAGCTCGACCACCTCAGGTAAACACAGCAGACCCCCTGCTTAACACGCACTGAACTTACCTTGCAAACAGTGGCCACACAAATGTTGCCCAGATTCAGGGGGTCAATAGCTTCCAGTTTCATGCCTTCCTCAAACCATCCACCTTCAGAATAGACAGCTCGTACCTAAGGAAGACTCTGGTGTACCATGTGCTGCCAGGCATGGGACAGTCCCATCCTGACACCAAGTGCAGCAAGTGCAAATAGAATTAGAACCTCTTCACTTGGCTCAACTCAGGTTGGGAAGGGAAAGAAGAAATATTACAAGAAATACAAAGCAACACAAACCAACATTGTGTTTGTGTCAGCAACCTCCTGCCAAGGCTCTGGTCAGTCAGAGAGCCAGGCCCAGCACTCAGCTGCTGCTCCACAGCAAAGCAAGCCCTCTCCTCATCTCAGGCCCTACCAGCATGATCCAGCTCTTTGTCGAAACTGGTCTCTCTCATGCACTCATCTTCCCTCTCCAACTCAAAACTTCAAGCAACTACTTGCCCTTCAATCGAGTCCCTCAATCTGTTGTTGTCTTTTAGTTCTTCCAACTTTCTATTTTGGCCTGCCCCTGCCCAACCACAGCCTTGATACCCCAAACACCTTACTGCCCTTAGCTGTAAGTGACAAATGAACCACCCTCAACAACCCACACGGCAGCATGTACACCGAAGGAAGGAAGTGCTGTAAACCCACAGGGAAAGGCAGACTTGTCCTACCTTCTTAAACAGATAGGGGACGGCATCACAGTAAATCTTCCGGAAGGTAGGATGGTTTGCCATATCATTGCGCTTTTCTTCTGTGAGGAATGGAAGAAACAAAGGTAAAAAACCTGCAGCAACTGCAGAAAAAAAACCTACTGGTTATTAATTTCCTGGAGAGAGCTTAGTTGCTATTAACGCCCTCGACAGGAGACCATGTAATAGAAAGAACAATTCAGTTCCTCTACACCTTCTCATAAAACAGGCTGTGATGCAGGACTTGCTCAAAAGCAAATGGCTCAGCTTCCTGAGCACCACTGATAACATATGCAGCTGTAATCACCAGGGAGAGGTAGCAAGGAAGAGACACAACCAAAAAGGATCAGTAGAGCCCAAGCCTTACTTTTTTCTGCCAGTCTAAGCTGATCAACAATTCCTCTTGGCAAAGTCCAGAAAAACACAACCTGATGGCATCCAGTGCTATGGAAGCCAGCATGAATTTCCTCAAAAAGACAATAAACATCTGTGATGTTTATAAGTCTGCATTCTCATACTGAGGGGATAGACTACCTGCTTCAGGTGAGAAACCCTACAATCCCCTGTCTTGACCTGTGGTAGCAGATCACGGGGCTTTTTTTATCTATCCAGGGGAAAAGCAGCAGACCCAAAACTAAGCAGACTTTATCTGTCAGGTCCTGAGGCAACTGTCTGACTCCCAGAATGCCCAGCCTGGTGTCAACAGCAGGGTCTGGACAGTTCACAGCATATCAGAAGATGCTTTGCAGTGGCCCAATCCTTACCTGTCTTCTTTATGTCATGGCCCACTCTCCGTGACCAGCCCACGGGATGGATGAGGGGACTCCACATGTGGCACCAGAAGTCATCGTCGCTGTCACCGTCCTCATAGAGGAGTCTCAGTCTGCCCCCAATCACTGTGTCCACCACTGCCATGCGTGTCTGGGACACATGGTTCTTATCCACCACCTCGACTCGCATGCCCTGCCGGAACGGGTACTTCATGCTCTCTGCCATCTGGCAACAGCCGACAGAGGAGGTGAGGTCAATCACACTTGGTGTTTTCCTTCTCCAAACACTTCAGAAAACAGCTTTCCCCACAGACACGCTGGCCAAACCCTGGCACTGCCCAAAGCTGACTGGGAAGGGATGCATGGGAGAGGGTTGATTAGGGGGACAGGGAGCTGCCAGTCCCAGACCTGACAGCATGGCTGGGCACATATTCCCTAAGTCTCCCTTGTCATGTGGCCTCATAAGAGCTACCCCTGTCCCAGCCCAGCAGCTACGCCCAGCCAGCACCTTGTGTGAACGTTCCTAGTGTGAACTGCTGTTCAACAGGAACTGTGTGAGGAATTGTGTGCCTTTTTCAGTCACAAAAGAGACCACAAAGCTTTCAGACCTGGAAGCAGCTAGAGGTGTAGCTTCCCAAAGGGCAACAGAATTTTCAGTTCACTTTAAGAGAGGTCAGGTTCTTATTTTTCCCTTTTTACTCTGATCAGAGGTTGAGCTATATGATGATCTACTTGCCAACTCCACATCCAAAGCTAGAGTTACTCTGCAGACTGACCCAAAGGCACAGGCGTAGGGAAAGAGTCACTGGCTGCCTTCTAACTGATTTTTTTGAGACCTTCAGTTTGCTGATACAGCCTAGTCCTACTCCTCCTCAAATGCCCAAAGGTGTTTAGAGAACATCTGACATTTTGGAACTGTGATCCCGAATGCTGTGCAGCAACTAGGAACCACAAAACAGACTCAGACACCCAAACCAGCCTACACCTGAATCCAGAACTTTTAAGCTAAGGACTTCCCCTTCCACCTCCTGTTCATTAAGTGGGAGTGGAGATGTCGAGGGGAGAAAGGTACTGTCCATGTTTGTTTCCCTCTACCACTTCCACTCCAGCTACAAGCTGTGGCCCAGGAACAAGCAGCTACAAACACCCTCTTAACTTGCATGGGAAACACCAACTGCATCAAGGTCTCCAACTCAGTGTCATCACTTACCCTGCACACAGAAAAACCCATCACCTGCCTTCCTGCCTGCTGTCTCTGGGACCATCTTCCTTATCTGTCATTTCCAAAGCTGTCAGCCACAAAAAAGCCTCTTCTCACTGACAAGGTCTAATCTCAGTGCAGGCTACATGAAAACAACCATAAGAGCTAAAAAAGCTGCTAAGGTTACAACACTTCGAAGGAGCCTGTGCCTCTCTCACTCCCTCCAGGCTTCTGTTTACCAACACTGAAGGCAAAGGTTTTTGACTCTCAGAGCTATTCTCTGGCGCTGAAACAGGGTGGGGAAAGGCCAGGTTGCATCTGCACCAGCCTCTCCTTTCAGCAAAATGCCAAACCTCACCCCCAGTATTTCCCAGCAGACTACGTGACAACAGCTTTTAAAGCCCACCTGTGACCCAAAGGAAAAACTGTTGTGCTGACAGGGCACGAAGGCTGTGCCATTACCCACAGCATCATGACAGATACCTTAGGAGCGTGGGGAACCACTCACTGCCCCTGCCCTGCCCAGGTGTCAAGGCACACAGAAGTTGCACAGATCAGAACAGAAGAGACACGATGAGCACACATTTCTTGGCTTCAGCTTCATTTCCCCACGCAAAATGACAGTCTCCCATGTTTACCTTAATGTGAAAATCCACTGGGATGGTCCTAGCTCCCACCAGTTTTTTCATGAGGTAACTTCTCCAGTCAGTGTACTTGGCATGGATAGCTACATACACACAGGGAAAAAGCACATTTTTATGACTGAAATAATTACAGCACCACCCTACACTTTTCCATCTCTCCAAGAACCTATTTGCATTAAAAGGCCTTATTCACATTCAGATTCTGTACTCTCATTCTGCCAGCTTGCCCCCACAACAGGTTGCAAGGGATTGCCATTACAGAATGGACTGGGCCAGACACTCAACACCACTGATCTAGATGAGGAAGTGGTAGAAGAACAAAAACACGTGAGCCATACAAAGCAAATTCAGCTTGCCTGAATTCTGCTAAACTGGCACCCCTCTCTAAACTGCTAGCTGAGCAAAGACTGGAGCCACTGCGCTTCTCAGAGACACTGTCCAGGATGTAAGACCAAAATGTTCCCCCAAGGTTAAGTCCAGCCACCATGTGGAGTAGAAGGAGGAACAGCCACCTGCATTAGTCTCCACAGTCTGACATCAGCTCTGCATCCAGCATCCCCAGGGTTGACCACAGGGGGGTGCAGAGGGAGCAGTCCAAGCAACCTCCAGCTTCCCAAAGAACACATTGTTGCTTGTAACTCAAAGCACAAATGCAGCTGTGGTCCTACATACAGTGGGAGCACCTGTCCTCCTGTGCTAGGCGTACACCAAGGCTCCTCCATGCCCAGGAACATCCTGATCCCTCTTGCCCCACACTCACTTTGTGGTGGTACCAGGATTTTGCTGTTGATGGCACACCAGCCAATAGGGTGAATATCCACTGTGCCCAAATTGCACCAGAAGTCATGGCCAGCATCATTTTCAAAGCCCTCATATCGCAGAAGGGCCCGGTATCCTGCCAGGACAGAGCAGACAAACAGACAAAGGCATTAGAGGTCAAGAATTTGGCACCGCAGGCTTAGTACCTACGGTATGGCCTTCAGAGCTCTGCATAGATTATCAGAGCTTCTCCAGACATTCTGGAGGCAGAACTGTTCCTGCAAATTGCCCAGCAACCAAAAGAGGAACCACATGCTGGTTTCCTCTCACTCCTGCACCCTGGTATTTCCTGTCCCAAAATCTCTCAGCAGTTGTGTATCTCCAAAGAGGCGCTGTTTTGCTTGACCAGCTACACTCAGCTCTCTAAAGCTTCCCTCAGAGGTTAGCCATCCCCAGCTGTCAGGAATTACATCAGAGACGTACCTACGACCTGGATGACAGATGCAATCCAGTACACACGGCTGGGGAGCACAGCATCACTGTTCAGCACTTCCACTTTCATACCTTTCACCACATCATCCCACTGATCGAAGAGCGGCACCTGAAAGATTGAGGCAGCCACATTGGGAGAGATGTGGACAATGAGAGCAGGGCTCAGGCCCTCCTTCTAGCTTTCAGAGACATGTCTTAGGCAGCTACACTTTCACCCTAGGTACAGGCTTACATCTACCAACACCTTGAAATGCAATTGAATTGTCCCAAACATCTCACAGGGATGTTCACTGAGGATCCCAAAAGGCAGAACATCATCTAGCAGTGCTTAACTATTTCACTGCCAGCTGTCCTATTATCCCAAAGAAGCTGCTGCCATTTCTCTATGGCATATATATATTGGCACATATATATATTGATGCCTTAAGCCCCTAACGGTTTTTATTTTTCTAATACTTGTAAGTTTTATAAGTAGTGGAAGTAGACTCTAAAAGCAGCATCCCTCACTCCCTCCCTTGTCCCTTTCCCTGTAGCACCCTTGTTTACACATTCCTTAACCCTCTTACCCCATTCTATGCTCCCTATATCACTCCTACCCCCGAATACAGCAGAAATGTTTAGTCTTTTGTCAAGGCAAGGCCCAGATTATTTGGCAGAACAGCATATCAGGGCCTAAACCACAGAATACGGTCAAGAATTAGGTAACTATGTACCCTTTGTGCTCTGAAGATGGTGAAGATGATGAAGTAAAAGCCCCCAGACCCATTTCTCAGGGGGTGGACCCAGGGCAGTCCAGAGCAAAGGCCACAGGGTGGACACATCTGGGATTGGATGGATGGTATTATAAAATGTAACATCTCAGGCACGGCCAGTGCAAGCGTCTTGTAACATCTTTGCCTTGGCATAATAAACTCTTTCTTATCTCACCCCTAATTAACTGCTCCGGAGATTTTTTTCAGCACCTAACTCCCACGGCAACATATATATACATATGGCACATACATATTGGAGTTTGTAGCCAGGTGGGTACCAGTCTCTTCTCCGAGGCGACTAGCAGTAGGACAAGAGGGCACAGCCTTAAGCTGCACCAGGGGAGGTTTAGGTTAAACATTAGAAAGAAGTTCTTTACAGAGAGTGATTGGATATTGGAATGGGCTGCCCAGGGAGGTGGTGGAGTCACCACTCCCAGAGGTGTTTAAGAAAAGACTGGATGTGGCACTGAGTGCCATGGTCTAGTAGACAAGGTGCTGTTGGGTCAAAGGACTCATGTCTCCAAAGTCACTGGACTCGATGATGTCAGAGGTCTTTTCCAACCTAGTTGATTCTGTGATATAAATACCTAATAATCAATAAAACTGCTGTGCCTGCCTGACCTATCCTTGAAAAAAAAGAAAACGTCAGTATTATCACAGACCACAACTCAAAAGGAACATAACAAGTGAGTGTTACTAGAATCAGACGTGCTGGAGGGGCAGCTACGGCCAGGCTCACATAAGCTGTATTCCTGCCTGCACACCACCATGGGCTCTGCTGACCCATACAGACTGGAAAGGTAACTAGGAGCTTCCCACTATTGTCCCCAGTCAAAATTAATTCTATCCCCAGTCAGCACTGGGCCATCACTACCAGCACTGTTTCTATCAGTTTCCTGTTTCCTCCCCCAAAACTCCTGGTCCCTTTGTGAGACTCTCATTCTTAGCTGTGAGAAGCCTAAGCTTCTTTCTTTGCATCACCTGGGGCTCAATAACCACCCACTGGACCTCTCCTCACCACCTGTCCCAGGAGCACAGGGGAGGTCCATGCACACGACATGCCTCACATGCACTGTGATGCACAGCAAAGCAGAACTCACATGTTTGAAGCAACTGACAGGAGCTGCCTTGTAGCCGTGCTCCTGAAGGTACTTTCCCCAGTCAAAGCCCAGGACGAGTGCTACAAGCAGACACGAGAGCAGAAAATCAGAAGAGATCACAGAAAAGGCACAGAGTGCTCAGTTACTTCTGGAATACAGCTTGCAGCCTCCGGGCAGTAGGACACTCTGCCCCAGCACTCTGCATTCCAGTGCATTTTCCCTGGTGGGAAACTAGATCCTATGACTGCAAGGTGACCAGCCCCTGAAAGAGGTAAAATATATTATTAATCAATCTTTACTGTCACTTGCTTTTGGGGAAGGGGGAGCAGGAGGGGCAATAAAAGAGTCCAAGTCCAGCCCAGGGCTCAAGCACTCCAGGGACAGTGCATCCTTTCAGTGCTAAACCACTTTGCAGCTTTGCCTCTCAGCAGCAACACTGCAGGGTCATATCAGCAGCACTTGCTTCCCCAGAGGGTGCTGGGAAAATCAGAGTAAAGCACTGAGATATTAATCCTACAGTCACTCCTGATCCAAGGCTACAGCTCTGCTCCATCAATCCCTGCTTCTGCCATGCCCTGGGGCTCACCTTTTCCCTCACACAGTAACCTGCTGCTCCTTCAGCTGCAGTGACTGTTTATTGCTCAAGCTGATCAGTGAGTGACTCAGGGGAAATGTAACTCCCACAAGCAGTGGGGCAGCAAATGGCTGAGAGCAGCGGGACACCTTTAAGTCACCTTTGCCAGTAGAAGTCAGCACCTCATGGGACTGGGACTACAGAGCTTACACTTCAGGTCAAGTCATATGAGGAGTGAGGATGAGGCTACAGTAATGGATGGGCAGGAACCCACCAGGGCTCCATTAGCACTGGCAGGAAGAGGAAAAGAGGCATGCCCTGTGTCCTGGCAGCCTGTGGCAGAGCAAGCCACACTGTACAAGGCAGCACACCAGAGGGGAGGAGGAGGAGGACTGCAGAGCTTACAGCCCTCAGGGTGTCCCCTATTTCTGTGGTCCTAGCAGCTGCACCTCCTCACACCTCACCTACACTCACCATCCTGACCTGTCAGTGTCCCATCTGCCAGCTGTCCCGTGCCCTGCGAATGGAGGAAGGCCCCAATCTTGGCCGACCAGGATGCCTTGTGCAGAACTTTAGCTTTCTTCGTTGGTGGTTTCCCCTACAAAAGAAACAACATTAGGAACATTAGTTACACAGGAGAGGAAGTCATCCCTTGGAAGCAACTGGCCAGCTGGGCACGCATCTCTTCCCTGGGCCAATTTTCAAGTTACTACAATATTTACTAATGCTCACAGGAACAAGAAGAAACAGCATGTAAAAGACCAATGTGTCCTTCCTCAGCTTTTAGGGAGCACCACCGTTCAGCTGGCATGTGTTCTCTGGGGACTTCAGGCAGGAAGAACAAGGGTATGTCAGTCCGATCTTTAATTAGAGAGCAACCACCCATCCCTGCACCCAGGCACATCCTGTTCCATCCCCAGGAATGATCAGACAATCATGGAATGGTTCCAGCTGGAAGGGGACCCTGAAGATCATCTAGTTCCAACCCCTTTTCCGTGGGCAGGGACACCTTCAACTAGACCAGGGTGCTCAGGGCCCCATCCAATCTGGCTGTGAACACCCCCAGGGATGGGGCATCTACAGTGTCCCTGGGAACCTGTTCCAGTGCCTCATCACCCTCACAGTAAAGAATTTTTTTCCTAATATGTAATCTAAACCTACTCTCTTTCAATTTGAACCCATTCCCTCTTGTCCTGTCACTACATGCTCTTGTAAACAGTCTTGCCTCATCTTTCCTTTAAGCTCCTTTCAGGTAGCGGAAGGCCGCAATTAGGTCACCTCTTTTCCAGGCTGAATAATCCCAACTCTCTCCCAATTTTTCTCATAGGAGAGGTGCTCCATCCCTCTGATCAACTTGGTGGCCCTCCTCCGGACTTGTCAACTCTGTTCCACTCCCTTGTCCCCAAGGGCAGTCTCCCAGGAGATCCCACTTCCACCTTCCTGAAGAGTTGGAAGTCTGCCTCCCTAAAGTTAAGGAGCCTGACTTTACCTGACCTATATTCCTCAAGACTGCAAACTCCACCAGTGCATGATCACTGCAATCCAGGTTGCTTCCGATCTTGACATCCCCAATTTGCTCACTTACATTAATGACCATCAAATCTAGTATTGCATTCCCTCTGGTAGGGCTGTCTATCACCTGGCTTAAGAAGTTATCCTCCATGCATTCCAGGAGTCTCTTGGGTTGCCTACAGCTTGCTGTGCTACTTTTCCAGCAGATGTTGAGTTGGTTGAAGTCCCCCAGCAGGACAAGAGCCTGCAAGCAAGATGGAGCCTGCAAGCAGGATGGAAGGGTTTTAACTCACCTGCAGTCTGGCCAGGATGCTGGCCTTCTTGGAATTTGAGGAGTAGCTTCTGGAGCAGGAGACGCTGCAGAAACGTTTGGTTTTGGAGAAGAAAGCTTCCCTGGTGCCCACAATCCCACACATCTCACACACAGCTGAGAGAAGGAAGGTACAAAAACATGAGCATTTGGCAGGGTCAGTGCACTACAAGGACAGAGCTGAGACAGGGTAACCCTCATTACACACAGCAGCTCCCCCATATAGCCCAAAAAATGCAGTCTGAATCCAAAGCTGCTCCCAAAGCATCCCCAAGGTGCAGTCATACACCCTTCAGTGTCCCCAGTCCTTGCTCCTTCCATCCTGCACATGTTTTAGGTAGAAGAAGCAGTACCTGGCTCGGAGCCACTGTCTTCCATGAACCGGCCTGTGGGCGGCTGGTGCACAGGAGAGGTCGAAAGCTCTCCAGCTTCCCGGTCTGCCACCTCATCATCACTAGACTCCTCCAGACAGGAGCTGCTGTCACTGCCCATGCTGCTGTTGTAGCACGTGAGGCTGTCATAACCCCCAAAGATGTCCAATTCATCATCCTCCTCATTGTCATCGCCCTCCTCCTCCACCCGCTCCAAAGACGAAGTTTTGTGACGGAAGGCAGACACCAACTGCAAAAAGAGCCACTCAGAAATTACATTGGACACCCCACCGCACAATAAACCTGCCTTTGCTGCCGAGGGAGGGGGGCCTTCTGCACCAGGGAGAGGCCTCAGGGAGAGCAATGAGTCCATGTAACAACCCCAAAAGGCAGGAGTCTGAATCCCTAGTAGGAAAGCTATTACCCCCAAAACAGGTCCATATACTGGTATTCCACAGGCTGCATTCTGTTTGCCAAGAGGAAAGTGCCACAGAGCTGCAGCTATATCAAAAACAGCTTGAGGAACACGAAAAAAGTACAGGGAACTACACTGCCATGCTGATGAACGACAGATCAGACCGTGTCCTTCCAGAAAACATTTCTCCCAACACAGTTGCACAGCACAGCAGTGCAGGCACCATCAACAATAAAGTCCTACAGATTTCCAGAACAGAGCACAAAGCTGCTCTGGCCACAACAGCTCACAAGACCAGCACAGCCTGGAAGTCAGCAGGGTAAACTCGGCTCTGGAGACAGTTCATGTCCTTTGGAAACTGCACGGTCCACAGCAGGCCTTGGTTCAGAAACGGCATCACCAGGATGGCAGAACATTTGCTGTAAGTTTTTGCCAACAACCAGATGCTTCCACAGCTAAATACCTTCACTAGCTCTTTGTACTTACTGTTACAGCAGCAGAGCTGCAAGGCAGAGACTGAAGAAAGAGCACAGAAAACCAGTGACTGTGTCTCAGAACAGGAGAATCTGGAACCAGGCTCCAAATAAGCAAAAAAGCAGCTGGGAAAAGGTGTTAGCAACTCAGGGAGGAGCAGCAAGAAGTCAGCACCAGCACAGGGAGTGATGGAACAGAAAGGCAGACTCCCACAGCTACATGAGGCACCAGGATACAATTGTTCATCCAAGCGAGCAACAAGAAGAGATCAGCAGCAAGCCCACCACCTTCAAGTGCTACATTCTCTCTGATCCCTGGCTCCCGGTTATCATTAGAGACACACGGACGGGAAGACCAGACTTCACTCACTGCTGACTCCCCACATCCTCCCTGGCCTTCACACAAAACAGATCCAAGGTTCCCCGGCTGTTCCATGAACAGAATTGCTCTCCTGAGGATCCACGTACTCAGATAGCATTCCTGACGTCTGAAAGGCACGAACTCCTCACCCCCCCCCCATTTTTATCGTCTTCGTTACTCTTCCACCACACGCGAATGAATCTTCTGGACACTTTACGAGCCCTCAGGGTTTCCAAGCAAGGGCAGCACTACCCGGAGCCTCCTCAGGGAGGCCAGGGGGACGCAGGGGCCCGTCCCGCCGGAGTTAGACCGACCCACCGCCACCTCCAGCACCAGCACCAGCCGAGGCCGAGCCGAGCCGAGCCGAGCCGAGCGGAGCCGAGCCCAGCCCAGCCCGTCCTGTCCCGTCCCGTCCCGTCCCGTCCCGTCCCGTCCCGTCCCGTCCCGTCCCGTCCCGCCGCTCACCTCGCCCCGGTCCCGCTCCATGGCTCCCGGTACGCATTAATCCGCCTCATACGCGCCGAGCGGGTACCCCTCGGCGGCGCGTCTGATTGGCGGCAGCCGCGGAAAGGACAGCAAATCACCAGAGAGCTTATTCCCGCCGCGCTGCCCGCGGGGCACGACGGGAGCTGTAGTTCCTCTCCCGCGGCCACGGCCCCCCCCGGCTGGGTAACAAAGGGTCCTCACTTCCTCTACTACTCTTTTTAGCCACCTCCATCTCCAGTATTTGGGGAAATCTGGCATATTAGGATCTGTTGCCACGAATTCAGGGATAGGCCATTCCCTATTGTTCTATGGACTCACTGTTTTAAGAAACAAACCAGAGACCTTATTTAAGCACTTTTGACATGAAATTTTAACTATTATATGATTTGACTGACATTCTTGGCAAGAATTCATCTCTCTCACTATGCTTTCTTGTTTTCCCTCAAATAGTCCTCAACTGTTCTTGTATATTTACCTTCTGTCAGCAGCTGGTGGGGCTGGTTTTGTGTTATCTTCTGTCTCCCCGGCTCTGGCGCTTCCTGTAAGTCTGGGTCGGTGCTCTCGGCCCCAGAATCATGGCATGGTTTGAGTTGAAAGGGACCTTAAAAGTCACCTAGTGCCGACCCCCCTGCTGTGGGCAGGGACACCTTCCACTAGATCAGGTTGCTCAGAGCCCTGTCTCCAGCCCCGCCTTGAGCACTTCCAGGGGTGGAGAGACCACAGCTTCTCTGGGCAACCTGTGCCAGTGCCTCACCAACCTCACAGCAAAGAATTTCTTCCTGATATATAATCTAAACCTGCCCTCTTTCAGTTTAAAACCATTGCCCCTTGTCCTGTCACCATCTGCCCATATAAAAAGTCCCTCTCCCCACTTTTTATAAGCCCTTTTCAGGTACTGGAAGGCTGAATTGAGATCTCCCTGACGCCTGCACTTCCCCAGGCTGATCAACCCCAGCTCTCTCAGCTTTTCAAGAAGCTCATGTAACAACATTATAAATGATAAAACACCCCAACAACACCCCAAACTTCAGCCCCACAGATGGATGTGATGACCATTCACCATCAGTGTGGGGGTCTGAACACAGTGTTCCTGAAAGTGAAAACAGATGAAATAGGAAAATATGAAATATGAAAAATGAAACCATGAAAAATGAAAATACGAAAGCATAGCCAAGAAGCAAGTGTCTCAGTGTATGTCTCTGGCATTGATTCTCTTTTACTCAAAAGGTAAGTCCCCTGGAGTCAGTTCTATTTCCCTTTTATTTTGTTATCACTGTTATTGTGCTGACATTGTAAAAAGAATAAAGAAAAAATAAAGGCTGTACTGAACATTCCTATTCTGTACAGACTTTGTAGTGAGTAGCTGAGCAAATAACATGTGAAGCACATGTTCCTCTCTCTTGCCTACTGTACAGCCTTAGCTGCAGGTGAGGGTAAAGCAGCATGGCAAATGTTCATTCCCAAAGCTTACCTTACAGATACACATGGATTGCTCTTCCAGACAATCCAAAGGCTCTAACACGAGGCTAGCCCATCAGTCTGAGTGCAAAGGAGCATCATTGTCAGTGTGAAACATGTTGAGCATCCAGGGCAATGACTGGGGTCACAGCCTGGTTACAGAGGGACAGGGAGCTGGCAAAGCCAGCATGCAACTTGACCAGCAAATTTCCATAGAGTCCCATGTCCTCCAGGTTCAGGTTTTCCAAACCATCTTCCAGCACTGTTACACAGAAAATGGCTTTTAAAGTATTTAAATAATGTAGTTAATAATGAAATCAATTATAAAGGCTGTTATTCCTTTACAAATACTGCTAGACACTGCACTGCATGGGCAGACCAGAAAGCCGTTTCCAGAAAAGACACAGATACAAAATTAAAAGTTCGTTAAGTCTTCCTACTGCAATAATCTTTCATGGGACACATTATGAGGTATAGCTGCTGTGCACCCCTGCTCCTTTCCCAGAGCTGAACAAGCAGTGCTGCTCCCTTAGGTCACAGACAGGCTGGTTCAAGACTTCTTGAAGGCTTGGGAAAAAATGAGTTCTGTGTTGACACAGAACAGATTTAAAGGCAGTCCCCATCTTTGGGCTGTTCATTTGTCATTACAGTTCTAAATAAGCCTTTTCAGTAAATAATAGTATTTAAATAAATTCATTTTAATGTGAATCGAATTCAGTTAGATTCAGGATACTTATTCTCTTAAATAATAAAAACTCTGTTATGTAACATGAATCATAATATCTTTGCAAAGAGAGTTCCTTTCTTTAGGGAGAGAAGAGCAACAACAATCTCAAGAAACTAAATCCCAAAACTTCGATTAGACTTCACTTTTCCTGTCTCCTTCCCCATTACTGCTCTGGACTCGGTCCCTGTTTTGATGCCATCTGCAACAAAAATTTTAGAAAGATCAGTATGAAAAGGCTGCTGTCAGGTGAAACCACAGAAGGAGTCCAAGATGCAATGGGAGAGAAAGACTCCTCCCTTTTCCGGGCAGCACAAGCTCTGCACTTTCAGCCAGAGGAGCGGGGTTGGCAAAGAGCTTTCTTCTGGCAACGCCACTGTCACTGCCTACCAATTCCTGCCATTGCCCTGGGGACTGCTGGGGCATAGAGAGAAGCAAAACACCCACTAACAGATCTTGTGGTGTGCATCCCACACAGCTCTGTGCTCCCAAGATACACCAGAGCCTGTCACCACCCAGCACACCTGGGGAAAACAACCCGAGCCACGCCAACTTCACCAGGAGCTGGGAAGGGCTTCAAAGATGGCTGTGGGAGATGGTGCCAACAGTAATTTCTCCACCCTCCCTAAATCCACCACACTCCTTACAACAGGCAGAGTAGACTGGAGCCCTAGCTGTTTGCTCATAGGCTATCCACAGCACCAGTCACAGAACAGGCTTCCCTTCCAAACATCCAGCGCGCAGGATCCCTGCTGGGGAGTTGTAAACAACCCTGTTCTACGGGAATGCAAGCGAGGCACCTCCTTACAACATTTCTAAACAAAATGCCAGATCGCAGTTGGGCAGGCAAATGCCAGTGCACACACCACGCCTGCAAGGCTGACGGAGCAGCTCGGCGCCTTTCCAGCCATGATGCAAGCACAGAGGCTGCTGCAGCGCCTGTGGATGGAGCCTCTTGTGCGCTCTCACTTTTACGGGCTGGGCTAGGCTCTATCTCAGGCCGGGATCTATGGCACGTGATCTGCCTTGACAAGCTAAGGTAGGAAACGACTCCTTGTGCAAGCTGACAGGGTGGTGGTGTACGAAGGCAGCTGAAAGGCATTATAAAACCAAACATTCCCCAGCCAGGGCACCCCATGGCTGCTCTTCAAAGAAAAGCTCATTTTTCGGGTAGGAAGCCTCGTCACACACTTAGGCAGAACTGGTCATTAGGAGGAGACTCTTCTGACTGCTGCTGTCTTTCAATACAGGACCTGCTCCAGACTGTGCAGAGAGGCTGGGCTGGAGTCCTTGAGTTTGGCTGGAACTGGGAGCAGCGTGATCAAGCACACGGTGTGTGTAAAAAGACCATCTTGGAAACAGGAGGTGGAATTTCTTGCAGAGAAACTGCATATCAATCATTGGAGAAGGCTCTGGAAAATGAAACAGAAGGTGGAATGGCTGTCAGTGCCACATCATGTAACTCAGCCTTGTGGTGCTGCCACTGCTTGTAAGAGGCCACAAGCTCTGCGTTACATGAGCTTTGCCTGGACTTGTCTCAGCCTTCCAGGAGCTTTGTTGTAGATTCTTTCACTCTTACAACAGTTGTCTGATGACCAGGTGACTGTTACCGGCACTGTCTGGGGTTTTGTGCAATTATCTGGAGTGACACTTGCCGTGTATGTGTTATTGTAAATGATAGACAGCAGGTGCTAGGGAGAAGCCTGTGTAACTGCTGGGCCTGGAGCACAGCTCCTGGAGAGCAGGAACTGACACAGGAGGTTGCACAGTGGGTGTGCACAGAGGAGCCAGGGGATGGTGGTGTGCCACAGGGCATGGGCTCCCACAGACTCCAGAACAGCTTCCCTTGTAATGTCAGAGCCTCTACCCAGGCTGAGCTCTTGTGTGGGAGGATATGGCTTTGCAAGTCTCGTGCTGCAGGGAGTGTTGGAGGCTTCTTGCTTTGGCCAAGGCTGGGGCAGAACAGGATCTTCTTGGAGACCCTGCATTTTCAAGAGCCTGAATGTCCCATGTGTACTGAAGGCAGAGTCTGTGCGCACTGGATTGGGAATCAATGATGAAGGCTGGAAGCTCGTGACTTGTGGCATCAGGAGGATGTTTCCTGTTCCACCTGCACACATACAGGACAAGAACAGCATCAGTTCACTACCCCTGAGCAGATGTGAGGCTGAGAGCTTGGAGTTTCCAGTGAAAAAACTGAATAAACAGCAAGGAGTTTTCCAGAGAAACATCTGACCTGCCTTAGCCACGCAGCAGCACCAGTGGAAGTGCTGGGTGCTGGTAGTGAGAGACTCCCTGCTGCAGGGGATGAAGGCCACCATCTGCCAATCTGGCAAAGCAGATGTGTTGCTTGCTGGGTTCTCCCATCTGGGATGGTATGGAGAGTTTGCCAAGGGTTGTCCAGCCCTCACACTCATTCCTGCAGCTGCTGCTCTTCCATGTGGGCACCAATGATACTGTCAGGGAGACCCCGGGCATACCAAGCATACTTCATGGCTCTGGATACAATGGCCATGAGTTTGGGAGCTGCGTGGGGGAAGTACCTGAGGGGGAAGAGATGCAGCCTGCAGATCAACAACCAGTTGTACAGCAGGTGTCACAGATTTATGAAGGGGAAATCAAGCTTAAGCAACCTGACAGCCTTATGGGATGGCTTGGTGAATGAGAAGATAGCAGCAAATGTTTTTTATCTTGAACTTACTTAAGGCTTTTGACACCATCTCTGACTACTGCCTCACAAAGTGAGGAAGTATGGGCTAGATAAACATGGATAAAATGGATTGAAAGACTGGGATCACTGGCACAAAGTTCAGTGGAAGCAAGTCACTAGTGGTGTATTCCAAGGGTTGGTACTGGGGACAATCCCTTTTCACATAATCTTCATTGGTGGCCACAATGATAGGGCCAAATACATTCTCATGAAGTTTACAGCTGTATAAAACTGGGAGGAGTGGTTGATATGCCAAAGGGTTGTGCTGCCATCCAGAGGGGCCTCAACAGGCTAAAAGAATGGCTTGACAGGAAGTTCAACAAAGGGAAATGTAGTCTTTTAGTCTTTCACCTGGGATGAACAATGCTATATGCATCAGCACATGTCTGGCAGAAGAGGACTGGAGGGTCCAGATGGCAAGTTGAACAGTATCCAACAAGGTGCCCTTGTGGCAGAGGCAGCCAACAGCCTCCTCAGCTGTGTTAGGATGAGTATTGCCAGCAGGTGGAGGAAGGTGATCCTTCCCCTCAGCACCCATGAGCCAGATGTGAAATGCTGCATTCACGTTTGGGCTCCCGAGTACAAAAGAGACACGTACACAGTAAAGTGAGCCCAGCAAACGTCCAGGAAGATGATGAGAGGACTGGAGCATCTGTCAGATGGGGAGAGGCTGAGAGAGCTGGGACTGTTCAGTCTCGAGAAGGTGCAGAGGGGTCTTACCAATGTGTACAGACACCTTGGGAGGGGTTACCGGGTGTGTGTCCAAAGACAGAGTCTTCCACGGCATCTCCCTCCTGGAGATACTCATCTGGACATGCAACCTGCTTTAGGTGACCCTGCTTTGAGCAGGGAGGTGGACTAGATGATCTCTAAAGGTGCCTGTCCATCTCAGCCATTCTGTCCTTCTGTAACAAGTGGCTCTGTGTAGAACAGAGTATCCATGATGACAGAATTAAAAATAAATATATAAGTAAATGCATCAGCGTAGACACAGTCACAGGACGATAATGCAGACCCAGGCTATGAGCAATTTCACCAGTGGCCAAGTCACTGGAGTTTTAGGAGCAACAAAGAACAAGGATGCAACAACATATTTAAAACACTCCATAAACAGTAAATTTGGACATAATTGAAGAACGAGGGACTAGGAAAGAGCAAGGTGTATTTTTTTACCTAATGATGTCCCCAAGACTGAGGGATAAACCACAAATATTACACTCTTCCCCCCAATTAACTCACTGCAAGCCCTCCCCAACTTTGACTTCAGTCATTGACTCTAGGACTCAAAAAGGCATTGGAAGGGGCAAGCACTGGAAAGCTTATGTCACTGAACTGCACATTATTTGACTAGAAGCATTAGCATTGTTGTACCTGGACAGTAAGCATCTGATTGGATTGCTAGAACTTTGAGTGTGAGTTCTTTTTGTCGGTCCAAGAGCCTAACAAATAGGTGGGAGTGGAACAACCTACTCTAACTTGGATGCAACTGAATGGCAAGAGAGGTACAGATGACACCCTAATTTTGTTGTCTTCCTGAAATCCTACAACTACTTGAGTCAGCCATAGTATTTCCCCAAATGAGGGATTCCGGTTCTCCAGCAGAATCATGGAAAGCAGAAGCGGAGGGATGTAAAGGAAAGACATGCCCTGCAAATTCAAGACCATTGATCATCCACACCACTTCAACAAACTGAACTTGGCTCAGAGTCAGCATGTACAAAGAGGGACAGAGCAGCTGTGCTGTCACATAAAATGCCTCATGGCATCTTTGGAAGTTGGAAGATCTATAGCTTGTTCTGCAAGGTCTTGAGGCTTCCCCACTTCAGATGCTTTGATGCCAGTTAGGACAAATTCGAACCATGTTTTGTGTGCTAACTCAGCAGCACAAATGAAAGCTGTTTGCACTAAAAGCTTTCAAGTCAAGCCTTTTGCAAGTCAGAAAGCTGGGCACACTTTCACTTTGCTAGCCAGTATGTGGTCTCAGAAGGAATTTTATTAATGTCCCATCTTGGGAAGCCTCCCAAGGCTGAAAGTAAATCTAGGCTTTGCTTGGGTGGCAGGGAAGAAGACAAAAGCTTACTGGGGAGCACACACATATAAACCATCCCAGACTGCTGCCTTGGCATTCAACATGTGGGGGGTTTGTTTTCTGCTCTCCTTAGAGCAGGTCAGGGTAATGGTGGCTTTGGTGCAGAGCTGGTCTGTGCCATGCAGGAGTGAGTGGTATGAGGATTATCCAAAGGAGAACACCAAAACAGAAAGGCTGCTTCTCTTAGCCTCCAAGGAACTTTCCAAAAGCTTGCTACCAAAAACCTTTTTTTAAATACAAGAATTCATTGCCCTACTTCTGCTTACATTAACAAATCAAGCACTTTATATCCACAAATGAAGCATTTTACTCCCCTGTTTTTGAAGCGCCTCTAATATCCATTCACATTGTAACCATTATTTTTGTTTGGCACTTGGCTGAGATTCCCATCCATCCATCTTCCCCCCCTCCATCTTCTTCCATCAGCAGTTTCCCAAGGTCAGCTTGCTCCTGTTGTTTGTCTGGGATCTCGCATACACTGATGCTCACAACACAACCAGCGTTACACAGATGTTGTGCTCTGGTCACATCTGGGTCTTCCAGATGCATAAGGCCCTGGTGAAAGTTAGTCCTTAGGCAGTCAGCACTGTATGCACCTGCACAGCGTAAGGCTGGAGTTTGGGAAGCCCTCAATGAACCAGCCACATACAAGACGACCAGCGCACAACATGCGGCACGACAGGTTTAACTCCACGTGCACACAGCTACGGGCAGCACACAACTGGGTCTACTACGTGCATGCTCCACTGCTACAGCATTCCTGTTGAGGAAATCCCCTACACCTGGCAGGTCACCAGATCCCACACGGGGTGACAGGGCACCCACATGCCGTCTCGGTGCAGCGCCTGCAGGACATGCACACAGGGTTACCTCGTGCTCACAACCTCAGTGCCAAAAGGCGCACAATGCGTTACAAGTGAAATAGGATCTTTTAATATCACATATCCAAACAATAGTTCTCATTTCAAACTGCAAAATAGGTCCTTTGAAGATCAGCTGCTCCCAAGCTGTGTGAGCAGGGTGGGGTACAGCTGACTGGCACAACTGTCGAGGTCAGACCTCGTTTCTTTGGTAAGATACATGCCGGGAACAACGCGAATGCAGAGCTGTACCAAAAGAGTCCGCTTAGAAGACTAGTTATTACTCCACATCCCTTATTAGAGATTTGCATTTTAAAACAGTCATATACATTAAATAGCTCTCCGACTTCTAAATAGCCAACATTTGAAGTAGCACATATTCCGCTACCCCCACCATTTTAAGAACAAGCAACACATGTGGGAGAGAAGGGAAACATTAAAAACAGACTGTCTGTCTCACACAGTTTATTTAACAATAGGTAATAAGAAATCAATTTTTAACAGTCTATACAGTGATCGAAAGTTCTTATTTATAAGTAACCAACTTTAATTGCATGATTTACAACATTTGAGGGTTTTTTTGCTTTCTATTTTCAAGTTTTACAGAAAGTGGAAGAGGGTGGGAAAGGGGCATGGGAGAGAGAAAGCAAGCATAAAGAAGAAACCCCAGGGACTTTTTCTCAGGTTGAAATAATCCCGTTGGAATTGTTTCTTACCCTCTTTTTTATGTTTTTTTTTTTCCTTTGTTAGATGTAAAAATAACGAAAAAAATTCTTTCAAGAAAACAGAAACCACAATATATATACTACATCCATTTGGCAGCTGCCCCTGTGTATTTGCAAAAATGTTGTCTTCTCTCTACATGTACAAATTACTTTAATACTTGAAGTTTTTTTTAAGCTCAGACTCTTGTATAGAAAATTCTTGGAGGACAAAAGTAGACTTCAGGAGGGGACTGAGTTATTTAATATTTTTACATTTTTTCAAAGAATTGACATATTTCCAACCAAAGAGGAAAAGACTGGTATTTATTTTTATATATATATATTTATATATGTAATGTTTTTTTAAAGCAACATTAACCCCTTTTGTCCTCCGGTTTTAGGAAAAGGTTCTCCTGTGTTTTTTCTGTTGTTCTGTTTTTGTGGTGGTTTTTTTGCAGTGACATGAAGAAAAACCAGAATTGGGAAAATGTTTACCATCTGCCTCAGTAAATAATAACTATCAATATTACATATTTTCATTAATTTAAAAAAAAAATAAAACCTATTGGAGGTATGAGCAGGGCATCCTTTGGTGAACAACCAAAAGATCATCCTCCTCCCCCAACCTCCCCAACGCACACGAGGAAAAAAAAAAAAAAACCAAGAAAAAGGACTGGTTATGATTCCAGCCATAACAAAAATATATTCTTTGTACTCTACTGTCCCTCAGGTTCGTTGTAGGTTTGCTTTTAAAACCACAAACTACTGCTGCAGAGTTCAGATGTGTTCCAGGGAAAAATGTTGTTTTAGCTAAGAAAGATTCAAAAAAATTTGTCTTCAGTACAAAAAGTCTTGAGAAAATAAGTTTTTTATTTTCTTTTTTTTTAATTTTTTTTTTTTTTTGCTCCCAAAATGCTACAATGTGTCTAGTGTATGTCTAGTGTACTCTGTGAAAGGTTTGAATTCAAGTCTGAGTTCTCGGAGCTGAGCCCCAGTTCCGTGGCGCTTGTACCATGGAGGCCTGCCATGCCGGGATTGCTAGCAAGCTGGGAAAGCATTGCACTCTGGTCCGGGCTGGCAAAGTGCCCTTGATCCATGGGGTTAGCCTGGGCAGCTACCAGTCCTGGATGTGGGGAGCTGGTCTGCGGGGAGACGTGGTGTGGAGAAGGCTGAGGCTGCATCCGAGGGGATGGACTGGAATGGGGGGGCTGGGACTGGGGCCGTGGTGAGGGAACAGGCTGCGGAGAACGCACTTGATTGGTGAGCGATGAAGGGAGCTGCTGGCCCTGGAGGTGCGGGGACTGGGCCTGGTTGGGGAGCATGTGCTGCTGGGGGCTCATCGGATTGGGCTGAGCTGGGGACCCCATCTGCTGCTGAAGTAGCCTCTGCTGGAAAGCCTGCTGCAAACTGGCTCCTGTCTCTGCACTCATGGACTGTGGAAGTTGGCTTATTTGTCCCATGTTTCCTTGCTGCATCTGCTGCATGTGATGCTGCATTCGCTGCTGCTGCTGTTGGGGATACCCGACGCCCTGGGGCTGCTGAAACTGGCTGTGGTTGGCCATCCCTGGCCCCAGCCCTGGTCCTGCTCCCTGCTGCTGCTGCTGCTGCTGGTGGCGCTGCTGCTCCATCATCTGGTGCCGTCTCATCAGGAGGTCTCGGAACTGGGGAGCCATTCCCGAGTGATTCATATTCATCTGCTGCGCCTGAGGATTCATCCCAGCCATGGTCTGCTGCGGCTGCTGCTGTGGCTGCTGCTGGGGCATGCTGGGCCTCTGCACTCCTGCTTGCATGGGGTTCATGTTCTGCATGGCTGGGTTGGGGTGCACCCCTCCCTGCTGCCCTTGCATGGCCTGCTGTGGCTGCAGGCCTGGCTGCCCCTGTGGGATGCCAGGCTGACCTGCCATGCCCTGCGGGTTCTGGGACCCCACATACTTGGCAGCCCGCTGCTTGATGAAAGCAGCCAGCAGCTGAGGGTTGGAGTGGAGGATGTTAAGCACCTGCTGCTGCTGCATGGGTGAACTGGGAGACCTGAGAGTCCGCAGTAGGTTTTGTAAGGCCGCCTGGGGCAGAGGTGGTTGTTTGGGCTGAGCAGTGCCAGGTACTTGACCCATCCCTGGCTGAGGGGCCATATTCATTGGCTGACCCGGCTGGGCTACTGACATCATGGATGGCCTCTGCATTCCTGGCTGCAGCTGAGCTTGGGGCAAGGCCCCCTGCACCCATGGCGGCTGCTGCTGAATTCCCGCTGGCCCCATTCCTTGATCTATATGACCACTAGGACCTCTGCCTATCTGTGGAGGGTTCATTCCCATAGGTGGCATCTGGGGCATCTGGTGCTGAATTGGCCTTTGGAAGATCTGAACCTGTGCCATCTGGCGCTGGGTCTCTGCTGCCCGCTGGATCTGCATGGCCATTTCCACTGCTGCCGGAGGAGGACCCTGAACTGGTGGTTGCGGTGGCTGGGGTGGAGTTGGAGGCGTCACCTGGCCACCTGCCTTGCCCTGGGACACAGCGCTGGGGGGCTGAGTTCTTGGCATGGTGTAGGGTGGCATGCTGTTGGGAGGAGCAGGCTGAGGCTGCGACACAGGCTGAGGCGGAGGCTGGGGCTGTGGGGTTTGTGGTGTTGGGGGCTGCTGGCCCGTTGGAGTCGTCGGGGTGGCTGGTGTGGGCGAGGGCAATCCCTGCTGCTGGCCTGCCACACCGGTGCGCTGCATACTCGCCATCCTCCTTCGGAGCATCTGCGCCTGTTGCAGGCGGTGCTGAAGCTGCTGCTGACGGAGCTTGTGTTTGATGTTGAGGCAGAAGGGCACAGGGCACTTGTTCTCCTGGCAGTGCTTTGCGTGGTAGCAGCAGAGAGCAATGAGTTGCTTGCAGATGGGGCACCCTCCATTGGTCTTGCGTTTGCAGCCTTTGGTGTGTTGGACGACCCGTTTCATCTTCTGACAGGATGGCAGTGAGCAGTTGGCATTCCGACACTGGCAGGCATGGACCAGAGACTGGATACAGCGCTGAATGCTCAGGCGGCGGGAATCACCAGGGCTCTGGGTGGTGGCAGTCTGCTGGTTGTTGCTCTCATCATCTAGACCAAGGCCTAATTTCTCCATCTTGTGGTCATGGTTTTTAGTGTTATAGCAGGTGATGCACAGGTCATAATCCTGGAAAGACAACAAAGGAAGAGTTATCAGTGTTCCTGAGACTCCATACAATAAAGGAATAAATGATGTCATGCCGCCTCAACAAATTGCTCCCAGTCTGTTCCAGGCAAATTGTTGCTCTAGGGAAAAATTCAATCTTTTATGCCACACTGAGGTACTAGAGAAGGAATAAATCCAAATTATAGCCAGGGAAAGTGTGTGGGTGTACAGGCATCTGAAAGTTACACAAATACATATACCTTGAAAAACAAGTTTGCTCTGAGATAATAAGCCACACATTATTCAGCTGGGCCACAAAAACCCCTTTCTTTCCCAATAAGAAAGGAGAAGAAGGAGGCAAGGAACAAATAGCTGCCCATCTGCTCCTGCTTCAAAAGAAGAGGGCAAGAGTGGCAGAAGAGGTACCAGTTTTCAAAGGAGGAGAATGAAAGCTGCATTTTTAGTTTGCAGATATGAGTTAAACAACAGTGTGTGCTGAGAGAGGAACAGAACAGCATTTACCTTCTGTGAAAGCGACAGCACATGAGTTTGGACTCAGGAATTGATCTTTAAGGAAAAGACCCAAGTTCTCAGGAGTCATTAATTTAGAATTTATTTTTTGGTATGTAACAGAAAATAAAACCATACATTATTTTAACCAGAGCAAATGGAATCATCAGCTTTTAATCAGAGCTTTTCAGAACCAAATCTGAGACAGCTATTCCCTTCCACCAGGCAAAAAACCTAAGATTCAAGCCAGAGTCAATGACAGTCCAGCTCCTGGAGGGCACAGCACTGAAGATTGAGTGCAGTGGTCTGGAGTAGTGGAGGAGTTGCCCAAGTACTGGGATCTGACTTGTAGCATAGCAAAACCCAGAAAACCAGCAGAGCGCCCTATTTACAGAAATAGTGCAGCCCAACACTTCTGACTCTTCGTGAAGAAACTATGCACTGCTCTTCAGAAAAAATCAGCTCATCCTACCATTACAGCTCAAGCAACTGCTACAGTTCCCAACTGCTTAAGCAGCAGCACCTCAAATGAACTACAGGAAACACAATTCTACTTCAGCTCTCCACAGATTGAAAGTAGAAGACAGGAATCACTCCAAGCAGCAGATTAGCAGAACTGCTTGTTCTGGAAAATGTTTTCTCTCCTTTCTTTCTCTACTGCCAGTGGATGAACTGTACAGATCTTTTTCCATCAGTTAACAATGAGAAATCAGTTCAGGTAAAAAGCACTTTGGGCACAAAGATACAGGGACAGAAGCAGGGAAGACTTCACCAAACATACCTCACAGACAGTGCAGTGCCATCTGGTCTCCACATGATGCTTGCACTCGTTGCAGGTGTAAACAAAGCGGTCTTGGCTTTGTGTATGCAGTTCCACCAGCATGCACATGGTTGACCACTGGGCCCTTCGTAGTGAGGAGAACTCCAGGTGCTTGTCTCTAGCAAGGGTTAGGAAAGCATCACGCCCATCCATCAGGTCACATGGGATGAGTGGGTCAGGTTCAATGATAGGGGGCAGGGAGTTGGCTGCAGGGCCAGCAATGAGACGGATGACAAAGAAGACCTAAAAAATAAAAAAACCCTCATTACACAGAGAGTCCAATTCCAAGACCAACTAACACTTGAATGACACGTCACCAGGTGGTGTGCTTGGTAAGGACCTGGAAATCTCAGACCTCTGGGAGCCCTGCAGGTTCACCTTCCTCTGAAGCATTAGGTAAGGGGGACTGGACTGAACCATAAAACTGTTGTGACAATCTAGACTGTTAGGAAGTTCTGCCCGAGCGCAATTGCATTTATCCCCCCTCACAGCAAAGAGCGCCCAGACTTACTGGCACTTATCTGTCTGGTGTGCCTCTCAACTCTCCAGCCAAACCTGTATAATTTACAGGGCATAACTGTTTGAAGTATCAAAGCTTTGTACACCTCTTTACTGAAGTAAAATACATATTTCTCATTCAATCAACTCTTACCTCCTTGTGCTTCTCCATAGTGGCATACAGCTTTTGGGAGAGGTCATTGGACACATTGGGCATGCCAGGCTTTTTCTTATTGCCACGACTCAAGCTGCTCTTGTTCTTACTTGTCTTCTTATTGTTCTTCTTTTTGGCATTTTTGCTGTCTCCCTTGCTCACCTAGTAATTTTAAAGACATTTCATGTCAGGTATCCAAGTAACATTTAGCATTTTATTACTTTCAAATATTCTGTAACTGCAGGACAAAACACTTCACAATAATTTACTCTGAAGGCACTTATCAGGGTCCCCAGAAACATTAAATTAATTCCATTAGAATCACTCCAAAAGATATCAAGATCAGCAAGACACACATCTAAAAATACTGAAAGCATAAATGCTCAAGAGGTGCAAGGGAAACATTATTTAATAAAACTTGTTTGTCTGATACAGCTGCACACTGAAGAACCTCTTGGACAATCACAAAGGGGTTCAGCAGATGAATTCTCAGTGCAATTCAAAAATAAAAATAAATAAAAAGTACAACTGATACCACACTAACCAGAAGTAAGAAAGACTTAAACCACCTAAATTTAGTTTCCTACAGCTTTCCAAGAGATTTATTTTTAATAGACTGCACTAAACTGATTTTGATATGAAGCTGTTGTTCTGAGTCCAAAAGACATTAGCAGTGCTATTTCTAGCACTCACCTTCCTCCTGTCACATCTTGCAACAGTCAACAAAACAGGTCAGCTTAATTTTAACTATATTCAGTTAGCAATGAGCATTTATTCCTCACTGGGCTGGTCAAAGGGCCCCCCAAAACATGACAGCATATGATGACCAAGGATCAAAGCAATTCTTATCCAAATAAGCATTTTTCCTACGCTTAAAATAACTGCCAGAACGGAAATTTCCAGTGACCATGAATGATTATCACTTCATTTGACAGTACAATTTATTATTGCCTCATTTTCAAGAGGTAAAACATAGGGTCAATGAAGAGTTAAAAATATTTTTAATAATAAAGGTTAAACAGTAATGTTCTGCAAGCTTGCTCCACCTCAGGATTTTGGGGCCAAATTGCTGTGAAGGCTCAACTAAATGTTGACCAATCTCACACAGAGTGCTGAGCAATTCCTCGCAAGAGGTTTCTCGTGTATTAGAGAGATGGGAACTTGCAGCTATACCACATGGAAAACAAACAATACCTTGCTAAGAAAGATGTTAATTAATGCAAATTTGACATCCAGTTGCCTAATTCCCATGTTACTCTTGCACTTAGATTGAACTAAGTCCTTGAAAGAAGGCATTGCAAAGAGCAGCACAGGAGAAGCACAATTTCTAATTGTAATGTTAAACCTAACTTTTTTGATCCAGAGGTCTTTTAGCAAAAAAAATTCTAAACCCCAACAAAAATCTAGTATCTGATAAGGTGACGAAGCAGCAGCATTTAAACAGAGTTAACTAACAAGTACTACTGTGAGAGCAAAAGCACTAACCTTATCCTAGATTCACCACCTCTTCCATAAAAGCTTAGAAGATCCAAGGATAGGCAGATGCATAAATTCTGCATCTGTTCACTTTCAAATTTATTGCTGAATTAAGAGGCATGCCTTATTTTTGTGGAATGTGAAAACACAGTTGCACATTCTCAAAAAAACCCCTACATGAGACACCAGCAAGAAGCTTCTCTAGTTTAAAGTAGCCCAACAACAGTTTAGCAGTAATTTGTGCTTCAGATCCTCAATACCTCAAAGCTAGTAGACAAACCTATTGAGAGTCAAGTACTAACTGACAGCACTCTGCTACCTTCTCAGACCATCTGCTAAGATTGGTGTTAGAACATATAAGTTAGAAGAAAAGAGTTAGCCACTATTCAAAAGCTAAAGCTTAAGGAAAAACACTTCCAAGTCAGGCTGAAGTGGCAACATGAACATGGATAACAACTGGATTTCAGCAGAAAAATATTCAACTAGCAGCTGTTTCAACCTTATTGCCTTTGGTAATTAGATAGGTTTATAGCCATATGAACAGCTGCTGTTCATCGAAATGTAGTTTAGTGGTATTTTAACAGCTCTAATTTATAAACTGTAAATTTGAAATTTATCTTACAGTGAAAGGTGAAAAGGCCAGTTAACCAAAGTGTCTTGGCCCCCTCCTTTTTTTATAATTAGTCACATATAATCACAACTTTACATTAGATCATGAAATAGCAGAAGCATTCTTACATCCGTGCTTTCATTACTAGTGTTTTCTTCTCTCTTCCGTTCTTCTTCCTCTTGCTCTAGTTCCTTAATGCTCTCCTCTAGAACATTAGGCCAGAAGTCCCCTTCAAAGTAAGGTAACTCCTTTGCACTTGTTAGACGATCTTCTGTTGCCTGCTTAAATATATCCTAAAAGAGAGCAAACCCACTGTTGGTTACCACTATTACAAGTCACATAACCATAGGCAAAGTTCCCAATAAATGACAAAAAAAGGCATCAGCAGACCAAACAGAGGAGAGCTTAATATTGCAATACATTTAATGAGAGCACATTCTAAGTGCAGATTTAACACTGCATCAGTTATAGTTTGTCAAATACATTTCAAATATTCCCACTTGGAAGGAAAAAAATCATTATCACGTGCTAGATTTCAATATGCATACTTACCAAATGGGACAATATAATCACTGTAATCTCGACAATAGCTGAAGCACTGATAATTCCAAAGATTTTACATACTTCTAACTGCATGAGCATCCTAACCCTCCAATTTTATCTAACACAAGAAGATTTAAGATTTCATGTATTTTCTTTTGCTCTCTTTTACAGTATTCCTCAAGAATTTAGTTTGTTCTAAGGAATCATTTCAAAAGTCTTACTAAAACAATTTCAGAAGCTAAATGCTTTGAAGAGGGTATGTTTTAAACTCCAAACTTTTAGTGCTCGATTCACTTAAAACTAATGTAGTAAACGCCAAGAATCAGGCACAATAAGGCAAGGAAGAAAGGCAAGACAAGATCGGTCAACGTCCCCCAGCATACACTTAACACACCTTGTAATCATGGACAATGCGCTCCGACACAGACTTGTCCAGCATCTTTTTGTACCACTCTTGCAGTCGTTTGGGTTTGGGTATCTTTTGATCAGGAGGATGGCAGTGGAAGATGTAGTCATCTCCTTCGCTGGGTGGGCATGCCCAGATGTGTCCAGTAGTATACCTGGCATGGTTAGACAAAAACGGGACATGTGGGCTCTGACGACACTCGCGCGCTCTCCTCTCTGCCACCAGGTGGCATCACCACCTAGTTGGCCGCAGTTCCCAGATGGACAATAATTACAGTGCTCTGTATTCTAATTCCAGTGTCGGTTCGTTTTAATTCCAGTGTTTAGGCAATAATCTTTTTGTCTTTTCACTCATTTTTTTAAATTCAGAGCTATATATATAGTAGCCTATATCTAAGGTGTGTTCATTTTCCAGCCTAGATAAAAATTGAAGCCTGATATGGACCTGCAATTGCCATCTCCCAATTAACTAATGGGAGAAAGACAGAGATGAGGTATTTTACTATAAAAGCTTGAGACACTGTAGTAATTCATTTTAAGAACAGATTTACTTAAACACAGAATTTCCACTTTTCTATTGGAAATCCTCTGGTTTTTAACTTTGAGAATCAGTTTTACCAATTAGTTTCACCCCTTTATCTGGGAATAAACAGTCCCTGTCAACCCATGCTATTGGGTGCACAGTCTAGAATACTATCAAGATAGATGACAGCCAAATAGTAGCAGCTGCAGAGAATATAACTCCAAAGATCACTTCTTCATCTTCAGTTCTTCTCTATTAGTTTTAGAAAAGAACTCCAGTAGGAGGAATAATCAGCTCTCAAGTCAGAGAAAAATAACCATCCTT
Source organism: Lepidothrix coronata (assembly GCF_001604755.1). Classification (NCBI taxonomy): domain Eukaryota; kingdom Metazoa; phylum Chordata; class Aves; order Passeriformes; family Pipridae; genus Lepidothrix; species Lepidothrix coronata. The sequence goes on from NW_016690321.1 coordinate 1,758,991, forward strand.
GCCATGTTGAGAAACAGCTCTGCAGAACCCTACCCAAACCCTGGGAACTGCAGCCAGTTGTCATTCCTTCTGCCTGAGAACGGAGAGATGATACTGCGTGACCAATATTGTTTTCCCAAAATGAGATCCTGATGTTACCCATTAGCACAGAAAACAACATTAAGTAAAACTTGAGGCCTGAGCTCTTTACAGCAGTTGTACAGACTTGCAGGTTAGAAAATACACAACAAAAGAAGCAGAAAGATCCTAATGTATGCTTTTGAAGTACTAAAGAATTCTCACTGAAGACAGTACCACTCACCTCCATTTCAACTCCCCTAACTTTTCTCAAGGACCTGCTTTAAACATAGTCCCTAACAATTTCTTCACAAATAACTTTCTGCCAAGCTACACCAGATACCTTTGACAATAGGTTGATGTTTACTTCAGTGCCCTTTCTACTTCAATAATCATAGTCATTTGATTTCCGCCTTTCTCATTACTTCAGTTGTTTTTTGTTCTTTTGTGCTGTCCCAAGTATATTCTCTTTCTCTCCTAACTCTTCAGTTTCTTAGAATTTCAACTACTCCTTCTGCAAGAGATTCCTTAGGGACCTTATACAACTATCACAGAGTTAATCAGTACAGACAGAATACACTTAAGTTTCTCCTTATAAACATGGGTAAGAACTTACTTGCCAGCCCAAAGGAATGACCTAATTAAAGCAGTAGCATTACACAAGGACTACACTACAAACAACATGGACAGCAAAATTTTATGGACGAGATAATAGCCCACTTTTTCTACTTAGATTTAAGAAAGTTTATGTGAGTTTGGAAACCTAAAAATATCTGAAGCACAAGCCTTTCCTGAAAAGCCTGCAACCCCTTTTTGTCTCTTCCCTTTTTCAACTATGTACAGTTGTTGCTATGATATGATACCTAGGCACCATATTCTGAACTATACAATGTAGTAACTTAATTTGCACTAAAAACTACCTATCACAAATGCTGTACAGAAGAAAACATTAAAAACATACTTACCCTAGTTTCTTAACGTATTCTAGATATCCAATTAGTATTTCATGATAGACAGCAGTCCTCAAGCATTTAGGGCGGAAGAAATGAACACTGTCAAGGTAAGATATATACACTCGCCTAAAAAAAGAAAAAACAAATCGAAAAAGGTATGAGGAAGAAGAGAGATTTCAAAGTGGTTCTGCAAGTTTATTCATGTTATTTTATACATCTGAAGCATCCATTACAACAGCAGTCTCCAAAGTCTCTGATCCTAATTTACCTCTAGAAACTTGGCCTCCTTTGGATATCCTAGCCTCATCTCCCTAAAATTATACAGTCCCTTCCTTGAGAATATCGATAAATGATCCTTAAGGTGACACTGCCAGCCAGCATTCCCAGTAAGAAGCAACTCTCACCTACTCCCTGCAGAAGCTACTTTGTTTCTAGAACTTAACAACACTAAGAGTCTACAGGAGCCACAGGAAGCTCTATACAGAACTTCAGAAAGTTCACTCAACTGAGAGAGTACCAAATTAAATCGACCTTCATGCAGTTCCTCACCTTTGATTGGGTGGAGGGCAGTCTGAGCCATACTCCTGCACATGCATCCCAAAGAAGCACAAGTCTACACCATCAATCTCCTCAAAGGCAAAAAGAGCTTTTGTTCGGTAAGGGAAAGACTCAGCCATCTCTCCACTGTCCACAAACCTGCAGTTTAGAGGGGAAAGAGGAATACCACGTATGTTCGCGTGTTAGAGAACGCATGTTACTAGTGAAGGCAACAGATGAGGACCAATTTTAGTGCAAATTTAATTTAAACACTTACAGACTACTCAAATACAGGGCATCCACTTTTTACCATGAAAAAGATGACCCACATCATAACAAATTAATATGCTGCTGGAACATCTGTTTGTCAAGAACTGGCTGGTGATGAGGTTTTGAATACAAGAGTCTTTTTAAATTGGATTTTAGAAAAAATTTCTTCACAAAATGGGCTATCAAGCATCGGAACAGGCTGCCCAGAGACGTGGTTGAGTCACCATCCCTGGAGATATTTAGAAGACATGTAGATGTGGCACTTAGGGACATGGTTTAGCAGTGGCCTTGGCAGTGCTAGGGTAACAGTCAGACTCGATCTTAGAGGTATTTTCCAACCTAAACGATTTTATTTAATCAAAAGAGTATCATGTAAGTACAAATAACTTCCACATCCCCCAAAAGAAAGCAAAATTAGAAATGGAAAGAACATACCTTGCTTTCATTCCTGGTTTTACTTCAACAGTTTTGTCAGATGCGTGTACCACTCTAACTGTAACCTCTCCTGCCTCAGGGTGATTCTGTCGTCTTAGGAAATCATTGACTCTGTTCTCCAGGAAGGTACCAAGTCTTGTAGCTGGTAACCCTGCAGGAGAAAAATACAGCTCTGAACTGTTCATATGTGAATTCTCTACTGAGATGTTAAACAAAGAGTGACTGTTAACATGTGCAGTATCTTAATGTAAATTAAAGCTTTACCTTTAAACCCTAACACTTCTAGATGGGGTGAGCTGCTTTTCCCCTGCAGGCACATTTATGGCTTATACGTTATTTAAATGAAGGAAGAATCTGTATTTCAAACCAATTTCTATCTGTCTTAAAAGTCAATCACAATTAAGGTTCCTCCTGAATAGAAGTTATTAGTTACTTAAACTGGATTACAAAACACTGTTCTCAGACATATCTTCCATATGCATTTGGAAGTATATTCTGTCTATAAAGCCATACTAGCCAAGTTAGTCTCTCCAATTACCAAAAGAATATATTTCAACAATGGAAAGAAAACTAAAGAAGCACAAAATTAGTTAACAAAAACCTAAAGCTGAAAGGGAACATAAAACTTCTGGTGTAACAGGGCCTGCCTCATGACTAGCCATTACTTCTGGCAGAGTTACACATCTGCCAATCAGCTTTTCATTTTCCCCATTTGACATCTTTTGTTAAAAAGTAGATCACTCTACTACGTTAAGTATGCAATATTTTCAGGTTGCTAGACACAAAAACTGATAGAAATGGTTAAAGAACCCTTGTATTCCTCCTGAATCTAGGGAGTTTGATTTTGGAGATTTTGAAAAAAGACTCAGATGTTAAAACCATTCACTTGAATGGTCTGTTGAATTTTGATGCTATTGGTTGGCTAGGGATTTTTTTTATTTCAGTAGAAACATAAATCCTCACTATTTATAAGAAGCACACAAACCTAAGAAGTTTCTGAAAGACTTATTTTGTCTACAGAACAGATGGACAATGACTGCACACATTTCCTCCTACACAGCCATCAAACCAGTTGCCTTGATCAAGAGGAAATGTCTATAGAGAGTTTTGTCACCAGGTGATGCAATCTTGATCTCCATCAAAGCTCTTAAGAGCAGTGGTAGTCACACTGACTTGAACACGTTATCATAAACTTAAGTTAGACTGCAGTCATACAGCAACTATTTCACACTATCAATACTGCAACTGAGATAAAAAGATGTGTATCTTGCAGTAGAAGTGCTCTAAAACAGTGTATTAATCTTCTACGACAGAGTATCATTCTGAACATCACAGAACTGATGGTCAAAATTGACCAAAAGTATCCTATAACTCAAAAAAACTGAAATAAATGCAAAACAAGCATAGAAGCCACCTCTTCCCCATTAACATATTACTTAAATTTGTTGGTGCAAGTGTCAGAATCTTACTTTTAGCAGAGAATTTATTCTCTTTCCTGGTTCTTCCTGTTTTCTTTAGGCATCCATCACAGACGAAGCTGAAGCAAAAAATAGGAGACAGTGAAGTCACCCCAAGTCAGATCATCAAGTCCTCTAGCACCTTACCATTAGAAGCAAAATCCTTCACCAGAACTTATCTGGTCTGGAAAATACACTAACTGAAATTTTAAATAAAAGACAGCATGAAGAACAGTGCCAGCAGAAACAGCTCAACTGTTTCAGAGTTGCAGAGGAGGATCTAAGCTCCAGGGGCTGCATCTCCTGTCAGTCACCCATGTCACCACCTGCAAGCCCAGGAAACAGTCTCCACTGGCAGGTCTAACAATAGCGGCTCAAACTGCTGTCTATGATGAAGATGAGATATCACAACACTAAGCAAAAGGCTGATTTTTTTTTAAATGCCCAAATACACCATAGACTGAAATGATTCTATGATTATTCCTCAGTTACAGGGTGTCCACGCTCTTCCACAGCAATGTGGATGGGACAACAGAAGGCTTTCTCATAGATTTCTTGTCAAGAAACGACATATTTAAGCTCTTCTAGAACTTTACCTACATATAATTTAAATTTTTTTATGAAAAGCTTTTAAATCAATCAGAAGAAAACCCAGTATGTTGATCAAGAACCATGAAGCATCTAAACAAGACTATATTGTTTTTTAAATTAAATATGATCACCGAGGTAAAAAATGTTAATTCACCTGCTAAATTCTTCAGTTGTTACAAAATTTTTTTGGAAATGACAAAGCAGTATAGTTTGTACAGAAAACTGATCACTCAAACTGTTACCAGAACTAAAAACATCTTTTCATGAAGGGCTAGTGTCTTTAAACATAAAAGGCTGAAACGCCCTCTTCCACACAAAGAAATGTTAGAAACATTAAAGATTAAAAACAACTTAACACACAACACAGTCAGATATGATGTCTAAATTTTATGTTATCCTATAGACTGTGTAAAATTTTCAGGGAATGCAACTTCTTCCATTAGACATTCTTTTAAACATAACCTATATAAGGAAGTTTATGCACTAGCTATAGTAAATACTAAATATGCTCTCTACTTAATAAGGAGAAATTTCTCACCCAGAAGGCCAGATTATCTCATTATGAAGAACGCAGATCTGGTGCATTTTTCTTCCACACTCTATACATTCAACAAATCTGCAGAAGGCAAAAAAAAGCACAAAGGGGAGCAAAGGTTAGTAGTATAACAACTTGCTTGTATATTTTGTAATATTTAATTAGAGGACTTCTAGCATTTAGGCTTTAGAGCCTATATAACATAGAAGGTACATCTATGCTGAGAACAGCCTCCAGAATGAATTAAGAACCTGTCAGCTCAAATCAGGCAGACTATGCAGGGACACATTATTATTACCATTGGCTTATCTTACTGCCATCCACTCATTTCTTTAAAAGTGAAGATCTTCTAAGGATAAAATCTGTAAACTGCAAACCCTGGGGTACATTGCAGATATACTGCAGAAAGGTGGGAAGGAAGAAAACAGAAGCAATATCCAAGTAACTTTCAGAAGACTAGCAGAGATTTAAGGACAACTGAGGTAAGTGATATGGTTACTTCTCAGATGCTGGTGAATATAATTCCCCAAAATACCTAAGGTTGATTCAGGTATCGGGACAATCTGACTCCTTTTGAACATGCCTGTCTATGAGTTTGAGACTTTGATTGAATAGTTGTAATCTGCATAGAGCATGTAGTATCATACTGTAAATTAGGTTTATATTCTAGTGTTAGGCTTAATCTTCACTTTAACAAAGGGAAAGAAAAGTTATGAATCAAGTTATTATTTTCTCCTTCCCACGGTCTTTGTAAAACAGAAGAATTGGCTGACTCTTATGCCCTTAGAAGGATGGTGTGGGAATAATAAATATCCTTTTTGCTGATTCATTTGAGAATGAAGATAATGTTCGCAGAGTAGTCACATAGGTGTATAATGGAGGGACCACATAAAGTAACTTCAAAAAACTCTCTCAGGAATATAAAGAAAAGCTGCTGAGTCACCATCATCTTAACATTACTGAATGACTACAGTTCTGATTCCAGAACAGTACAGACGAGAACTGGCTGATTCAAAACTTAACAACTTTTCCTTCTAGTACAGGCCTGTAACATACAACTGCTAGAAAAAAACAGCACCAACAGCTACTGCCAATTGACTCAAATCAGTTCTGAGACTTCAGCATTTACCACAAGGTTTCAAAGCAGAGCTATCTGCATTCATCCTTCTGTCGAATCTACATGCAAGACAACAAAATGGCGTAATTTCAGCACATACATCCAGTGCTATGTATTTCCAAAGTACAGCTGTGCTGTGATTTGGGTTCTGAGCACACAATGCCAGATATGCTGCTTACTGAGCAGCCCCTGCCAGCTAACAGAGCTACATGAAATTGGAAAACATTGAAAGACAAAGCTGACTGTGAATGAATAACATATCTCTTACAAAATAATTATAATGAAATAAGCATCATTCAAAGTGCAACAGCAATACTTACAGTTCAGGATCCAGTGTATCATTTTTCCTTTTTGAAAACTGTTCTTTGTTTATCGTGCTATGGAGAAACAGGCAATAAAACTCAGTTTTAACACAAGACAACAAACATTCATGCCATACCACACCTATCCACAAACCAAGACAAAACTTGCAAGGAGATTTTTTTAAACACTCACTGCCACTACAAAGAAAGGAGTTGTATTTTACACAGTGACGGACAACTAGAGTATATGATACTCAACTCTCTCTGTGGAAAACATTTTTTATGGGACAACGGCTTGTATAGAAAAATATTGCTCCCTTATTCAGTTTTGCTACAGGATGAATGTTAAAGCTTGCTGACATTCAAGTTTTGGATGGGTCTGATCAGTATTTAATAGTGAAAAAGACTACTTGATACGCTCTCATACTCTGCAGGCAGAGAATTCCAATTATCTTTAATTACTGAGGTAAGTTATCTTATTTCAGATTCCCCTAGCTCTCCTCCAACATTATTTCAAAGGATGTATTTCAGCTTCCAAACCCTGCAACCCCAGCCCAGCCATTACTATATACACTATCTTTAACTTCCCTACAGCATTTTCCCAAAATTTTGTTTTGGGGGGTAGGTGTGAGGAGTGTACAGCAAAATCAAAGACTCTCCCAACAGTTTGCCACCAACATGGTAAAAGGAAACTAAATCTATGCACAGACTTTTACTGTGTTCTCAACAACTCCACAACATTTCTCATAAGCAGATGGTACTGCAACAGTGAAAGATCTGTAGGGCAGAAGTAGGTTGCCTGCTTCTGATTTGGATGAAAAACAATCTGATGTTGAATACAAGTTTAATAGCATAGTCAGTGTATAAAGAAAATGGTACATTTGACATTTCAAGCTATGTCTGTCACCTACTCGCCTGCAGGCACGGTTATTTTTCTGCAGCACAATACTTTCACTTTTTCTCAGGGAAAAAGCCATTTTCTTCTTTCCTCTCTATTGGCAGAGTTGCAATTTTAAGCACTAAGTGCTTATTTTTCACTAGTTTGGTCAGTCCAGATTTTAAAGACAAGCACGAGCCGAGGCTTTTATGAAGAATATATTGTCCTCCTTCTAGTAGCCTAAAAACCTAAAGCTAAACTCCTTCCCTTTGAGAAAGCCCTGTAGGCCATGATACAGCTTATGAATGCACAGCCCAAGCAAACACAAATAACTCACGTTTGAGGTTGTGATGGGTCATCTCCCAGAGAAACGCTCTCCCCTTGGATTTCGTTGAAGCACTTCTCACAGAAATGATACCTGTCAGCAAGAAGGCCATATTTGGGTGAACTGCTCCGTCCACACAACACAGCCCAAGTCAAGCAACGGAGCCACCAATCACAGCAGGCCAAGGAAGGGACAGGAGCAGAGAGCAGGTCATCAACGGCGACAAGGATATTCAATGATGCAGATTTATGGGCCCCACATTGAGTTTGGTTGGTTTGGTTTTTTGGTTTGGATTTTTTTTTTGGTTTTTTTTGCGCAATCAAGCCAAGTGCAGACAATGACAAGCATGAAGGAGAAATTAAAAAAATAACACACACACACAAACAAAGAAATGGGGGTTTGCAGGACAAAAACAAAAACATAGAAGCAGGACAAGACAACACAGAGCAGAAAGCCAAGGCAAAGCACAGATTAGCATTAAATCTCAAATGAGTTCACAAGCAGCAAACAATTAAAACAAATTAAACAAGAGTATTCCATTTTAGCATACCCATACCCTCTTCATTTTAATAATCCATGCCACGTACAGCAAAGAATTAAAATGAGACAGGGGGAAAGAGCAGAAGGAAGGAGGAACTGCTACTCTGACTTGTACATCAGCACAGCAGTTCTGTTGGCAGGAGGATCTGCAGGAGATCAATGGAAGAGGGACAGTCTTCCATCTTAAATGTATAAATGCTGAAAGGTCACATGATTCTCTCCCAGTTGAAAGGGAAAGCTAAACATCAGAAACTTCAAGAACAATAAAGTCTGTCCTCAAAATTCTTACAGACCAATTAATAGAACTGTTAAACTCTATGTTAACATTAACTACACACATAATGCTCTACGAGGATATGATTCAGCCATAGCCCAGTTTGCTAGAACAGTCTAGCCATCACTACAGCAAGCATTAGAGAGAACTATTTCATTTGTACTTGAATAGAGATTAATTCAAGATTCTATCCTAGACCTCAAAAATGTTCTAAAACTGTAGCCTCTCTATCACTAAGGCATGTTAATTGAGTGCATAAGACAGCTAAAAATAAAAAGAAATAAAAGAAAATTCAAACAAGTTCATTATAAAGCCACACAAACCAATAATACAGCAGCTATTAGGCTAGAACAACAGGTCTCAACCCTCTCTCTCGTTTTTCATCTGAGATAACGCAGAGGACAGTACTTCTGGAATTATACATTTCAGTCAATAGATATATATGTATGTGTATTTACAATGTAATCTGCAAGACACATGTATGCACCTGTTACAGTGCAAACATTCCCTTCTAATGTCTGAAAACACATAAAACATCTCAGATTTCTGAGTAATTTGGTCCATCTAGAACTTGCCCACAGACAAACATAAGCAGAAGATACTGACATGATATGAAAAGCTCTACACAACATATAAGTCTAAAACTACAATAATTATTATGGGATACAATAGGAGTGAACAAGTAGGAAATAAGCTTAAAAACCCCCAGTCACTGCTATAAACCTTTGTAAAGCCTTTAAAGGTTAAGATATAACTTGTGTAGCTCTTTGGTTGCTTTCATCTGACTGGTTGCTTGAAAAAACCTACAATTCTTGCAAAATGTTCTTGGCTTTCAGGTAAAATCCTCAGTGTTTTTGTTGTTCTGGTTTGCTTTGGGGTTTTTCTTTGTTTGTTTAATGTGTTGGAATGAATAGAGAGCAGGAATTAAATAAATTGATGGAGGTGACATAGTTTGGAGTTAACCAGTCCTCTGCTCTATCAGATGCATTCTTATGACAGGCCAGGAGATGTGGCAGTGCTAAAGCATGACTTTCCCTGCTTCTTCCTGCCTCACTTCCCCAACTGGTAGAGATGCCTAGCAAGAAACTTTCTTTCAGAAGTCAAATAGGTTTAAATCCTTTAATAAACTCAAAGTAAAAAAGATATTCAAAAGAGCGGTAGAAGTGACAGCATTTTACAGAGTTACTGACAGCTACTGCTGAGACAATTCCCTTTAGGAAACTTTGTGAGAAAAAACAAGCATCAATCTGCTGAAGACCTGAATACACGGATCTTCCAATTAAGATGTGCAATTCAAAAGTAAGTTTGCTCTTCAGTGTTAACACCACAAGAAAAACAGACTTGTCAAGAATAATATGTATTACGAGCATTAATATACTTGCTGCATAGTTTACTCAGTGTTCTGCATGAAAAATACTGCTGCATAGTAGGAAGTAAAGGCAACAGACTTGTATGTATGATTTGTAGGTAACTGAAGATTTAATTAACTGCAGGATAAAAATGTAGTAAAACATCACATTTCTGTAAACAAAAGAAGAAGAGCAAAGGCTGCAGTGAACTTCGCAGAAAGAAGTCATTATTAACGCACAAGGCAAACTATTCAAGAGCACTTCCAGCAGAAGTTTTTATCTTAAAACACAAAGGCATACACATATAAAGAGGGTGTCTATGTAAATACATGCACACCTGTAACAGATTGATCACAGCATGCACAACACCGCACCAAGTGAGCTCTCCTTACCTGTTCTGGTAACTGTAGTAAGTGGCATCTCGAGGGATCGTGCATAGCTGTTTGCCATAGCAACACAAAGTCTGTGGCGAGAACTCCAACTGCAAAGAGGAATGTCTTGTCTTAGCACCCATACGTGTTGTCACTTGCTCTCCGTGGGAAGCAAGTGTGACCCAGACAATGCACACTTCCACCTTACTCTGTGCACAGATCTCTCTGTACAGCTACATCTATGAAATGCTAGCCATAAAAACCATTCAGTGGGCTGTTACTCTCAAGTTAGCTCTTCTACAAAGAGAGTATCAAAACAAGACAATGGAAATACATAGTCTCAATATACAGTGAAATACAGCACTTCTGCAGTAATAAAAACACATCTGCTTAATTTGCAATAGCAAAAGGGTTCACTCTAATCAAAATAAGGCCTCAGTTACTGACTTTTCCCTCCCAAGGGCTTATATACAAATAGATGATTGAAGCACTAGATAGAAGATCCATAAACCTCCCAAAAATCAGATTACTCAGGGTTGCTAAATCCTGGTAAACTTTCAGAATTTTTGACACACTATAACTGCTAACAAGTGCAACTGCCATATTTTTCCCCTTCAATACAAGGAAGCAAGCAGCTGACTGAAGATATTTAGTTTCTTACCTTTCTTCCACAGCAATAGCCCAGGCTCTGCATAACTGGGTCAATTTCTTGCTCAAACACCTCTGCCAGTTTGGAACAGTACTTGTACACCCGGGATGTTTTGCGGTTATACAACCAGGCATTATTGAACATGAGCCAGATGTCATCTACATATTGCCACGGCTCCTGATACTGTCCTGTGTCCAGCTTTCTCTTGATAGTAGAAAGGTCCATGGGGTTCTTCACTATGTCAAAATAATCCTGCAAGAATACGCAGTATATCAAAACACTACTACAGAACTACATTGTGACATGACAGCATGTGCATTCTCAGCATATAAATCCTTCTCATCACAAAAAACAGGTTCTTCCATGACTTGATTGTCAAACTGCTTGTGACACACACAATGCAATCTCTAAGTAATACATATCATTCCCCAGTGCTTTCTTTTCATTATTCCTTTATTTCTCAGCTGCTGTTTCTCATTCACTCCTGATGCAGTAAAGCCACTCTAATTTTAATCAGCAAAACAAGTATTACAAAAAGTAGAAAATGGCAATGTTTTTGCAGCCAATGTGATCTGAAGATATACACAAAAGCATTAATAGAAAGCAATTGGTTTTAATAGACCAGATAACCTAACAAAACCAAATAACTTTATTCTGTGATAAAACATATTATGACTTCTCCATGTCTTTGTCCAATCCACTATCAATTATAAGGCAATTTCTCCTAAAAAAGTCTGCAGAATATGACAGAAAGCTTGTTAAAACTTTAGCAAATATATAAATGCCTGCAATACAGTAGATCTTGAATTTTCGCAGTGTCTGTGAAAATTCAAACAAAAATAAAAACCCACTAAAATATAAAATATATAAAAAAACCCACCACAAACCAAAACAAACCCCACAAAGCAAACAAACAACCCCCCAAACAAAAGAAACAAACAAACCAACCAATCCAAACAAAATATCTTTCAGGCAAAAAATGCTGCCTGAAGCACCTAAGCAGGACTTCTACATATACATGTTTTTTTATATATACGGAAGTTGTGTGGTCAGTTTGGAGACTTTAAAACACAGATCCCTGAACAATAACTGTCTTCTTAAGACAGTTGTAAAATAAGCAGAAAATTCAGCCTATAACTTGAAGAGTCTTTTCCTTTCCTATAACAGGTATTCTTGATGGATTTTTTGTTTTAAGTGGTCTTGATCAGCTTAATTTCCTATGTCTTCAGACAAGTTTTATACATGAGAGGCACCTATGAAATTCAGCAATAAAAGCAGTGCAACATGAAGCAACAATCATAAAAAGCCCACACAGCACTGGGGATCTCTTGGTCATCACTTCAATGTATGGCATATCTGCTTATTTATCAAAAGGAACACAAGACCAAACAAACTTTCCTAAGTCAAACATTTTGTGTTCCACTGCCTAAGCCAAAACTCTCCAAAGACATCAGTATAAGTTAACAAGACAGACTTAAGCTCTTCTCAAACAGGTATGTCAAAATACAGTAGCTTTGAATTAAAGCCAGGAAAGTATCTTGCTAAGGCACTCACAGGAATTCCTAGTAGTTGGGGATCCACAGGTTGTCGAAATGGGAGAGACTCTGGATCCTGCCGGTAAAGTGCCTCCAGTGTTGGCATAAGTGCCTGCCGCAACTCTTCTGGCTTGAAAACTTTGAAAAACAATCAACATTAGAAAGACAGCAGAAACAGCTGTAAGGAAGAAATCTACTACAAAATGTGAGGTCTGTGGAAAAAAGACTACAGACAAGGGGTTTAAGGTACTTAGCAAGGCTTGTTTATCCTCTGTAACACTGAGTTCTGAGGAGGATATTAAAACAATCACCTGAAGACACAGATATAAGAGGAAGCCATTCCTAAAATGAGTAGAGATGATTTACATTCCACATACAGCACCTCTCTGAGGCCCCAAGAAAAAACATGTCTAGAAAATCTGTAACTGAGTATTTCAAATCTCTACTGTATTGACAATTTTACTAAGGCTTAGTGTCTAATTCTAAAGCCTTAGAGAACTTGCCCAAAGGCAATTATAAGCACATGTATTATTAGATATTTTTGTCCAAAAGCCACAAAGGACAATCCATATAAGCCTACTAAGTACCAAAAAAGAAAGCCCAGGTTTTCCCCCACCCCACAAGATTTCTCTAGGGAGATGCAGTGAATTTCAGTCAAAATAGTGTTCCTGCTTACTTTTTTTCTTAGACTGCCCAGCTGCCGGAGAAGACTGAGTAGCTGGAGTAGTAGGTCTTTCTTCTCCCTCTGGTACTTCAGTCTTCATTTCAGGTTTCTTCTCTTCTTGCTCCATTGGGTCTGGTTTACATTCCTCTACAACTGGTTCTACTTTAACCTGGAAAGTAGTTTGGAACCTGTCACTTAAGTCTCCTGGGAGGCCACTCATCCATGTTTCTGTCCCTTAAATCTGTCATTCTACTCATCACTTTTTCCTAAGATTAAAGGTATCTTCTCTGTACTCAAAACTTGCCTAAAACTTGAGAAAATGTGTTAGAAAGCATCTTTAAACACTGTAGTAGTAGCAAGTTTGAGCTCCAAGTAGACACATGGGTAACCTTCCAGCTCTTCAGGCAGTTCTAACAGTGTTTCGTACCAGGGCTGCCAGGATGATGCTACTGGGGTAGCCACAATCTCAGCTGTCCTTCGTGACAAGCTGTCAAAGCCCAGTAAAGCAGCCCATCACGTACATATGGAATCATTTACGTTGGAAAAGACCTTTAAGGTTGAGTCCAATATTAACCTGGCACTGCACATCCACCACTATGCCATATCCCCAAGTGCCACATC
>NW_016690321.1:1772475-1889202 GCF_001604755.1 Lepidothrix coronata
TCTTTTAAATATCTCCAGGAATGGTGACTCAACCACTTCCCTGGGCAGCCTGTTCCAATGCTTGATAACCCTTTCAGTGAAGAAATTTTTCTTAATATCAAATCTAAACCTCCCTTGGCACAACTTGAAGCCAATTTCCTCTCATCCTACTATCTGCTATTTTAACAGCTGTAGGACTGACATGAGTGCATTTTCACATTGGCATTTACCAAAGCAAAGCCTCACAGCTGCAATCACATTACCACTGGTCCTTTCCTGTGTCCACTGGCTTCTACCACAATTTCACCAGAAAACACAGACCCTTCTTTAGGAATAAGATGAAGACAATCAAAACTGCAGCTCTCACTGAACTCTGGAAAGAATGACTTGCACTAAGTCAAAGCACCTAGCAGCACTAGGAAGATATTCAATCCAACATCTGGTCAATCTCACCTCAGATTTCTCTTCCATTTGCAGCTCTGTTTGCTCTGGTTCCCCTTCATCTGTTTTAATCTCCATTTTCACTTCCTGCAAGGGTGGCTGCTGCTGCTCTGGAACAGTCTGCTGAGAGTTCACCTCCGTGCTGCTGGTAGATGGGGGGTTGGATACCTGCCCATCAATGCTTACAGCGGGCTGTGAAAGCTGAGGGAACAAAACACACATTACAAATAGGCTTCTAATGAACTTATTTTTCTTCCTCTAATCTACATTTTACCCATATTACATTTCCACCGAGTTTAAATGCACTCTAGTCCTTATATTTGTTTCCCCTCAAGTTCAACTATAGAAAAACATGCATCAGAAACATGCTCTGGAAGGCCTAGTATACAGAAAGTGACATTGTCTCCCTGTTGCATACAAGCACTATGCACATGTAGACATAACAAAAAGCCTCATCCACGTTTACAGTGAAATTCAAAACATGCACTAGAATTCTGAAAAATACTCCCTTCTCTGGAAACACCAGGTGATCTACAGACTTGTCTTGATGGAAAAATACAAAAACATACCCTATTTTGAGATTAAATATGATAGGAGCACAAAAATGAAAAAAAAAAACAAAAAACAACCCACAACTGAAGATTAAACATTCCACTTAAACATTTGCAGGGAAAGCAAAACTAAAGTATTTCCTTACAGGTGTTGTGGGGTGCTGAGGCTGCAGTGGTGCTGTTGGTGTGGGAACGGATGCAGTCGTGCTCTGCTGTGACAAGGGTTGCTGCTGTTGCTCTGCAGAAGGGGTAACTGGAACCGGAGGCTGGACTTGTGGAGGCAGCTGTGCCTGTGGAGGAGTTGGAGTCTGTCTTTGAGGGGGGTGCATAGTTTGGGACTGTGGTCCAGGTGGCATTGCCTGAGAAACAGGTGTCGGGGCAGTAGTGGCAGCCGCTGCTGCCTGCTGTTGCTGTGATCCCAAGCCTGGGGGTGTGTGGTGAGGTGTTGGGGTTCGGCTAGGTACTGGAGAAGGAGAATTTCGGTGCATGGGAGGCTGTGGAAGAGGTGGGCAGTGAATATGGCTCCCTTGAGAACCTGGAGCCATTGCAGGAGAATTCACAGGACAGGAAGCGCTGGTCATTTGTGCCTATGGAAAAACAGGTATATATTTGCTATGACAAATGCACATTTGCTACAGAAAAGCAAGAGAAATTACTGTCAAATGGCTGCTTTCTCACAGCATACTTTAAAAAATGTGACTATCAGCTTCATTTTTAAAAACTCTTTCAAAAGCAGAAATGGTCTATTTGATTTATTTTGTCTACACAAACATGAGGCTGTTTTATAATTTAGTCATCTCTTTTAGAGAAGTTTCAATAGAATAACTTATAGTTATTGATATATTTAAAGAATGGCACACCAACACTCTCAGTTCGCAAAGCATTTCTTTCTAAAACTGCAGATTTTTACATCCTGAATATGGGACAATGCACCACAGTGAAAAAACTGCATTCAAGTACACTTAGTGTGCCCATGCCTCCACCCCCAAGACTAGAAACTGAATTTATCATCACAAATAAGTACAGTTGTAACTCTACCATTACAAAATTACCAAAAAAAAAATTGTATTGGTCAAGGAAATAAAACTGTAACTCCACAATAATCTTGCCTGCAAACTAGGAAGAAGCATCAGTGAGAAGCAAACTGACGTTCCCTACTTCTTCCTGGCCTGAAAGGTTCTTGCTGAAAAGGGAGAGGGAAAGGACAGAAAGGAAACTGCTAGACTGTAAGTTCAGATCTTTACTAGTGACAACCCTCCTAATCCCCCAAAGCCAGCAACACATATTGGTCCTGGATACACGTGCCTTTTTATGACTTATTCTGCCACCTCTTAATTTCTCAGGCTCTGCTGCTTCACTGTTCAGCAAGAGATTCTTAGCTACTGCATGCTGAGTCACGATTTCTTCTTTACTCCATAAAAACAAACCTAGAACAATTCCTCTGTAACACTTAAAGTTAAGCCTGAGAACAAGTTAATGTTTCACCCTTGCCATTCCCAGTGCTACATCAGGAAAAGGTAGTCTCAATAAATGAATTCAGTTGACTATAATTCCAAATGGCTCTTGAAAAAACAAGTTGTTCTCCATTACTACAAACTGAACAAATGTAACCTTTATATGACAAAGTCCACTGACACCACTTCCAGAAATCAGAAACTTACTTGAGAGACTGGTGTCTGATTGCCAGGCTGAGTCATAGGCATGCTTGCTGTGTTCATTCCCGGGGAAGAAGAAGGGAACTGGGTCTGTTGTAGAAACTGATTCTGACCAGAAGGTTGGCCAACTCCTGGTTGCTGCATACGTGAAGAAAATCCCATCTGTTGAAAAAGAAAAGAACTCATTTCACACAATGTGCATGTACTGCCATAACATTTTACAGAAAGAGCCCAAAACAAACATTTAACCTGTTGCAGAAGCTGATGCTTGCCACTTATCTTTAGGATACAATATGCAAAGGCTGCTTACAGCTCCTCTCAAAAGACAGGAATTATGATAATTTATCTTATAAGCTAAGTAAAAGGTTATTGATTTCAAATTGGGACTGTGACTTAAGATTTTTATTCCTTGTTCTAAGGAGGCAGCAAAAAGCCACTTCAACTTAATTTTTAGGCAATTTTTACTACAAGGATCTAAAGGTTTGCCATAGATCAGACAGATCTTTGAGAGGAGATGCAAAAAGCAGAAATCAAAGGGCCAAGAGAATGAAGTGATCCTTGATTTATTTTTAAATTTCTTTTGTTTTTTTTTTAAGGAAGCCACAGCCTAGAGAAGTAAACCTGCAAGCTCAACACCCTGGAAGGAAGGCACACTGACCTGGTTCATGGCCCCAGCCTGACTTAGCTGTCCAGGGTGCTGAAGAGGAGGGGTTTGCCGGGGTCCCATCGGTGACAGCTGCATGTTCATCTGGCCAAACTGATTCATTCCTGCAAGTTTATGCAAAAAACCACTTATAAATAAAGGCCTGAATTCTCCTTTGGCCACCATTCAACATTTTGAGAAGAAATGCTCTTCATTTCTTCCTAATTCTGCTTTCTAGCAAGCAGTTTTCAAGCATATATTGCCTTCTATCAACTAATTACATGGAATAATTTTAAATATAGTGTCCAAGCTACCATACTCCTTCAGAATACAGAACAGTTTTTTCCCCTTGAATGACTTGTTTCCAAAACTTGTAAGTTAGAGAACTACTGGAATACACAACAAATAATGAAAAATGTCACACCTACTGTTGAAGGTCAACTTTCTACAGAAAGTTGCATTATCTTCAGTAGATATTAGAAATTCACTTATTGAATCTCAAACTGCATCTTCACTTCCTCACGTACTTTGCATGTTGGCTATAACACGTCTGGAATGCGTAACAAAGGTTCTGCCCCATTCTTATGAGCAACAATTCTCACCACATTCTCTTTGCCACCAACATGTCCTCACCTGAGGTGGCTGGGCTCACTATGTTTGACTGACCCCACCACCCCATGTACACATGATCAGAAGTTCCAAAAGCTCTTTATTTAACAAAGCAAGCAGCTAATGTGCAGCTCAAATTCACAAAATCATGAAATGCTATTAGTGTTTTATATATATTATACAGTTATGTAAACATTATAAAATATAGCTATTTTCTTAACCAAATGAAAAAACCGCACATGAAACAAGGTCTATGACACTTCAGCAAGAGCTGCCCAATTCCAAGATTACTTCAAAAAATCAGTTGCCAACTTCCTTCAAATATTTACCTGGCTGTGCCTGCATGCGATTCATCATTTGGTTTGGCACATTGGCACGTATCAGAGTGGGGTCAGGAAGAGGACCATCTGGAAAAAAGATACCAAAATAAGTTAATGTAATTCAAAAGAACACCAAGATTTATCCACCAAACATTTTAGTGAGAATTACACATTAAAACCCACGTGTAAAAAAATATACAAATATAAAAAAATAAATGTATGCAGTCCAGCTACTAAACACTCAAAGTGTTCTCCAAATGTGACGCAAACTCCAAAACTTCCTTGGAAATGTAATTATGTCCCATTGATAGAAATATCCTCTGACTTAGTCAGCTTTCAGAAACTGAGGACAAATTTGAAGTATGTTTTCAAGGTACAACAATGAACAGTAGTCCACAAACATTCCAGACTGCAAGAACTTCTACAGACCACTGTACAAGCACTAACTAAACTTTCAAAGGCATAAATACGTAAGTACTCCAATCCTCATACTTTGTTTAGCAATAACAATAGTGATGATCATTCTGAACATCATACAGCTAAATATTTATGAAAATATTTCTCTTACAGCAACTGAAGTTACCTTTAAATCAATTAATTCTAGAGGTGAATCTAATGAGACTGAAGTTCTACAACATTAAGGATGCAATTTAATCTCCACTCTCTCCATCCTCAAAGTAAGCGTAAGAGTTTACAGTATTTCAATCTGTTTGAAACACTAAATGTTTTTAGATAATTTGTGGGCATTAATTAACACATAAGCAAATCAAAGACTTTGCAAATACTTCTGAATAAAGAGGAGGAAGTTGTTTAACTTTGAGCAAGTACCCATTAATGGCTAAATGGTCACCAGCCCACCAAAATGACAATACAGGATTTCCCTGCACCAGGTAGTCAGTAAACCAACTCTTCTTACTTGCAGACATTCCTGGCTGTGGCTGTCCCATATTGGGCCCTTGATTCATGGGAGCCTGTGGCATGCCTGGAGCATTTGGGATCATGTTTTGCTTCTGCAACCTGGTTCTTCGTTTCTCCTCCAATTCCTTCTGAATCTTATAGATCTTCTCTGCTAGCAAATGATAGTACTCTGCCTGTTGAGGGGAAATACAAGTCAGGAAAGGAGATGACATATACATTAGGAAAAGGCAACAAACGGGTCCCAGTGATTCTAAATTGCAAAGCAGCCTTACACGGGCACACATTTTCGCCTGGGGGAGGTCTCTCCCCTTGCAGGGGCTGTCAGACAGATAGGAGGGCAAAAGAGGCACTGCTCGGAGCACTGCTCTCAACTATTTAGGCCAACACCAGACATTTCTCTTCTTGTGTCCAACACTTCTCTGGGATAATCACAGTGAAGAGCTTCAACACTGCCTTCAGGGGACCCTAAGAAGTCTCAGTCACAGCACACCCTAACTCCTGGCACACCCGGGCAGCAGCCTGCCATTGGTTGGTTCCTAGACCCCATCCGGCAACACCTAAACACATGCTTCCTCAGCCTGGGAGTGTCATCTGTGCTTTCACTCCTCTTCCTCCTCAATCACTATGGGATCAAGGCAGAGATCCACATGACTAGATGATGGGATGGCACCTCACCCTGCTGTTTGCTGATTCATACATATCTCCTTCCACTTTCCGTGCATATGCCACCAGATTCTCCATACGCCGATCCTTCAGTGCTGCAGGGTCAGGAGTAGGAAATATGGCTTGGACTCTGGGGGGAGAAAAAAAATATTAAAAAAATGCAAGGAAGTGATTAGGACATCCCCACATCAGCACTAACTCCAGTGGTTTGAATACAAAGTAGTAAATCTTCTGACAGACTGCAGCACTGCTACTGCTCCCAGGGCACACTGCCCCCATGTAGATGTCTTGAGTACAGAGTGGGAAACTTCCAATACAACAACTCCAAATCAGCAGATGTAAACTCTATCTTTTGGGTTTCTGCATTCTGTTCTCATGCATCCTGACAAAATTCACTCCCTGGCCCTCTAGTTTTGCAAGTCAGGCCTCCTTCTGCCCCCCAAATACACCTCAGGGGCAGCAACTCACCTAACAGGAGATGGTTTTCACATTAGCTACTCACAATTTATGAACAAGGTGGTTTCGGAGATCCTGAGTAATGTCTTCATGCCACTGCTTTCGAATTCCAGTATTGGATGGTTGAGCTGTTGGCATAGCTCCCAAACTGGCAACATTGGCGCTTTCAGTCATCATGGGGCTTCAAAAACAGAGCAAGAATTGAGGGCAAAAGTCTAGCCCAAGCTTAGTCATCTTACAGTCACAGCCTCTTTTAGAATAATGTTAGGACAAAGTGCTAGTTCAGCCATTCCCTAATCAATGGACAAACTCTGCAGAAATAGCTGCACAGACACCAAAACAACGCCACGAAAGAGTACATGCTGTTCTACCCAAGGATTTGGAAAACTGCAACAAAAGCTACAAAATCCAAAGGGAGAGATAGCCATCAATGGCATTTACCCCATTGTTTATGCAAGAAGTGCCATGAGATCAAAATAAAATCACTGGGGTATAAAGAATTCAACTTACTTTTGAGAATTCATGGTTGAATGCAACATTGAGTCAGGCAGCAAATTAGGGGGTTGAACCCCTACTCCTCCATTCACTCCCATTGGATTAGCACCTAGAAAACAAAAAAATACAGAATAAATGAAGCACCCATTTACTGTGCAAAATCAGTAATTGCTCAGCAATAACAAGGGTCTAGACTTTCAAGTACTTGGACTTTTGTGAAGGAATTTACCTGTTGCTCTCTTTAACCTCTTGCTGCAAACATTATATCCCGGAGTCCTTTCTGTGAGTCTCTAACTAAAGATCTACCATTATCGACCACTTCTGCATTTTTGTTTAGAAGCAGCTGGGGGGTTTTTGTCATTCAGGGGTTTAGGATATATATATTCTCTAAGGCTTCAAGAATTTAAAACATCAGTTACCACCTACATGTGACAAGGTCCCCCCTCACCCACTCCATACTTAATGATCCTACAACTAACTCCAATGTTTGTAAGAATGAAAATCTGACAATCCTTTGCAGGAAAAACCTCTACGAATTTGTTATGTAACAAAATCTGATTTTCTGAATCACACCAGATCTTAATCACCATAAAAAAAATGCCTGTTTTCTTCACACACTACAGTTAAGTCTAAAACTACAGAAAAACGCAGCATACTTCTGTCTGGAACTTCCAAACATATCACTTTTTGAAGCTGCAAGTAGCATGAAAGCCATTACCAGGCTTCATGTGTATTTAGGACATCTGAATCCTACAGAATCTTTATTTCAAGCCAAATTACACACTTCATATGTGAGAAATCCACTGAAATTAAGTATATCAAGCCTAATACATACCTCTAACATCACAACCAAGTACTTAATAAATTTTTCATATGGCTGCCTCCCTTCCCTTAGTCCCTTTCTTCTCCTTCCCAAACTCACTTTTCCATCTGAGAGCATGCTGGTATGCAAGACTGCATACCAGCAGTCAACCCTTACCTTAAATCTCCCTTTTCAACTGCCAGCACCCACCATTTGTTTGAGCCACTTAGAACTGCATCTTTTCATATTGCAGTCCTCACCAAATCCTGTTGTTTCTCCTGAACTAGCCCTGTTGTTCTGTAGGCCATGACCTGGTAATTCCTGTCTCACCTGTTGTAATTCCCTTTCCTGCTCCTTATAAGGAAATAACAGTCAAAGTCCTACACTCTCCATGCTTGTCCTTTCTACATTAAGCTGTAGTTCTTCCCTTTCCGAGAGCTTTTTTCAATCCCATTTCATTGGATTTTCTAAACAGCTCTACAGGGAATACCTGCTAAGATTGCACAGAACTGTCTATAACTAATTACATGCATAAAAAAATTTGAACCATTTTGCTTCAGAAAAATGAATGACATTCCTTGCAACCTTTGAAGACCCTCACCATAACATTTTGGAGCGTCTAGAAATTCATCTATTTGTAAAACACTCTTAATGCACAGTAGAAAATTGTATTATTTTAATCCAACTCTTTTCAGACCAAGGTCTCAGGACCATTCCCCTCCCCTTCTTTTTCAAAAAAGGTTTTTACACATTGGAAGCCAAAGTTTTAGCAGTACACAAGTCACACACAACCTATGAGGGCCAGTCATCTCATTAACAAGTCCACTCTACCCGACAGCCTTTTCCTGAGTAACTCAGGAGTAGCATTCCCTTTGGTGCAGAAACACACATCAAAATGCAGCCTGCAACCAACACCTTCTTTCCTCTGCAATCTCTCATTCCATACACAAGCTTGTCATGGGACACATAGGCAGGATCACTGCAAAGCTATAAAAGTTTGTGATAAATCACTGTGAGCTCATCTTTCGTCTTTTCTGTTAAAAAAGCCACATCTACTTATGCAATTCAAGCAAATAGTGAGCAGTGAGGAAAAAATCCTGTGATGTAACCTCAAACTATCAAACTTAGATTTGATGGTTAAAGGTGACTATTTGACACCAGTGATAGCCAGGTTCCAATTAACTGCACTTCAAATTAAAATTCTTATCCAGATTTTTATAATGCTGCAATAAGCCATCCAGACAATTTACAGTTACATGAAACCACATGACAGGATTCAGGGAGAGTGCCAGTTATCTCCTATTTTTCATTTTTAAAACAAATATTACATGTCTGAGATACAAATATAAAAGCTGCATTCTGAGTGACAAGGAAGTACACTTGAATACTGGCATTCCAATGCATGCATATCCAATTAAAAACTCCTCAATAGCCCAAAACTTGCATTACTGCGCAATTATAAAGCTACACAAAATAAAAAAAAAAAGTGCCTTGGAAAATTGGTTCTGAAAAAAAATAGAATTTTTCCAAAGAAACTACTTTTCCCAGAGAGCTTGTTTTCCAGGTGAAGGCACCTGGCCCTCTGAATGTTCCTGTTCCACTGAGTAGCTTACTATCTCAAGTGTAAAATATCGCAAAAGCCATACCTTTCGCAAATGAGCTGGCAGTACTAAGCTAGTAGGTTAAGGAAATTTGCATTAGATGTAGCATGGGAAAGTTGCCGGTAGTTTGCATTTTAACACTAACAGATAAACTTACTCATAGGATTCATAGGGCGCAGACCCTGGGGTGACTGTCCCTGTTGCTGATTCTTCACTTGAGCCTGGGGCTGTGTCTGCATCTGGTTCCCTTGATAGGTCAGTCCAAGGGCTGCGTAGGCTCTCTCGATGGAGCTGGGGTCTATCTGACTGGTAGTGTTTATGCTGGGCGTTGTCTGCTGCCCCACGCCCACAGAGCCCGTATTTGCAAGTCCGACTGCAGCTCCGCCCAGCAGCGCTGGAAGAGACACACCAAGTCAATAAGGACAGCAGAAGTCAGTCAAAGAGGTCTACGAGTACAGGGAAACACAGAGCACACTGGCTGTTCAAAACCAAAACATCTGCTTCTAGAAGCATGCAGTGAATGGTCTAGGTCTGGAAAACCTGGCCCATGAAACAGAGAGACAAGTTTTGACACAATCAGCCAATCCAACAACATGCTGTTTTCCCTTTGTGCTGCTCAGAGGAAATCCAACTCTTAAGTATTTAGGACACATCTCTTTGCTTCAGACTGAAAATGGAGGCACACCATGTCAGAGAGACATGGCAGAAGGGTACATACAGCTCCCCAGCAGTCACTGCAATGCCTCTTTTTTTTTTTTTTTTAAATTTTCTTTAACCAAGAAATATCTTGGTTCACATATAGTCATGAGAAGACCCCATAGGAACATTAAAGAAATGAGAAAGAAAAACCACACAGGTAACACAATGGCAAAGATCTTGCCAAACTTTCTGGCAGGGAACCCAAGGGGACATAAAGAGAAGGGGCAAGTTACATCTGAAACAAAAAAAGAATGAAGACAGAACCAAATATCAGGGCTGAAATGACACAAAACGTGTGTGTGCGTGCACATCTGTGTCCAAAAACTGTCCAGCTGGAAGAAGTGCTAGTGAAGAGCCAATCATTTGGTTGAGAGAGTTATGACTTGTTCCCCTTACCACTCTCCTGCTAGAATAATCCAATAAAGTTGGAAAACTTTCACAAACACTAGCTATCAGAGCCAGAAAAATACTCTGGGACTAAAACAAGAGGAAAATTTCATATTACATGTTCCCAGGTTTGAGAGCATCACCACTACCACATGGGTGCAAGGAAATTTAACTCCCAATATGCATTTTATGGTTTATTCAATACACAGAATTCCTCAGTAGACTTACATTGCTGATTTCTTTTGTCCCCAGCATTTTTGAGAGGCAAACATACAGGACAGTCATGTCTTGTACAATTCTTCCAGTGCGAGATGATTTGTCGGGAAGACGCGCAATGTGCCACTGAGAAAGAGAGGGAATGAAAAACTTTTAGAAACTACTGCCAGTATCTCCTCACGGTCAGCACAAACTGGGTAGGGAGCAACATCTTCTCTCAGAGCACACATCTGTATCAACACAGGTCAGTAAAGTATTACTTGAAATAGTTCAGCACTAACTAGCTCTGAAAACGTAGTTAGATTTTTTCAAGTACTATTGGCTCAACTAAAGCTTCCTTGAAAGCCCAGTGTGATACACCCAAGACTATGCCTCCTTGGCTTAAAGGGTAATGCCATATAGCTCAGGCATCAGACAGACTGTACCACGCAACTGAAATGTCAACAGTTGACACAATCCGGATGAGCCTAGGCTACCAAAAAGGTAGCCTACATTTTAGTTAGCTACTAGAACAGAGAGGTTGCCAGTGCCAGAAGCAGCCAAATTCATGGCTAGTTATTGCTCAAGATTCATCTCTTCAGCTTAAGGGAGACAGGTAGACTCCTACTTGCAGATCCTGCCTTCAAAAGTGGACAGGTAAGTCAACAAAATTCTACTTCCCAAGCCACCCATTAGTTCATCTCTTTCTAGGAGCCCTTTTCCTTCTTCAAATGTTGAACCTATCCATATAACCACTCCTCCACTTACCCTGGCAAGATTTGCCAGCCTGACAGTGTGTCATGTGGTTCAAGACATTCTTCATGGTTCGGCAATGAGGGAGGTTGCACTGTCGCACCTCCCCGTTGGCCTGTTCTCGACGCTGACACTTGTGAGCGTGTAAGAGGAGAACTAGTTGCTGCTGAATGAGCTTGCGTTTTTCTGGATCTGCTGTTGGCGCTCCAGACCCCATTCCTTGAGAAGCTGCTGGCCCCATCCCAGCTTGCTGAACCTGGGGAGCCTGCTGCTGGCCCTGGAAAAGGTGAAGAAGAAATTCCCAGAAGTAAATTTATTTTTGAAAATAATTTAGTAAGCAAACAGCAAAGCAAGAAAGAGTCCGAGAAGCAACAACTACATTCTATGATTAAGGAAATAGCCCACCTATCTGTAGTTCTGGAAGACTCATTAAATATACGCCTTAGCAACAGTGCTGGCAATTCTCTTGCCAGCTACAATTTCCTTCCCATATCACTCTATTAGTCCTTGCCCTGGCCTTATCAATGGCCAGCAGAACTTTGCACGTGCTCACAGGTTAATTTGCAGTGCTAGAACAACCAGAAAATATTAACAGCACTATGATCTCAAATCTCCTTCTCATTTTGGAGGGTAAAAAGTTGCACCCACAATTATTGCATTAATGGAAGAAAGCACATTTTAGGGTGAATTGTTTTCTCTATTGCAGTACAAGGTGTCTTGATTTGACTCTTCCTAGAAAAGGAGAATGAAAGGGAAGTCCTGGGAACCTTTTAACCTTTTTCCATTGTCAAACTCACACATAGGCATTCAAAACAAGCATCTCCTAGTCTCTGCTAGAGGTGAAGCACAACCTCATGATAATACACACCACAGAACTAACGTCAGGTATGGCAACATCTGGTATGCCTTCTCTGCTTCTGTTTATTTCTTTAGTACTCTTTGTATTTCTTCCAGGTGACATTTGAGGAGTATTCAGCAAAGAACAGCTCAGGGACTCTATGTTGCTCATACCATTTCAGTTCAACAGACTTCAGCTTCCAACATTCTTCCTAGAGGTTTTAGAGGATGTTTCGGGAGATGTCCATATCTTTAGACGTCACCTACCTGTACTCCTAAACTCCAGTTCTCCTGTAGCTCTTAAGTACTATTAACCTTTCATTCTACAGGGAAACTTCACCAATTAGTCAGGCCCTCAGGGTTCGTATATGTTCCAATATGACCATGACTGTCTTGTTTGCAGCCTGTTGTTCTAGACAACAGCTGAGATAGCAGCAACTTTTCATTCCTAGATTCAGCTGGGTACCAGTTCAGCTTCAAGTTATATGCTCTGCACTGAACACAAACCTGACAGCTGGGGTTCTGAACAGGTCTTGGCTGCTTTTTTATTGGTTCATACAGCCAAGTGGTTTGCTAGACTTCCAATGTTTCATGCTCAACTTAAAGAAACACTAAATAAACCTCATAGGATTGAGCTCTTTTTAGTTTAAAGGTACTAAAGTTAACTGGAAATAGTTTTTCAGCAACAGTTACTAAGATAAAGAGACTGACCCTCCCAGGGGGTGTGCGGGAGTGAAATTTGAAGCAAGGAGAAACACGAGCTATATTCAGAAATGTGAATGTTTCCTAAATTAAAAAAAAAAAATACATAGGGGCGGGAAAACCCATAGGACATGTTGAATGTCATACCTCTAACCAATTTAAGCTCTGAAAATAATGAGGCATCAGTGTTAAGCTCAAGCTAGGGAATCCAATGTTAAGGCATGTGGTGAGGCACTGGCATTTATAAGCTTGGGCCATCCACTTTTCCCACCACTCTTACTTCCCCCTTCCTTAAGTCCTGATGCAATAAGAGTATGGAGGGAAAAGGGGAAGGCATCAGGGCTACTACAGTTGCCAGGGAACCTCCAGGACTGTTGTGTGTGTTCATGTAATTCACAACAAGAAAAAACACGAGTGGGGCCTCCAAGCCCTATCATAGGGAATACCTGTCTGAGAAGAGACACTCCTCTCTCCCAAAAGTATCAGTGAGTACAACCAGGAAAAAATCCTGCAGACAGAGCTACTCTGAGAAGAAGGGTTACAATAGAGCAACCACAAAAGGGATGGGAGAGGAGAGCAGAGGTGTCCAAACAGGTGGCAAAGCTCACTTCAGTTAAGGAGCTCCATTTCATTTTCCCTGTTAGCAGGGTTTGAAGGGCCAAGAGTGGAGATGTAGCTTATCAACACAGAAAGCACAACTCAGCCCTCTCCTTCATATCAGTCTTCTTATGAGTTGAAGCAAGTGCACCCTGTGGGGATTCAGAGCACATACTCACACTGGGTATGGCAGCTGCAAAAAACACAACATGGCAAGGCCAGAGCGTGTTGCTCCCCTTTGATCTACTGCAATGTTTTCTGGAGACACCTTTCATTCTACTTACCAAGTTAGGCATTCCTGCCCCAGGAACTTGCTTCTTGTCCATTGGAAACTGTGGTAAGCTATTCTGCAGTCCAGCTTTATTCTGCATCTGAGGCCCAAGTCCACTGGCTCCAATCTGCTGCCCAGTATTTTGACTATATGGCTGGCCATATGGACTGGGATTGCTCATCATTCCCATCTAGAAATTAAAATGGTAAAACAGCTTAAGTTCACAATGTAAAAGGCAAATTAATACTTCAGAGAAGCACGAGTGATCATAACCAGGAACAAGCTGCAAAGCAATATAGATCCACATGCTTCCCTTGCTTCTTCATGTTCATGTATTTACTCATCACATAACATTAACAGAAAGTTCCTATAAATATGACAAAGCCAACTTACCAACCTTTGAGGTCAGACTGGACAAAACTGGCCTGATTATTTCTTTAGAAAATATTTGGTTCAACAGATTTCTTATTTCAGCTTTCTGAAACACAAATTTGTACCATGGACTACATGACCCAAGTCTGGAAGCTTTCTCCTCTCTACACTTGTGCAGACTTCAAATGGAGACAAATACCATATTCGTTCATATCAGCAGTTTATCCCAAAAACATCCTACCCAACTGCTAGCACTCCCACAGCTCCTCTCCAGATAGTCATAACAATGCATGCCTGCATTATCGGTACACAAACATTTTCAATTTAAGAATACACCCTAGTCACAGGTTAGCACCTCACACAGTCACAGTAGCTAGTTTGCAGTGAGTAGTACTAGAGGTCAAAGGAGATGGTAGGCAAGAACTCTGCAAACAAAACAAATCTACTGAACCATTCATTCACAGGGGAAATAGATTCATGTTTCATACAAGCCATATGCATATTCAACAGTTTTAGCAAACTAGAATATACTATTTGTTGCCTTGGAATGCCCTAGAACCTGAGTGAAAACGAGCAATCTTACCAATTAAGTTGTTTGCCCTCTGACATTTTTTTCCATTCCTTGCATTCTTACGTATTTTTCACGGGAAATTTGGCTTTCTAGGACCAAAACAACTAGCCACAGAGGACCAGAAAAACTGGAGATTTTTGCTTAGATTACCAAGATCTTACCATTACTCAGGCAGGATCTTCAAGGAGACACAACTTCTAATAACAGAGGCACAAAAGTACTTTAAAGAGCTGTATTGTTTCAACTCATATTAGCATTTGACTAGACAATGTCCAGTCTCCTTAATATCTTTTGGTTCAAAGCATTTTCCTGCATCCAAAAAAGTGCATAGTAGCTCCTGTGGTAGGTTTGTTTCCAATTACTGCTACATTTATTCTCAAAGCATCCTCCCTTGCTTCTGCTCCTTACCACACTTCTCCAACCCGCACAGAGAAGTAACCAACATGCCCTGAGATTACCTGTGATTAGTTACACTTTCCTTTTTCAGGCTGTAACAACCTCCAATCTATCATAATAGCCTTCAGGTTGCAGTTACAAAATAAAGCAGGATCAAACTCAAACTACAGGAGAAGGAATACAGAATTCACTATAGAATCTGCCACTTTAGACATCTGATATGCACAAGTGAATTCACTTGAGGGCAGCCCCCCTCCTCCACACATAAGCAATAACCATAATCACACAGCAGTAATTCATTAGAGAGCAATGAAAAGAATCTCTACACATGGCAGAAAAACAAACTATGCAATGATCAGGCAGAATTAAAAAGCCTTCCTTTTACTCTTGTCTTTTTCCTCTGCTGTGTCTCAACTGCAATGAACACACATATGGTGACCAATGAAGCAGCTGCTGCCAAAAACAGAACAGGTAAGACTCAAACCCTCCCTTCCTCTCCCTCAGAAGATAAGATCTTATGTGCAAACTGAGCAGAAGGGAAAAAAGAAAAATATAAGGAGTCAGGAAACACACTTTCAGAAATATTTCCCATCATCACTGTTGTCTCAAATTGAGCAACATGTTCAAGGCTTAGTGAGAATTATTTCCTTAAGAAAACAAGTCACGTTTTCCTGTAAGATAGCCCGATCCCTTTGGTTCCAGAAAGGGTTTTGAAAACAGGTACATCTCCAAACCCATAAATTTCTAAGCAAAGTTTTCAAGTTCATTAACAATGATAACTACCAAAGTCACCTGACAACTGAGAGTATACTAAAGCATAGACTACACTGGCCATCACTATCACCGACCCCAATTTGACTTCTGTAACTTATGCTGCTATTTGTCTTTAAAAAAACAAACAAACAAACAAAAAAAAACAACAACAACAAAAAAAACCAAACCCCAAACCAAACAACTCAGAATTAAAGGCTCAAGGCACATTTTCACACCTTGATGTCACAGAGAGAAATCAAGATGCCTAACTCAGACAACTTTAGATATCACACATTGATACCAAAGGATTCAGAATAACTGTGGCCTGATGAGCCAACTCTGTCCTGACTGCAGGGGAAGGAACCAAACCTCAGCTTAGAAAAAGCTACGTCACTTTTGCTCTCTCACCTAAAACAGTTTCCTAATGAAACTCAGGGATGAGGCTGCACCATGCCAATCAACATTTGTATTTGCAACAAAGCTGGACACAAATTTTATGTGAAGCATCTGACTTTTTCAAATGTACTAATCAAGTTGCTGCAGCACAAAGATCTCTGATGTTTTCTCAAGCATTAGCCACTGGTACTGTCTGGGATGCAAGACCAGCCCCCTCAAACAGGGCTGCCTCCATGGCAGAAACACAGGGTTCCACTCTCCCTCCACCTTGCTGTACACCAAGGCACCTGGCAGTAGAACACTACATGCCCAGCTCAGCCTAGCTGCTTCTGTCAGTGGTAATTTCAGCTTACAGGAGAGGCAAACACCAGAGAAGTCTAGGCCAGGTTGGAAGTCAAGCATGCCAAACTGACTCTAAAAGCCATGCATTCAAGCGACACCTAAGAAGGATGCTGAAAAACAAATGCCTCAGTGTCTCCTGGAACAAATCAGCTGCCATTATTTGGTCCAGGTGAGACTGACACCTGCCATATCCACAGAGGAACCTCAAAGCAATGGCCCCCAGTCCTGCCATCACAGACCCACTAACCTGAAACCAACCAACTGCACGCAACTCTAGACTGAGTCAAGAGAAGGGTCATTTGGGAGATTCTTCACCTGGCACAAGGTGACCTTGTGACCCTGCAGAAGAAGCAGGAGCATGCTCATGTCATTTGCTGTGACATGTTGAGAAACATGAATAAAAGAAAACAAACAGGAAGAAATGCATGGCCTCATGACTACAGAAGGAAGATCAGTAGGAAACAACCAGAAAGACTAATATACAGTTTCTCATCACATTAATGATCTGTTGGGAAGGGTAAATAAACAATCCAGTGCAGAAGAACCAGCCAAAGAAAGGTGGTGTTAGCGCCACTGTATCAGACAAGTACAAGGCTTCATCTGCAATACCATGTGAAAACAGAGATGGTTGAAATACAAAGTCAGAGAGTCCAACCTCTACTCACTCTTCCTGGCCACCATTTCCTTTCACTGCTTTTCCTATTACTCTTCATATCCATCTGAAGTTTTTCTTCCTCTCCTCACAGCTTCAACTTACTTTCATCACATATGCAAGAACTTGCACAAAAGGAAGAACAGACAGAAATTCAATTCACAGTAAAGAGGAAGAAAACAAGAAAGATCATAAAATATGATAATATGTGGCTAATAGAAGGCAAAGGTAATCTCAGATGGTTCTACCTTCTACATACACAATGGAAACAACCTGACTTTCCTGCCTCTCATGGAAGGAGGTATCGGATAGATTGGGGGAGTATCTGAGCAGCCTTAAGAAGAATAACTACAAAAGTGGAGGAAATTCCCCAAGGTTTTGTTCTAATGCCATGGAACACATGTATCTTCAGTTCAGAAGATGGTCAAGTACCTCTGCTTCTAGTTTTACTGTTGATACTACGGAGTACAAATTCAGGAGGAACACGTGTTATAACTATGCACATAGACAAATATTCTACCTTTGACTTTGTAAAATATTGCCATTGAATCTTCTTAACAGAGGTTAAACTGATAAAGTCAAACGTATTCGTTATAATAGCAGAGAACTCTGTACATACTCAAACAGTGAGCCAAATGGCAAAGAATTACTACTGAAACTCCAAACATTTCAAGTGAAATACTCACATTGCAGAGGTAGCAGTAATGCCCTTACTAATCTGAACTTCCACTTCATTACTGGAGTAAAGGAAACATTTCTTCAATCAGTGGGAGGTGAGATCTAAGTGACCTGAGGGTCAGGTGAACTTTGTCACTTTGTGCTATGACATAAATGCATACATCAACTTATACACAAAATAACCTCCTCCCCTAATAAGAGGCTGCACAGTAAGACCCTAACTTGGCACTCTCAATAGAACCCAGTGGAACAATAAAATGAAGGCTTTGACTAGATATGATTCCAAATGAAGAATGGTTCAAAACAGGAAACATGATTTTTTTTTTAGCAAATTCAAGCTCTATAATAAGTTATCTGCTTATATTTGAGTCAATTAAATATGTAAATCTATCTAGTCAAACAAAAAGCCTGAAAAATGAATAGACACTGAAAGAATCCAAGCCTTATAAACAAATTCCAAAACACTATTTTAAGAGTAATAGGCATGTCTGTTGTCCTCTTAACTTGCTCAAAACCAGAGAAAACATATAAAACCACACAGAAAACAAAAAACTATTCAAGCAAAACTTGTTACAATTCCTTTCCTCTCCAAACTTGTAACACTTCCTTTCAGGGTAGACTTTCACAGGCATTTTAAAACTGGTACTGTCACCAAAGCAGGATTCACACCCTCCTCTGACTGGCAAGATCAACTCCTTTAAAAAATCCTCTCCCTAATTCAGAGATACTAGTTTTTCAATGGATAAATATAAACTGGACACAAAATCCAATTCAAATTAAAACAACTTCTTTTAAAATGACCACATGAGTTTCAATTCAAGTCTGGATTAGTTCTTCAACACAGCCGGTCATCCAACTGGCACAGCGATGGCATCCAAAGGGACTGCTTACATCAGACATAAAACTATGGCATTAAACCACAGGATGTAAGGCATCAGATTATGACAGTACAAGCTTATATGTACAAATCAATCGTTTACATTGACATTCGGGATTTCAAGTCTTAAAAAGTAACGTGCACAACTAGTTGGGAAGCTGGGAAGCGCATGACTAAAACGCAGAGCAAGTGTTCCACTCTATTGCTAGTCAATGTTTTGGGAAGAGAGGAAGAAAACTGTTCAGTAACTCCCCAGGATAACAGAACAAAGTTGAAATGTAACCAATTTCGCTTTCCAAATTAATTTGCCACTTGCAGCTCATCTTTACTGTTAGAAGAGCATAACATTCTCTCTTACAATTAGTTAACATGACAGAAACCTAAGCTATTCCTCCATCCAAACCATTGCACAAAACACACCACTGTTTCGCTGAGAGACAAGTCAGAGGCAACTCTCCCATCACCTGAAAGGGCTGACTTTGGCAAGCTAACATGGTGAAGTTGAACAATCATAACCAAAGCATCTGGTCTGGTTTTTTCCCTCCTACTGAAGGAGAGCTTCTGGATAATGCACATTTTTTGCAGCAATGAAGAAAACCTACAGAAGTTATCACACAAACCCCCACATTAACAGCAACACAGTACTAAATTTACCAATTAGAAAAACTGGCTTTTAAAAACAGCTTAAGGTCCTCTGTTTTCATCTACTTTTTGAAGATTTGTAGGTGGGAAAACCAAAAAGCAGATGGGTGGAGAGATAAAATAAATGGTCAGACATTGCTGTTGTCAGACTTTGCTAACTCCACTGTATGAAGTGAAACACAGGCTCCCTGCCAATAACCAAACTGATTGAAGACATTCTGGAATTTCAGCCTCCATTTCAGACTGTTCTTTCTCATCTGGCAGTTTCAACTCCTTTACGAAGGCTGTACCCACCATACTTACACAAAAAGTCTCAGGACTTTTTTATCAGCAATTAAAGAATTCTTCAGTATTTTTAATCAGTCTGGGACTATGAACTAAAACCCAGAAGTTATCACGTATTTGGTTTGAATATTCCCCAAAGCATAAAGTGTTCTTACTTTAGATGTACAGCACATTTTGGAATTTAAGTAAGGGAGGAAGAGACAATTTTAGACTACATCAGCCAAAAGCTTGGTTTTATGTCCTCTCCTTACTTCTAGATAAATAAGTTTATTATAGTGCATAACCCTACTTTAGCTCTGATAACTAAGGATTAAGAAGTTGCATTTCATCCAAACACCCACTATAACAATTTTTGACTTCTGAATACAGCTTTCTGAAGATCAAATTTATTTTTTTTTTTTTACAGCCAAGGAATAATGAATATTATATAATTCCAATACAAGAATACTTCTAAGTAGCTACACATTTCTTACCACCGTAAGCTGCATATAAATTTTCTACTATAGTAATCAAGCTTTGCAACAACTTTCCTATCAGGCAAAAATATCTGAAACAATGAGACCACAAAATCAACTCCTTACTGAACATATATGTAGAGATGCACACCAGAACTGTAGTTAGCAGCACATTGAGCTTAAGCAAACAGTTAAGATCAAAGAACTTCATAATTAATGTTCACAAGACACCAAAGTTATTAATACACAGCGTAACTTATGCCTCAAATACATTTATAGACTATGTTATTATCATGCCTAGCCCTCCAAGTGGACTGATTTTAGGTATTCTAAGACAGATTTAGGTATTGCAGAGCACCTTAAAAAAACTCTCCCCTCCTTAGCCAAGAAACATAAAACACCCACCTAAAGTGAACTGAAACATTTAAGTATTTTCTAGGCTTTTGATCAAAACACTAAAAACTGGAGAATAAATACTCAAGCGGCTACTACTCTAAGACAGCTAATTGTGCATGACAAAAATTAAATTTAGGCAGCTTTTTGTCATTTAAACCACTAGGGTCTTCTCTTGTCTTTTCAGTGACTCATGACAACTTTCTTCCGATCTCCTGAATTACAAAAGCACATTTATTTCCCTCTCCAGTATAAAAAGATTTTTTTTTCAGCTTTCTGGTTTGCTGTCCTGCAGACAAAGCCATTGTGAATATTAAAACTAGAACTGAGTTGGATTAACAGTCTTAAGAACCTAACATTTGTCTTCAGGTGTTTACACAAGCATTCATTCTCCACCATTAACTCAAATACCTATCCCTTAACAAGGCCAATGTAAGTCTTGGCACATACAGTGAGTGTATCAGTCCATTCAAACCTGTATGTGCCTCTCAGCATATGCCACAGCACAAACACTCAGCTGATCTTGGACAACAAATACTTCCATTGACTGTCACACAGAAAAAAGCACCACAACATCCCGATAGATTCCCACGACACTGACAATACCAGCATCACATCAGATGGGAAAATACAGTTGTGGACAAAGCATAAAACAGAATAAAATACAATCAAGTTACTTTTCAATGTTGTTGATAATCTATACTACCACAATAGGCTTTTTAATCTTGCCATAGTCTTGCTTGTTGTGCAAGATTCAATTCTCACTTCGTATGACTGTCACAAATTCCACTTTAGCAGCATATAAACTATTTACCCCATGATACAGGATTCTTAAAGAAAAAAACCAACCTATAGAACCCATACTGCAGAGGAATAAATTTTACAAAATAAAGTCAACAGTGATAAGGAAGATAATAAAATTTAGCTCATCTTACCTTGTTCATGGCCCCAGGCTGTGGCCCTCTCAGTCCAGCCTGCCCTCCCATCTGTGGAGAGCCTTGTTGCAGTGTCTCAGCCAGCAAGTTACCGGCAGTCCCCATTCCAGGGTTTGGGTACGGCATATTGGGCCGCCCTCTGCCTGCTCCAATTGAACCGTTCATGACTTGCCCCTGCATCATCCCCTGTCCGTTGCCTGCTGCCAACATCCCAGGATTCATGCCAGCATTCATCCCTGTGTTCATTCCCATGCCAGGCTGGTTAACTGGACTGTTTACTGTTGGCATCATTCCTGCTGTGGATTGGGCAGAAGGACCCTGGTTTGGTCCACTTGCACTCATCGCCATATTGGGAGAAGTCAACCCAGCCTGTGCCATGGGGCTTTTCACCATGCTGTTTAACATTCCCATTCCAGGACTATTTTGTTGGGTTTGACTGGCCATGCCCTGGCCAGGGCCACCAACCCCCATGTTCAGATTTGGGGAGCTACCAGCCCGTAGAAGTTCAGACAGCTGCTTGTGTTTAGAGGCAGCATCTTGTGCCAAGCCAAGGCTGGTCTGCAGCTGATTAATGTCACCACCATTGGTGAGTCCCAGTTCTGTGGAGCTGATCAGTTCATCTGGCAAGTCATGTTCCAGATCAAAGAGCGATCCAAAATCTGAAAAACAAAACCAATTGTATATGAGGTCAGAGCAAGCAATAGTGTCTTGAAGGAAAATCTGTTCATCGGTTTCTATTTTTTAATTTCAAGTAACTAGCAAAACTCAACTTTTTATGTTTGAGCAAAATTCCCCTATCAGTCGTTACTGAAAACTATCCAGTTTGTCTGGATAAAAGTAATTTCTAAACTTTACAGAGTCTAAACTAGAGAAGACCATTCCACGTCACTCTCCTACAATTTGTGCCAAAAGATCACTGGATATCAGACTATGCTCTCTCACCTTGGGAAATTTGTGAAGAGAGGAGTGAAAAAATTACATTAAAATCTCTCAGAGTTGACCAATGGAATTAGACAACAATTACTACAAAGAATTAACAGATTGATGGGAAAGTATTGTCTTTATAATTTTTAACTTTCACTGAACTCTATCATTTTCAGAACAGCCATAAGTAATACAGCAATACAGTTTCAAAAAAAAAGTTTACTATTTATAGAATACTTAATAGAGGTTTGGGTTTGGGGTTTTAGGTTGTTTTGGGGTTTTTTGCTGGGTAGCTGTTGGCTTTTTTTTATTCTTCCACATCCAGCCATTACCAGCACTGATTGCCAAATTTCACTGAACTTCACTGGACAACCAGTACCTTCCCACAACACTGTTAGAAAACAAAGCAGCCCTCCTGGCCACAAAGCTGTGAAAAAACACTAGGATGAAAAATCAAATTCCCACCTCAAGAGCCTATGCAAAGCAATCCCCAAGGTAACCAAGGGGTGAAAGATTGCTATTTGGAATATATAGATAAGATACAAGAACATCACACAGCACCCAGAATCAATTTGCTCAAGAAAACAAGGTGTTAAGAAGTAGTACACACCTTGGTCTGTATATTTAACCTATGGAAGTTAAACTAAAAGTAACTTAGAAAGCTTATGGTGAGTTGAAGGTAACTTCCCTCTCCAAGCGAGAGAGGAGCTGTCGAGGAGAGGTGCTGTGCTGGACCTTGTTCTTCCGAGCAAGGAGGGCCTGGTGAGGAATATGAAACTCAAGGGCAGCCTTGGCTGCAATGACCAGAAATGGTAGAGCTCAAGATCCTTACGGCAGCAAGGAGGGAGCACAGCAAGCTCAATACCCTGGACTTCAGGAAAGCAGACTCTGGTCTCTTCAAGCAATCTTCTTGATAGAGTACTATGAGATAAAGTCTTGGAGGGAAGAGGGGCCCCAGAAAGCTGGTTAATATTCAAGGATTGCTTCCTCCAAGCTCAGGAGCAACGCATCCCAACAAAGAGGCAGTCAGGCAAAAACACCAGCAGGCCTGCATGGATGAAAAAGGAGCTCCTGGACAAAGTCAAGTACAAAAAGGAAGCTTACAGAGGGTGGAAGCAAGGACAGGTACTCTGGGAGGAATATAGAGAAACTGTCCTAGCAGCCAGGAGTCATGTAAGGAAACCTAAAGCCCTGATAGAATTAAATCTGATCAAGGATGTCAAGACCAACAAGAAGAGCTTCTATATGCATGTGGGTGATAAAAGGACAGCTAGGGAAAATACAGACTCTCTCCAGAAGGAAATGGGGAACCTGGTTACCTGGGATATAGAGAAGAATGAGGTACTAATTTTTAAATAAATAGAGAAATAAGGAAGACTCAGGGAATTACAGGCCAGTTAGTCTCACCTCTGTGCTCAGCAAGATCATGGAGCAGATCCTCCTAGGAACTATGCTAAGGTACATGGAAAATAAGAGGTGATTGGTGATAGCCAGCATGGCTTCAGTAAGAGCAAATCATGCCTGACAAATTCAGTAGCCTTTCTACAACTGGGTTATGGCATTGACGGATGAGGAAAGACCACATCATCTACCTGGACTTGTGCAAAGCATTTGACACTGTCCCACATGACATCCTTGTCTCTAAACTGAAGAGACATGGATTTGATGGACAGACCACTCACTGGGTAAGAAACTGGCTGCATGGTCACTCTCAAAGAGAGATGTGGTCAACAGCCCCGTGCCTAAGTGGAGACTAGTGACAAGTGGTGTTCCTCAGGGATCAGTATCAGGGCTGGCACTGTTTAAAGTCTTTGACGGCAACACAAACAGTGGGATCAGGTGCGCCCTCAGCAAACTGGCTGACAATACCAAGCTGTGTGGTGCAGTTGACACGCTGGAAGGAAGGGATGCCATCCAGAGGGACCTTGAGAAATCTGAGAAGTAGGTCCATGGGAGCCTCATGAAGTTCAACAAGGCCATGAGCAAGTGCTGGACATGGGTCACAGCAATCCGAAGCACAAATACAGTCTGTGTGGAGAATGCATTGAGAGCAGCCCTGAGGAGAAAGACTTGGGGTGTTGGTCTACTTTGCTCTCATGCAAGCCCATCTGGAGTACTACATCCAGGTCTGAGGCTCCCAATATAAGGAGGACATGGATCTGTTGGAGCGCATCCAGAGAAGGACCACAAAGATGATCAGAGAGCTGAAGCACCTCTCCTATGAAGACAGAGTTGGAGTTGTTCAGTCTGGAGAAAAGAAGGCTCCAGAAAGACCTTACAGCACCTTTCACTACCTAAAGGGGCTACACAAGAGCTGGAGAGGGACTTTTTACAAGGGCATGTAGTGATAGGACAAGGGGGAATGGCTTCAAACTGAGAGAGACTAGATGGAGGTTAGATACAGCAAGAAGTTCTTCACTGTGAGGGTGGGGAGGCACAGGAACAGGCTGCTCAGAAAAGCTGTGGATGCCCTACACCCCTGGAACTGTTCAAGGCCAGGTTGGATGGGGTTTTGAGCAATATGGTCTAGTGGAAGGTGTCCCTGCCCATGGCAGGGAGGTTGGAACGAGATGATCTTTAAGGTTGCTTCCAACCCAAACCATTCCATCATTCTGTGAAAAGCTGAGGCACGACCAGGCTGTAAAACAATGTTTGGAATTTGAGAACACCTAAAAAGAGTAATTTTTTTAATCTTAACCATTGAAATATTTCAGCACCACTTTGCCAGAAAGGTCATTTCATGGATGCTCTGTCGGAGGTGTAGCACTGCATTTTCAAAAACTTCAATCTAAGCAATAACCTAAAATACTACTCATCTCAGCAACTGCATTTAAAAGGCCATGTCAATTGCAGTGAATTTCCGAGGGGCTGACAAGATGGCTTGGTCCAAATATCAGCAGAAAAAGACTACAGTTGAACAGCAGTAAGTCAGAAAAGCTCAGGAGCGTTACAAATTTGTTTAAAATGTTTCACACAATACCATACCCAAACTGCCAAACTCCTGTAGTAAGAGTCTCTACAACTTTCCAACTGTTATCACAGATAAGATCATGACGTTCAGAATTCTGAAAATATCATATAAGGTTGGCAAGAATGCAGGCATACCACAGCTGAGATTTTATAACTCCATTTATACACTCTACATTGCTACAAAGCACCAGAGACAGAATGAAAGTTTCCACTAAAGAACTGTTTTAAACTATTAAAATTAGTTAGCCCATTCTTTATTAACATAAATCTTGTGCTAGAAGTTATGCTTTGCACGGCACACTAAGGACTGATCTTTCATTTGCATGACTGGTATTTTTGAAGATTCAGAAGTGAAAGAACAATGAGGAGAATAAATATTTGTTCAAGTTCTTCCATTTAAAGTTACTAATTTAGAGTTGTGTGTCAGTAGACTTATCTCAAAACACACTATACACACACACCACCCTGCTGCCCCCCCCCCCAAAAGCAAACAAAACCAAAGACAACATACAATGTTCAGTGTTAGGTTAAAAAGTAAATATTGATGAGCATGGGAAGAGTTACAGTGGAAGAGACCCTCAAATTAGAGATCAAGGAAATAGGGAAACTAATCAGAAAAAATGGTGACATCTTAACACAGCTTAAACAGGCATCTTAAGAAGGCTGTTAGGACACCATGAACAGGCAAATGTTGAAGCACTATATCCAGAAAACACCCTGGCTAATAACCTGATGAATAGCCCACGAGTGAGGAAAGAGCAGAAGATACAATCATGAGTCCACAAGTTAGTCTGTTGTCCTTAATGATGAACAAACAAAGCTGAAAACAAAAGTTGAGTGTCTGGAAAGAACAAGAGTCAGCACAAACCCTGTACCTCCAATACAACCATCATGGCAGCAGACAGCCACCTCCCATCAGCACCCACACAGCTCAAAGGCCAGTTTTGTGACTGCTTGTAGCAGGGGAAAGAACTTCTGCTCTTGAAAAGACACAACTTCCAGGACAGGGTGAGTCCCAAACCAAAAATCTTCACCTTTCCTGAGATCAGACCATTATATATTAAATCCTTCACAAAACCACCTGGATAGTAATCAGTAAGTGTCTAAATATGAAGAACTAATTCATTTTTCAAACCACTGCATAGTATTTTCTCAGAAAGATCCATTTAGATGATTTCAGATATAACATTGCAAAGGGGCAGGGCAATTCTTGTTCTGAGAGACAAAGATTCGCTCATCTTTATTCACAAAAAATAATAATCTGCTTCTCTGAAGACCTCACTCTTCTTGAAATTCTCCCTCTTCATAAATGAGAAGATAATTCCAGCTTTAAGGCTTACTAGCCATTACCAACTGGAGCATCCAGGTACAAGCTACCTGAGCTCCTTGGCCTGGTAAGCCACTGACAGTCAGTGAACAGGAAGAAAAATGTCAAAAACACAAAATGGTTTTCTTTTTATTAATGTCTCAACACAACATATCACCAGTTACACTAAAAAAACCCTCACCCCCAACCTGAATGGTTGTGAAATAATCCAAATTGGATTAGTTCTTTACATCAAAAAATTTAATATGTTCTTTCCCTATAAGACTAACTTGTTAGGACTTTTAATCTTAGAGAATATATGACAGAAGATTCATCATAAAAGAACAGTATCAGCTACAAGCCAAAACTGTAAGTAGTTAAGTACCAAGAATGCAACATTCTGGTGTGAGTTTGCCCTTTTTAGAAGTCTTTTCCAAAAACAAAACTTCAAAGTCTTCTTTAGCCAGTAGATAAACAACAAAACTAGAATAAACTTTCAGTTGTCTGGTCAGCTATGAAAATTACATTTTTAGTCAACTGCTGAGAGGCAGAAATTTTCAGATACAGGACTGAAACACAAACAGCCTCAAAAGACCATAAAGATCAATAAGACCTTGTGTACATCTAACAACAGCTGCGATCCATTTCAGTCTTCGAGGTTGAACGGGTATCCTAAAGGCCATTGTAGAGAGTTCTACCTACGACCAATCCAAAACCAACAAGGCTGGACCAGACAGGTCACAGCCTATGTGAAAATAACAGCACATACACACACACAAGAGCCAAAGGCAGAGCTTAACCCAGTGTGATAAATATCCAGAGAACTGATTGACTTTCCGGTACACTGAGCCCACTGCTAGCCTTGCAATGTTTCATTAAGGATACACACAAAGATTTCTCACTAACAAAATAAAGCCTGTGAGAAGGCAAAGAAGAAGATCAGTTAGTCCTGCAAAGGTTTGTCTACCTGAGTCAGCCTCTAGAGATCTTGGTGTATAATGAGACACTGAAAAATTGGGATGTAACAAAACAGACAGTATCTGGCCTAAGAGCTCAAAAACATCCAGTCACACACTGGCAGTAAGTGGTAGAGCTAGATCTTGATCTCAGTAGAGTAACACAGTGATTCCCCATTATGCTATTTATGGTTTTATTAGTGTATTTCTTCCCACAAGTAACAAGAACATATAGAACAGATTGCTACTGCCACCTAAGAGTCAAAGGAAAGAAAACAAAAGCACCTCCAAAAACCAACATCTAAGTAGTAGATCAAGAAGTCTTAACCTGAGGTAGTCTCAACATGCAAGGGCATATCATAATTCCTTTTAGGAACTGTACCACTACTGAACACTTAAGCAGGTCTTTTTTTTTTTTTTTTGTAATGTCAAGAAACTGGCCTGACTTGCCCTGACTACATTAGATCTCTAGTGAGAAAGTGGGTCAGAAAAGACAGTAGAAGGAGCAGGTCCACTTCTTTCAATGGCAGTCCAGTTCGACTGGATTAAGTAATATGAACTGTGAGAAAGCAACTTCAAAAATCAGTGTATTGACTTCCATTGTATACTATGGATTGTTTTCTTCATTTTGGGTCCTACATCTAAGAAGTCTGCCTTCGACAATGTCTAATGTGCAACATGCAAGGAAACTGCCAGCCTGCGTTGAAAACCCACCTGGCACCAAAATGGACTTTAAACTAGTACATATGCAGAGTGTGCAACCAAAGTCTTTAAGTCAATAAGGCTTCAGTGCCTTATCAAGTGATCAATTTTCAAATTAGTTATTTCAAGTTAATTTTACTGCAAGAGCACATGGCAGCACCAGTGATGTAACTGCTCTCCAAGCATGCAAGGCAAAGTAGAGATTTTTGACAAGGCTTATAAAGCAAGGAAAATATATCAATACTAACTACTTAGCAAAGAAATAAACACAAAGGTTCAGGTGGCACATACTAGTTTCTTTTGCATGATTTCTAGCCTACAGTCAGGATTCAGTAATTTTCTCATGTCTGGATTAAGAGAGACCTTTAATCACCTTTCAGAATAAAATGGGAATTTCTATTAATATGGAGACTATCTGGTTCTAGCAAATAGGTTGTAGTGAACGAAACTAGTTTCCTAAGAACTTGCCCACATGCAACAAAATAGCAACACTTTACTCTTATGACTCCACATTTGAGCATTCAGTCTGGAGAAGAGTTGGTATAATCTGAAGAAACAGTATCATGTGTGAACAGTGACACCTCCAGAACCCTGCATGGCAGATATGTCAGACAACTACTGACTCCAGAGCTTACCTAGTTTCTGACCTTACAGAAGTAGGAAATTTTACAGTTCCTGTCCCTGCATCCCACTTATTATATTATATTCTGAACAGAGACATATCAAATTAGAAAGATGTTGAACAGTCACCTTTTTGCACCTTTTTTTCTGGAGCCCAGAAACCTATCATCAGTGGATCAAACTATATCAGAGTCATTGTGTTCACAATGAAAAAAGTGAACAAGGCTTAATACAGGACACTGAATACAAAGCATGCATGTGACAGGATTGACAGGAGCCACAGACATGTTGGACCACACAGAAAACATGATACCTTTCTGTGCTTTCAGACAAAGAATAACAATAAGGTGCTGAGGTCAGTATCTTCTCTGCATGGTGATACAAAAGCTACCCAGAACTCAACAGGGCCTAGATGTAACAGAGAAAGCACCCAGAGGATACAACCAGTATTCCAGAGAAATCAACCACTCAGGCTTGCAGTTAAGCACCAGCATTACAGCCCTAAAATGTACTGTCTGACATGCCCACAAAAAAAATCCAGAACTCAAAACATAAAACCAAAAAAGGCAGAACAAGATATGGAGAGACAACCTCAACGGATAATCCTCAGGTACCCATGAAAATGCAGACGCAAAGGTGAAGCACAGACTTGAAACAAAGTGCTAATAAAGTCATCAATTCCCAAGGCCTCTGCAATGGCAGAAAATTAAGCTTGATATGTTCAGGCAGTTTTATAAGGGAAGTTAAAACAAAAACCAAAAAAAAACCCAACCAAACAAAAACCCCATATGTCTAAGAAAGAGGTTAAAACTCTAAGAGTCTCTCACACCAGCCTGGGTAGGAACTTTGCTATACAGTGTTTTGGAGGTCAGATTTATTCTTACCATTAAAGAGGTGGCTTTTCATGTAGATCCCCTATGAAGCCACAATTATCCAATGGCAACACAAGCTCTGCCAAAATGCTTTCCCTAACTTAAAATGTAGAATTAATTTAAATTAATCTATTAAATTGATTAAAAATGAAGGGGCATCAATATCTTTATGAGGGGAAACAGAGGGGCAGGTATCAATCTCTTCACTCTCATGACCAGTGTAAGGACTCAAGGAAACAGCATGAAGCTGAGTCAGGGGAAGCTTAGGTTAGATATCAGGAAAAGGTTTTTCACCCAGAGGGTGGCAGAGCAATGGAACTGGCTCCCCAGTGAAGTGGTCACAGCACCGAGCCTGACAGAGTTCAAGAAGCTTTTGGACAACAGTCTCAGGGACATGGTGTGACTCTTGGGATGACCTGCACAGGGCCAGGAGTGTGACTTCCTGCTCAGCATATTCTATGATTATATGAAATAAGATGAAATTTTGACACTTTAATTCCAAAGTGCTGAAGTCACACAGTTACTTTCCTTGTGAACATGTTGCTATTTGCATAAATTTCATTGGGTTACCTTTAGTCAAAAGTCTCTAAGTATTCTTATTCCAAACACTATCCTGTGTACGCCATTGAAATTCCCATGAGACCACCCTAAGTTACCTATCACTGGTCTGTGGCACTGTTTAATAGTAAGAATAGCATTTCAGCTGTGGGGCTGATAAATTGTGGGCGACCATGCCCACAAGTCTGGAAAGCTAGAGAAGCCCTGCTGTGCTCGTGGACAAAAAAATGGGTACATGCAGATAGGAAGGGAACACCCTTACGGGCATGAACACAATGAATCAGTTTCATT
Source organism: Lepidothrix coronata (assembly GCF_001604755.1). Classification (NCBI taxonomy): domain Eukaryota; kingdom Metazoa; phylum Chordata; class Aves; order Passeriformes; family Pipridae; genus Lepidothrix; species Lepidothrix coronata. Next base: position 1,802,997 of record NW_016690321.1, read on the forward strand.
TCTGAAGTCATTACATACCAGTTTCAAGAAAAGAGTAAAGTTCATTCCATTGTCAAATTAACAACGACTTTGAAATGACACAACATGCATGTACAATTACCAAAAAGTCAGTTTTCTGAGTACTACCGACTTGAGTTCATTCAACGTTACTCCGGAGTAAAAGCAAAGCGCAGTGCTGAATTTACGTACAAAAAAATATACAATAAACAACAAAAAAAATTAAGTCAGCAGATCAGATTTCATTATCTTAAACCAGTAATTCCTGAGATTTCCTGAAATTATATCCAGGAATACATAAAAGGCAGTTTAGCTTCAGCAAAATTTCTACCGAGAAAGCCATACACCACCATTTTGCCAGAATTTTACTTTTTATTATAATTCTGAAAAAAAAGAAAAAAACCTCTGAAAATTAAATTTTAGTTCATTAACAGTGAGAGTTTGTTACAATCTCACTTAAAAAGAGAGAAACTACCTACTTACTGGTATCTGGGAGTTCTACAAAGCAAGAAATAGTAAATCATGATTCTGTAAACAAACAGATAGGGTTGAAAACTCCACTGAAATGCAACAAAAGGTGCAGTACAGAGGTGTTTCACGCCATCAAATGGAAAAAAGCAAAATCTTTATCTGCCCCATCTCACAACGACAAATAACCGAAAATAACCTGCATTGGTTTTGAAGGTCCTGTACCCAACTTGCACTTTCTAATGAAAATCCTAGATTGAACCATGATTTTATGTCCTTGCTGTTCCTGCAAACACACCTGACATCATCAACTGAACCACAAGTTACTATGATTTGAGTTCACCAGAATTCAATGCTCCTACTCATCTTCTTCAAAAAGTGCTTGAATGAGAATACTGCACAAAGTTTTTAACCCAACTTTAAATATATTTATACGCCAATCCATTTTAAGAAAACTTGTTGCTATTTAGGAGGAGGACACTGTTGTCAGATGTCACTTACTCTTCAGGGAGAGGATATCTGCCCAAGTTCAACTTCTACTTGAAGTTCTACAAATTCAGTGCACCCACTGAAGTTTTTTGTCAGGCATGCCACCATATGCAGAGACAGATGTATTTTACTTCAGCCTGCTGCTACAGTTTAAGTAAAGACAGAAAAGCCAAATCCTGGGAGACAGGTGTGCACTGTTTATTTGTCAATGAAATCTACACAGCAAAATTACTCCACTCGTCAAATAATAAATCCAAACGATTTTGGGGCAAACCCTCTCAGAAGGAACACTAGTTCAGGTGATAAGAAAGACTGAAGCAGTATCATTGCATTGTTGGAACAAGCACTGAAAGGCTGCTCCTGCTAAGGCAGCTAAGCAAGACACTAAGATGGCACAGTGGAGATGATCAAGTAGCCTACAGAGGAAACACACACTAAATCATACAAAACTGAAATTTAATGATGAAGTAATTTTCTCCAAGTTGTAAAGATAGAAGAAACCAGAATTCCTACAGTAGAAGTTCAGCATTTACCCTCAGTACCTTCTAAAACCCACATCCCCTAAAAACATACACTAAACCCTAGAGTCTGACAGACCCTTCCCAGATAAAATGTAGTTTTCTGCAAATGTACAACTGACCAATAACCTGAACTAGGGGCCCTTTACACTCAATCCAAGACCTGCTCTAGGACTGAGAGGAACAAGATGCAAAAATTAGAATTTTTTTTTTAATCTAGGATTTAAATTCACAAGTTCAACGATACAAGGTTTTTCCTGCAATATGAAACTCGTGAATATATTTTTAAATTGCAATTGTAAACTGGTTTTCCAGTCTCTTAGGTCTTTTATTTGTAACTGCTCAAGATTCACTTTTACATTGCAGTATGGACGGTCCTGTAGTTGTAGTGAATATTTCTTTTTAAAAAAAATTAAGCACCTTTAACACTGCTCAGAAAAAGTACCTACCTACATCAGAGACACACACACAATCCACTTGGGGAAAGACACAGAAGAATAGATAAAGCAGTTTGGAAAACTACAAGGTTCAAAAGTCTGAAAGATTTTTTTAAAAACTCACTAAGCATCATATAAATGATTGGTTTACTTTTTAAAGAAAATTTCACAGGCTTAAAGTCTTACATTTATTCCTAATGCAGTTACTTCAAGAGCCTGCTTAGCAAAGACATCCATTTTTGCCACGCAAACATCCAGCACTGCAATACTTGATTTACAGTATACGCCATCCATCAAACCATATTTTAGGGCAAAAATACAAAAAAAATGTAGTTTTTAACAACAAGGGATGAAAATATTTAATTGATGGCTGTAAGTTAAATGCAGCTAATGACTTGGTCCTAAACGATAGCCAGAAAATTGATTTGTGAAAAGTAATTAATTTTAATTGTAGCATATACAAACACCAGGAAAAAACACATAGCTGTCTGGAAACATAATTGAAAAGGGCAGCAAGACAAGATTAATACAACTCATTTTGATAAATGAAACATCCTGATCCATTTGGAACAAATGAAAGCTGACTATCAGTCAAAATTGCAGTAGTCCAGAAGAGGTTTCGTTACAAATCTTAGATCTTTGATGTGAGGGAAAGTAAAACTTTAAAGGTCAGAAACAGTTCCTGAAAAAAAGGAACATACAGACTTGACAAAAGATGGGTACTGCAGAGGAGATTGAAGATGTGCTATTACGCAGAAAAACATGACTTCTGGATGTAGTAAACCGAAGGACGCTAAGGCACATACCACAAAGCCATTCTCTGATCTCTGATATAACACACGTGCCAAGTAATTGAAGAAAACTGGCTTCCAATATCACAGCAAGCCCAAAACACTAAGCACTTAAAATCCTGTTTTCTGACCTACCAACCCAAACACATGATACCATACAAACACGCTGCAGCAAGGGGTATACTCCATCTTTACTCTGTGAGGAAACACAGCGGTTCTGAACCCAGAGCCCAAGACACTTTCCCAGTTCACAGAAAACAGGTTATTTCTAAGCAGGAGGGGCAGTGTGTGTGGGGGGGTGCGTGCTGTAAAAGATGATTAAACTCCACCATCCTGAATATACCACACAGAAATCTGTACATAGCAATTTCAGCACTCCCACACTACTGCAGGAAAAGTTGAGGGGTTCACAAATAAAAAGTCCCGCTCTCCCCCCCGCCACGAGAAACCAACAACAGTGGTTTAACACATGCAGTCAAAAATGTATCTTTATGAATGACTTTCACTCATTTTACTCCAGGAGATAACTCCTCAGAACCCAATCAAATTATTCTATGATAGTGGGGGGGACTAGTATAGACCAGTTTGCTAATACAATATTTAGGGAAGTCTGTTAGCATAGGTGCAACATATCAAAACCGTGTTGCTACCGGTAAGGAAAGGCAAAATGAGCTACACCGGCCAAGTACTTACATCAATGTAACCATGCTGAAGAGCTGTGCTAGCACCCACAAAGTCACATCCCAAACTAGGATACTGTTGCCACCAAAAGATGGTACTACCCTGCAGTTGTAATGGCCCTGGGAAAACTTAAGGGCTGGACAAGATATATGGATAATTACCATTCTTCTTTGCAACAAATGTAACACTTAAATAGAAAAAAAAAAAAAAAGTTGTTGAAAAACCTCTGGCAGTTTAATGAAATCCTGCACAGTCCTGCCCCTGAAACTATTCTAGAGCTACACAACATGAAAGCAAAAAAGAGACCATTCAAAAATTCTAATATACTACAGGACACTGCCTATACCAAGACTTTCTAAATTACTTCAAAATGTTTATTACAAGATTTGCTACAAACATTTAACTTTCCCTGTAAGTTTATGTTACTCTTACCTCCTAAAGAAGGAATTGGCATTAACAAAGCAACTCAAAACTACACTAATACAGTATGTTCTTCAGCAAAGAAAATTCTGTGCAGGGAACACGTGAACCATTTAAGGCTTCCAAGATAGAAGAAGGTGCAGCACAGTAACGACAGTGGGAAATACAGAAATATTTGACTGCTGCCAATAAATCAAGCACATTAGGGCAATCTTTGCTGACTTCTTTTTAGAAAAATGCCACCAAACAATAAAGTTGTACATTCCAGGCCCAGAATTAGAGTATCATCCAGGTCTACAGTGAAAACATGAGTGAATTAGAGACTCCTCTTAGTCTTCAATATAAATACACTTAACATCTGCGAGTTTGGGAATAAATTAACAGGAGTCAGTCATTGGTTTTAGGTATCTAATAAGCTAAAACAGCATTTCAGAGTAAGAAACGAGTCAAAAAGCTAACAGCAAAAAACACACTCAAAGGTCCACTATGCACATGTGCTGGAAAAAGTTCCATTAACAGTGCAAGTTTCCTGCCTTTCTCCTTTCCTCTAATGATGCTGAGAATCCAACAGTTTTAAAAAGAGTGCTTGAGTAAGTACATAAGCACCACGTTATTTATTTTCTATAATTAACTGAGGAGTGGGGACAATAAAACAGATTCTATAAGTGGAATTTACTTAATGACAGCTGCTTGCACTATTTCAAAGCAAATTTAACCAACAGATAGGTTAAAAAAAAGTCATCTTCAAAGCAGTTTCCTACAACAGCAGAAGTATGACAAAACAAACTGCAGTCTCTCAAGCAGCAAATGAAAAAATATAACTCTCAAAACACATTCATTAGCTCATAGGTTGGCTTTTATTTAGAGAAACAGATATGATGTCATGTTAAAAAAAACCAGAAAGTGGAACTGTCACATATTCAGCTAATTAGTTGGCAACAACAATGAAAAAAAGCCAGAATAGTCAGAATACTTTAATAGTTTTTATATAGCATACATAAAGTGTTTGCACCACTATAAACCTCTGCATAGCTATCAGGTGATGACAGTCTCAGTCACTTTGGGGAAAAAAAATATCACATTTGTGCACTAGTGAAACTGTCCAATCCCTAGTGCTTCACCAAAACTCTAAGAAGTTCATTTATTAAGCTGCCCAAGAAGTTAACAATTAAAAGACTAAGTATTCTGTTAAAGCACCTGTTAAACTGAAATACATACACAAATTATCCAGTCCCTATTTGATCACAAACATCTTAACTTAGATATGGATGTTCATCTGAATCAAAAGGGGTCTTTAACTTTCATATATTTCAAGTATCAGAATTTCTCTCACAAAACATTTATATTTCACCTCTCTAAAAGGAGCAAAATAACCACTGTCAAGACAAATTAAAAATGGTTACTACTGACTTAATTACTGGTTTCCAAGTCTAGCATGAAAAAAACCAATAAGTAGCTCTAGCTAAAGAGTAGCTTCTCCAATGCTCTTCTACTCCCTTACTAGAGACCTGTTGATATTAGGAATAGTCATGTCCTCCAATTACAACATAATATTGTCTGTATCTAATAGGCACTACAAGTTACAAACTTTTCAAAACTAATACGTCATTCACCAAGAATAGGAAAGGCAAAATCAAAGTTTTGGACATGATTCCAAGTAGAATCAGGTCCACCCTTCAACCAGAAACCAGCTACTAAAACCTGCTGTTTACTGTCAAAAAAGGAGCTTTTTACAAAAAAACCCCCACAAACCCAACCAAACAAAAAAAACCCCCAACTCTTCCTTTTTCTTGCCAGCTTTTAACTGCATAGAACAAGAGCACTGGGGGCTTCAGAAATGCCACCACTCACCAGTCTGGCAGGAGGAGGCCTCCTCCATATCCCATAGGCTAAGATGATCTAATGTGAGTTCAAAGAAACTCCTGTGGGACAGGTAACAGAGTATTCTCATAGCAAAATGTCACCAAATACTCACTTGCTTCACAGGAAGCATTAAAAAGCTGAACAGCCCTTTGTTACTCCCCCCCTCCCAGTACAACCAGTTTATATTTGCAAGGGATTGGGACACCTAAAATTTCCAGCCTCTAGCTTGCCTTCACAGCATCACCAAAGACCTGTGCAGGACTGCAGAGATGCCCCTTTATCTTCGCAGCTCTTAAGTCTACAGGGGAATTTCAGACATTTTGGTCTCGCAGCAAAGAAACGGGAGATGCAAGACGAACTACACTCCATATTGATTCTTAATGCAAATAAGGTGAAATAACATTTCATCTCTAAGAAGATAAGAATCTCAATAAACCTTATGCCACAAGTATGGCATCTGGATTTTGGTTTTAACTAGTTTTTTTCCTAAAGTGGATGGTCTATTTGAATCAGAAAAGCAGTATTTAGATACCCTTTTGCAAGGAAGAATAATGAAGAATTGCAAAAAGTAAATCAAATAAGCAGACTGCACGTAAGAAGAAAAAAGAAAAACAGCAGACAAATAAATCTCGTTTCTAAACAAGATGTAAAAAATCCCCCGTATACACAAAATAAAATAAGAAACAAGACACATTTGCCTGTACACATGTAGTTCAACAAAAAAGTGTACAAAAGCATCGTCTTTAGCACCATTTCGTATTTCTGCAACTGACATTAAATAAACTGGCATTACGCTTAGCAAGGAGCTCGGTAATAACTACTATTGTGAAAGACACGAAAATGACGAACTGGTAAGTCTTATCTGCAGCTGATCAAAAGCACAATAAACTGAACAGCTTTGCTTTCAATCACTTCCAAAAAACCAGAAGGACAGAAACATCCGAACACCCTCCCTATGCCATTAACGCCAATAGGTTCAAACGGAGCGAAAACAGGAGACAGACGGGAAGGAGGAAGGCAGGCTCGAGTGAACAGTAGCAAAAGGGAGGAGGAGATTTAGGCAGAAGAGGGGAGAAAAGGACAGTAATTGCGGCACCGAGAGCTGGGGAGGGCCCGGGCCCCCGAGACTGACCTGTGCCGTCGCTGGCGGACACGGAGAGCGCCGGTGAGGAGAGTTTAGGCCGCTTGGCTGAAGGCGGGCCCGGCTCCACCACATTCTCGGCCATTTTTAATTTTTTAGACAATCACTCAGAGCAGAGAGACTGTGGGGGGTGAACCCCGAAACCTTCACGTTCTTCTGGGGCCCCGAGTCAGCTGAAGAACAACAATAACGCCGAGAGCGATCAAGGAGGATCTGGCGGAGAAGGGGGGCCAAGTTCCCCTTTTTTCTGCTCCTCGGGCTCTGGGAGGGCGGCAGCGGAGAAGCAGGGAGAGGTGGGAGCCGGGGTGGGGGTTGAGGCCTCTTCCCCCAGGCGAAAGGGCTGAGTGAAGATGGGAAGAGCAGGCAAAGCCCCCGCAAAAAAAAAAAAAATTAAAAAAGAAGAAAAAAAAAAAAGACGGCTGATGGTTGGTTTTGGTTTTTTTAGTAAAATTAATCCCGGCTGTTGTGCTGCTGGTGCTTCCTCGCCGCCGCCACCATCATCATCTTCATCCTTCGGGGGGTCTCCTCCTCCTGCTCTCTCCTCACCGCCGCCATCAGCCTCTTCCTCCTCGGAGCCGTCCTCCTCCTCCTCATCGCCACAAGGAGGCGAGCGAAGGAGGGGAGAGGAGGAGGAAAAAAGAAAAAAAGATCACCGTCCTCTAGCAGCGGCTCCTTCCCCCTCCAACACCACCCTGCGAAAAAATACCCACCGCCAGCGACAGGGCTGGGGGGGAGGCGGCAGGGGAAGTGGCACGGCGTGCGCGGGGTCCCCAGTTCCACTCGCTTCTTCCTTGCCCGTCGCTAATGGCTGCAGAAAGGGGAGCTGTAAGGATGAGGAGGGTGAGGATAAGTCCCAGGAGTCTCCGCTTCACATCTTGTTGTGCAGGGAAGGAGGAGGGGTTGTTGTGCTATGGAGGCAGCACCGACCGCGGGATGGGAAGGTGGGGGGCGGGTTTCAACACCCTCTCTGCCCCCCCTCTTCTTCTCTTCTTTCCCCTTCCTCTTTCTCTCGCTCGCAGTAGCAGGTTGCCCCCCCCTCCGGCGCAGGCAGAGGGGCCGATCCCACAGCAGCGGCAGGAGGAGGAGGAGGAGGAAGCCGGCCCCTCCCGCCCTCTCTGCCTACCTTCCCCCCTCTCGGGCGGCCGAGGATGGTGGCAGGGAGGGGGCTGCCCGTCTCCGCTCCCGCAGACCCACGGGCGGTGCGGGGCGCGATGAGCGAGGGAGGAAACCCTCGGCCGCTGCTCGGGCGCGGCGGGGACTCCCCCTTCGCCTCTGCGAGGGTGGGGAAAGGAGCGAAGAGGTTGGTAGTCGGGGTGGGAGGGGAGGCCGATCAGCAACCCCTCCGAGAAGAGGAGCGGGGGGTAAAATTAAAATAATAAAACAGGAGAAAAATCACGTCAGGGGAGGCCGGAGGACTCGCCCCGGGATGGCCAGGCGGGGGAGGGGGTCCCAGCGCTGCCCGGCGGGGGGGGCCGGGGCGGGACGGCGGCAGCGCGGGGGCCGAGCGCAGGCTCCCTACTGCCCCTGCCTGGCGCTCTGGGGGCGTGTGTGCGGAGCGGGCAAAGCGGGGGCGCGGGGCAGCGCGGCGAGAGAGAATTCCGGGAAAAGGAGAAGAGAGAAAAGGAAACAGAGAGAGAGGGGAATAGCGAGGGGACGGGCAGGCTGGGGTGGGGAGGGGGGGGGGCGTCTGGACTCCTCGCTTCTCTCCCCGTCCCCTATCCGAGCCCCTGGGTCTCTGTGCGCTGCCCTCCCCCTGGCTCGCCCCGTCCGGCTCGGCCTCTCGCTCCCTCCTCCTCCCTCCGTCGCTCACACACAAACAAAATGGCGGCTGTTGTTCCTTCGCTCTCCCGAGCCCTCGGAGGGAAGCGGCGGCGGCGGCGGCCGGAAATGAGCCAAGAGACCGCGGGGGCGGGGCCGCCACGGGGGCGGGGCCGGCGGTTGGAGGGGCGTGATCGGGTGCGGGGCGGGGCCCGGCCGCGCTCGCGCACACAATGGAAGGCGGGGGGCCGGCGGGGCGGGGGGTGGGACCGCCCCGGCCGCCGTCACGAGACCGCGCTCAGCCAATCAGCGCCCGCCTCTCGCCGGGCTCTTCCGCAAACTCCGCTGGCCCCGCCCCTTAAAGGCGAAGGGGGGGGGTTTCCTTAAAAAAAAAAGAAAAAGGCTCCCTCTTCCTGCCCCGCCCCGCACGCCCTTTTCTGTCGGCCCAAAACTGCGCGGCGGCGGCTGGGGGGAGTGCGGCCGTACCCTGCGGCCTGGGGCGGCGGGGAGGTTCCCGGCAGTGCTCGTGCCCGGCCCGGTGGGCTGTGGCGCCGGGCAGGCGGAGTGGGGCTCTCCCGCCGCCCTCCCTTCTTCCCTCCCTCCCTCCCTCGCGGCTGTCGGCGCCCGGCCGGTTCCCCGCGGCGCTGGCGGGCGGGGCGCTCCTCCCGCCGGTCCCGGGCCGTGCTGCGCCACAGACATGGCAGCCCGGGCCGGCACCCCCCGGCCTGGGAGGAGCGCGGCTGGGGAGGGGCACCCGCACCCTGAGGGCCCCCGAGATTCCGTGCGAGACCACGGAATCACAGAATCGATTCCGGTCGGGTTGGAAAAGACCTCTGAGATCATCCAGTACAACCCGCGACCGAACACCACCATGTCATCTAGACACTGAGTGCCACGTCCAGTCTTTCCTTAAACACCTCCAGGGACGGTGACTCCGCCACCTCCCTGGGCAGCCCGTTCCAATGTCTAACTACCCTTTCTGTGAAGAAATTCCTCTTAATCTGGGGGCGCTCTGTACTGCCCGGCCCGGGGGTGCCCGGAGCTCCCGCAGGCTCAGATCGGCGTAACGAAAAATAAACAAAAAACCCCCAAACCCCACGCTTCACGCCAGAGGGTAATTAAACCCACAAGCCCCGCGCTCTGACAGACCCCCGGGAGTGCCGACGAGGGCGCAGGGCGCGGTACCAGGCGCCGCAGCGCCCTGGCAGCGCTCCCGCCCCTGCCAGGGGCCGTGGGCAGGGACAGGTGACACCGGCGCGGTCCTTCTTCAGCCTCCCCAGGGGCTACGGACCCGCCAAGAGTTCTCCTCAAATCTCAGAAGGCTCATCCGTGAGGAAATGTCCTATCCCGGCATTTCCCTTTCGTGCGTTCAGACTCCGTCGGGCCGCACACCATTACAGGATAGGAGTGGAAGGGAAATGCAGGCACGCGTGTGTTTTTAATGGAAAAAGCAGGGGGTTTTGATCCAAACCGGACATTTGCGGGGAGCACTTCCCTTGCCGCTCGGCCTCAGGGCAGAACCCTCCACAATCTGCGTAAGAACCGAAGCAGGTATTTGGGAAGAGCCTAGACTAAATAGAGAGAATAAATACTACAGGCTACAAGAGGAGCCTACCAGGCACGAGTGGAGATTCACAGCCCTGTAACAGTTATCCTCCAGCTCCCTCACATACTCCCACTCTTCAGCTTCCCTTGTTTGGGCTTTATTTCAAGAAAGATTGTTGTTGTCTCCCCCGGCACAAGAGGGAAAACACAAACCACTCCAAAAGTGCTTAAAGACTGCACTACCCTTCCAGAAAAGTCTTGGAGCCATAGGCAGTGCACAAATCCGTATCTTTTACACGAGAGGTAGAGGGACCCTTGCAAAAACAAATAAGCCACAGGAAAATAATCTGTAGAGCAGAAAGTCTCAGAACTGAAGCTGTCAGGGCTAACAGTGCTAAATTTAACAGTGACACCTTGGAAGCAATGTTGTGGTTCTCACAGGTTTTTTGCCTCTTATTGTTACTAAATTTCCCAAATATTCCAATTACAGAAATCTTATGTTACCTAAAAAAAAATTTTTTTTCAGATTGACTGTTTCCCTTGTTTGTGAAGCACTTTTTTAACACATCTGAGACTAATTATAACTTTTTTTTTTAGTCTCCTTAGAATTAAAAGTTGACTGAAGTAAGTCTATATAAGGTTCTCAGACTCTCTGGAGGCCCTCAGTCCACAGTTCAATAAGGAATTAGTGCTGGCTTTATAAAGACACCCAGATGCATATAAACACCTAAATGCTTTTAAAAGTCAGGCCCTTACTAAGCAACAAGTTTGGAGCAAAGCGGATGTTTCAAATAAGAGTTTCATGACACTTGTTCCTATCTAAAATCTCGATCCTACGAATAGCTACATATGTGCTTAGTTTTATATAGCACGTATTTCCACCAAAATCGAGCTGCCAAACAAAATAAAGTCCTCTTTTTCTTTTCTTTTTTTTTGGTACAGCAGACCCTTCTGATCTGGCTACTTGTCTGTTTGTCTGTTTACTGTTCAAAGGAGTTCAGGGAAGCATACCTGAACTGTGGTACTTTTAAACTCTTAGGTAAATGCTACCAAACCAACATATATCTTCTTAATATTAATTATAGATAGAAGTTATTAACTGATATATTAATAAAGCCATAGTTCTTCCTTGCAAGCTTCATAACCAGTAGATTATCTTAGTTCTTTAGACATTAAAAAGTCATATATAGTTAGCTTTCCATATTAGAGGTTTACATGCAAGCTGAAGTATACAGAAAATAAATAAAAAAGAATGTTTTTTTCTGCAAAAGAGGGCAGCAAAAACAAGAGAAGGAGGAAGAAAAAGGAAAAGCCAGGAAAATAGGGTTATGATAAATCAAATATATGTATATATGTAAAATGATAAAAAAACCTTCAGCATCTGTTAAGTTTCCTGAAATCACTGCAGTTTTCCTAAGTGAACCTCAGTACATGCACACAACCAACTGTTGCTAAGTGCTATCTACCAATACAATGACAGATAGCATTACTGGAAAGCAATAATAGAACACAAAGCATACTAAGGAGAAAATACATAAACCTATACAAATAAAACCAGGACATTATTATACTATTAAAAGTAAAACAAACCCATTTACCAACAACTGCTCCTCTTTGCCTCAATTTCCCCATTCTTACAGCAAGGAGAGTAATATTTATCCCTTGAAAATAATACCTATAAGAATTGATTAGCTCATTATTGCCAGTAATTAAAGTAGCCATTATGTACTTTGAGATAACTGGATGAAAGTACCATAAGTCTGATTAAAATGAGAATCTGCTCAGGAAAGCAATAAGAAGAGGAATGTGGAGCCTTGAACTTTTATCATGGGATCTTGTTTGGCCTTAGCTGGTAGTTACCGAAATTTGTAACCATGCCAAGCTGCTTTGAGGGCTACAAAGAACAAGATAAGATCCCTTTGTACTGCAAAGGTCAACATGATGCCCAGAGCTCAGCAGCCCAGCTTCAGCAAGATGAGCGGGCACAGGAATAATCATCTCCCTCTGTCCAGAGGGAGCCGGGGCTGTGGCCTTCCCCTTCCAGCTTCTGGACGGAGAAGTGGTGTAAGATCTAAGTCATCCAACCAGCCTCCTCCCCTCCCTAATGCTGCTCGGGAAATCACTTATACTAAATAAAACTTCCCCGCTTCCCATCAGCAGGATTTACCCTGCAGCCCTACAGCCCTTCAGATATCTCTGAAAGAGGTGGACTCATGGAATGGGAAGCAGGAGCCGGGGATGGGGCACTCCCATCCTCTCAATCCTGTTTCTGCCTGCAGTTTCCAGCTGTATCATCTTTTTTTTCCTGAGCTTTCCAGGGCTGCTGCTCATGTCTGGCAGGTAACTTCTCCTGTTCCCCAGCTGCCTCCTGCCACTACAGCTCCCTGCTCACACAACACCTGGGGCGCAAAGGAGGAATGATCCCCTTCTCCTTAACAGCAAGGAGATCTGCGTGTGGAGAGTCTTTCCTGGCACAGGTCAGAGGGATGAGGAAATGATTTAGGGGTGCAATTTTTGCAAGTAATGCCAGGGTGCAGCTATATTTCTGGAAAGCAAGAGCCAGCTGTGCCGGAGCAGAGAACATCGCTCAGCGCGGCGTCAACATTAAAACCCAGCAGCGTTTTGATATGAGACAAATTTTATTAAAACCATAAGAAGCAACCATCCAATAACTGGTTCTTTCTTGCATCTAGTGTATACATAAAAGAAAGGGCTGGCGTTCTGACAGCAAGCAAAATGCTTTCAGTCCTCAGCCCCAGAAACACAGGCTTCCTCGGTCACACAGTTTTCAATAGCTGCAAACACAGAGTTATGTTGCTAAATGTTAAGGGCTCAGCTGTTTACCAGAAGAATGTTTCCTCCCTGGAACACATGGTTTTGCTTAAAAGAAGTTCTCCCAAAAAACCCACTTTATTTCATTAGCAAATGCAACATTATAGTCCTAAGAAACATGCCATGCAGTCCCCCCCTTACATGAACAAAATAGAAAAAGAAGACAAAAATTGACCTCTCAGCATAAGAGAGGTGCAGAAGTACACTCTGCCTAGGAAATATTGCAACTTTGAGGTCTGGCAATCTAGAGCCGAATCTCATGCTCTGAAATGTGTATATTTTCATACATCATTTCCATAATCTGGTTCATGTTGGAAGCACAAATGTGGAATAGGAGTAAGAGGCTTGCGTGCTCTCCCAGCTTAACCGAGGGCTGGCCAAATTGCTGCCTCTCACTTCTCAGGCTCAGCTTTCCCCTCTGTAACAGGGAGGTGATCCTACTTCCTCCTTACAGAAACCATATCCGAACCATTAAATGAAAATGTAGGACTCTTGTAGCTTCTCATTGAAATTACACTGAAATTAATGCATTTACATCAGCGGTTGTTTTATCCCAGAGTATCACCAGCATGCAAGCAAGAGCTTCTATAGTGAAAGTGTAATATTTTTAATTAAGGGCCCTTGAACTTGCCACGTGCTTTGAGCTTGTGGAGAGTGAAATGATGGTAAATTTCTGAGCAACTCTGTCAGCTCAGCAAAATACTTACAATTATCTGCTAAAAATGATCTTTGTGAGACTGAACTTAAGCTAACATGAGAAATCTGTGCTGAAAGAATTGCAGATATTGTAACAACCCAGAGGAAGCATGCTGTTCACATTCCTCTTATTTCTTTTGACTCTTGTATCCAATGGAAAAGTTCTTGATAAGCTTTATTGCACTCCAGAAGGTATAAACAATGAGCTCTGAAATCTGCTGAGCTTAAACCCCAAACTTATCTATTAATTTGTTTCCTGAATTGTCCCATAGATACAAACCCACTGTCCACACATGTGCTTATAAAGAACAGAATACATTTATTGCTTCATACAATCACTTCCTTTGCCTTTTTTTTTTTTCACTCAGTATTTCTTAATTTATTTATTTTACTTGCTGCAACGTTCTTCTATGGGCTGGACTGCAATGTGTTGTTTGATGTCTGCAATCAAAATGCAAAGAGGGGGAAAGTAACATTTTTTTCTGCTTTAATTGTTTTCACGCTTCAAGATATAAAGTGATTCCTCCAATGGGGTCAAGCAGGAATTCAGTCTGTGGCAGAGAAATATACTGAATCAAGAGGTTCTCAGTACAGAGGGTATTGGCCTTCTGATGGAGCTAATGGGACCCTGTTGTTCATGGGATAATACACTTAGTTATTCAACACAATCTGAGCTGGTTTTACAGTTGCCATGGAAGAAAAAATTTCCACAGGAAATATAGGTCTAGTTGGTTTTTTTTTCTTTTTTCTTTTTCTGCTTTTCTCCTTGTACTTTCTTGGCTTTTTGGCCTGAGTGCTTTCCTTCCACGCGCAGATACAAGTCAATAAGTAACTACAAGCACCAAAAGACAATTGATTCTAATTCTACTACTCTGTGTGAAACAATAGGGTTAATCCTCAGTTCCCTACCATCCTAATTTATATGGGCTTATCACTTCTTTTCCCAGAAGTTCCCTTGCGAACCCTCACGTTTCAATGCCTGTGAGGTTTTTTTCCTTTTGGTCTCCTCTAGCAAGGGATGCTGACGTCAGGAAACCCTCGACGTTCTGTTCTCATGCTATGTCCACCCTGTGCATGAGGCCTGGGAGCCTCAGAGAAGGGAGAATCAGCCCTGATGGTGCTGAGCTTTTAAAGGCACCAAGAGAGCAGTAAGAAGGCAGAAGATGTGGCAGCCCCGGGCAGCATGCTTTTCCTCCTCATGCTCCTACATTGCCTGAAGCCCTGGAAAGATCATTTCTGCAGAGTAGGGCTGATTTATGAGCTGACTTGTGATATTTACTCCAACCTCTTTTGCCATCTCAGATGCCTTCCCTTTGATCTCAGGACAGGCATGGGAGAGGGGTGCCATGGTGCATCCCAGATGAAGTACATGGAGATGGTCACAAACAGCCTGGGATGTCAGGGATGTCAGCGGGATGTCAGGGAAAGGCCAGTCGCCTGGTCCAGCTCAGGCACCCCAATAAAGGCTCAACCATCTAGAAGTAAAACTAAAGCCTTTTGAGATGGCAGGACTGGTCATTGAAAAACTTTCATACACCAGCAGGCCCCAATGGGAAGCAAAAGGCATGGCTGGCACGATATTTTCTCAGAAAGGACTTGTTTATCCTCTGTTAGAACTGAAGAAACATCTAGTTAACTTTTGGGGGAAGGTAGAGAGCTTTTCTAGTGATCAGAAAAGTAACTATTTCAAGGTTGATGTTACTCCTGTTTCCTCGGTGTTTATGTGACTGCAACTTTGTTGCTAATTAAGAACAAGCTTCAAGAAAGCAAAACACAAAAGAGTGAGAGGCAGGATCAGAATCACAAAATGACAGAAACTTTGGTTCTTTCACCATCATATATGTGACGAATAAATATTTTGTGCAGGTGTGTGAACCCCATGTGAAGGGGCTTGGCTCCAGGCATCCTGCATGGTGCTGAAACACCAAGCACCAAGCACAGGAGAGGTTTCTCTGTGTGACCAGGGCACTGGGATCCCCTGGACAGAAAAAAAATCATTTGTCTCAGCAGGAGAAAAATGGATTGTAACATCGACCCTGCAAAAAATCCTGGCTTCTGCTGCTACTGCCCTGCACGGTGAGTGTTGGCCCCCATGTTTGGGAATGGACAGAAGGGACTCTGCCTTGGCCTCACTGGATGTGCTATTGTGTGCCTGCCACCTGTCTGCCCCAGGACATGCTGGTAGTGATGTCCCAAACAGCTGCTCCAGCAAAAAGTACGGTGCTGCTGGGCAAGGGGAAATGCAAAACTTAGAGCACCGGAGTGAGAAGCATAGCAAAAAGTCTGGCAGCTGGATGTACCGGTTGTCTTGGCAGCTACGCAGAATTTTTTCTTGTTTGCTCTGCTAGATGTAGGCATCTGAGTTCCTGCTGAAAAGAAACAAGGGTGTCTCAGGCCACTTGTGATTTTGCAGTTTGCCGGTTCATATGTCTTCCTATCTGTGGCAGTCATAGACACATATATACAAATATATATGTATATTTATATACCTCAGGGGTATAGAAATTAAATGTGTTTTGTTTTGAGTTTTTGAGCCATCTGAGCATATTTAGCCCCTGCAAGAAAAATGTTTAAAAATTATTTTCACCACGGTTAGCACCTTTCACAGAGGAGTGCATCAGCTTCCAGAAGGTGAGACGTGTGGAAGATTCCCTGTTCCCATGCAAAGGAACCAAGCCAAGAATTAACTACAGTGGTCTGACATTATGATACGGAGGGCAAGCGCGTCTGTACTTGCACAGAAGTATCCCACATCAGTGCAAAATGGGCTTGTGGATTCCTCCATCCCTTCTGGGTATTTCAATAAAAAGCTGAGAAGGAAGTCCAAGAAAATGCCTAAAATGGCTTGAGTCCTTCCTCACAATCTGGAAATGGAAGTCTGCGGTGACTAACTCCAGCCCAGCCACCAAACCCCTCCCTCCCCGACTCTGCATTGCTCTGTTCATTCCCAGCTCCTCTCCTGCGTTTGCAAACAGTCGGCAGTGGAAACAGTGAAGCAGCCTGGCCTTGAGCGCCAGGAACACACAAGTGGTGTGTGACTGCAGCAGGGACCATCATCCACCCATCCCAGTGTCTAACGTAGGAAGAAGTGATTAAAATCTGACGGGGACAAGTCCTGTTATAAGCAGAAGAATGACTTTAAAAGACACAGCCACCATGCCTGGAAACAAAGCCCGAATAAATCCTTCCATTCACTTAAACTGGCTTCAAACCAGGCCTCTAACAGCTTCCCTAGTTAAAAAAAAAAAAATAAAATAAGAGCTTGTTCGTAATTTTTAGGCCATTTCAGATGATGGTTTCTGATGTCCTCACAAAGCTTACAGATAGCAATATCCATAAAGAACAAGATTAGTTAACTGAGTGGTCAGGAAAGCTGCATCTCTTACCCACTTGCAGTGTGATGGCCTGTGTAATATGTGCTGCTTTTTTTTTTTTTTTTTTTCTGCTGATTCTATTGTGGTTATGCATTTGACCTGAATTTGAAAGCATCAATCCTGAAAGAAGAGTCACCTGGGCTTTAGGAGCAGTGGGAACATGTGCTCTGATGGTGGGTTACTCCATGGGCACTAGCTCAGTTCCTTCTCTTTCTCTTCGCTCACATACTGCAGCAAACATGGTCTCACCCCTTCTGCTCAAAATTTCTAACTATCTAGGTGCAAATACCAAATGAAGAGCCTTTCAGTGGGATTTCAGCTGTTCCTTTCCTTCCACCACACATCCATCTCACATAAAAGTCCACTTGTGCTTTGTGTGGTACCTGTCCCACAGGGTGTGTGATCTCTCCTGGTATCCAAGAACTATGATAATGCAAAAAATAAAAAACAGGACAGGATGCTTATCACCCCAGCAATGTGTTATTCAAAATCTTACAGTTCAAAATCTCACTTTCTCTTTCAGTTTTCTTCAGTTGCAGCTTTTTCCCTAAGGACTTTAAAAGAGTCAGAGAGACCTCTGTGTCCTTGCGAGTGAGGGCTAAGGCAGGAAAAATCATCCAATATAAGGCCCAGGATGCCCTGTCTTCTCCTCTTTGGCTGTGCACCATGGAGAAAGACATCCTTTAAAATCTGAGATGAAACCCTCCTCACCACTCTTTCAGCAATGCAGTGGGATCTTTGGGAGATGCTGGAGACCAAACATGCCTGGAAATAATCTTATTCACAGGGTATGTGAGGTCTTGGCAGGAGAGATGCAGAGCTGAGCTGCTGGCATATGCCCTACCCAAATTTACTGCTCCCCTCAGGTTTGTGGCTTCAGTGACTATTTGATAGGGTAAAACTACCTTGCATATTCCCTGCAGAAGTGATTAAAATGGATGAACAGATGAAGGCACACCTGAGCAAGGATATCGCTAGACTAATTCATTATTTTTACTAAGCTAATTAAAGCCAGACCAGTTAAGTGATCACACTGAGATCATGATTAAGATCAAATCAATAAATCAGTAGATTCAAATGATTGGTCATCAGATTATATATCTATCAAAGTAATTGGTGAAGTTGCCACTGAAGGAATTACTTAGATTTAAATTTGTCTAGGGAGATTTCAAGGGGGAGGCAGAGTCTTTTCAGGCTAAAATGCCAGCCAGCTTTCTGGCAGATGCGGTGACCCCTGGGTAAAGAACATAGGTCTTCAAAAGATATAAGGATGTATATCTTTCCTCTGAAGAAAATATCTCTTCCACTTCGAAGAGGGATGTCCAGTTTTCTTTGAGGTTTTTTGCCAACCTGTATGACCCAGATCATATGGTAATCTTGTTTTAGCTCTGTTTGGGAAAGTAACATAACAGACATCTCCATGGTAATTTTCTTTTAACATATCTTCCTTAAGCCTACTTTTAAATGTATTAACATTTATTGTCTGTATATGCCCTATTTCACAAGTGGCCCAGTTTTCCTCCACTACCAAAGCAGAAGGATGCTTAGGTAAACCCAGATATTTCTGCACAATCTTGTTTTCAGCTCCAAAGACTGCCACCCTAATTAATTTGCAACTTAATTTTAGTAGTCCTCCAAGGGTATTTTTCCCAGCAACGCTCCCGTTCCCCTACTCATACCAACAGAAAAACAAGAAGAGATGGAATTGATTCATTGAAACAAAGGTAAAAATAAACAATGTCATTTCATCTACATCATTCCTTGAGGAGTTTAATTCATGTCCATATTTCTTCGTTATGCCAAGCGCAGCACTGAAGGCTTCCTCTGGCCACACAGCCTGGAGCCTGACGTGGCCCCAGAGCAGGCTGCAGCCTGCCCAGCCTGGTGAGAGCCTTCGCTCAAGTCCAGTTTATCTTCCTCTGCGTGTGTTGTCCAGCGCAAGGCAGAGAGGTAGTGTTGGTGTTTTTGTTTTGGAGAATGAATGATACAAAAGTACCACGTTTCCCACATTGTTATCCTTTGTACTGGTGTAACTTCTACACTGTGGGGCTGTCAGCCAGTTGTGAACCCTGGTGTTTTGGATGGTGTCTGTCATCCAGGTCCCTCACAAGTTGTGGTGAGCAGTCATACCAGCAAGTGACCTTTAATTATTCCAGATCAGACCTTCATCTGTAATATAATATAGAGATATGTATGGGAGGAAGCCTTGTCAGTAAGGCAGATGTCAGTTTTGTAGCAAAGGTGAAGAGAGTATAACATGCTGTCAGTGGAAATCTGACAGCTTTCAGAAAAATACCTGGTATCTTGCTCAGCAAACTTTCTCCTTGGTACATTTTCCTTGTGCCAGTTCCTCCTACAGTTAAAATATTGTGAACTTTTTAATGGAAAACAATTGGGTTGCTAACTTGGGGTAAATTTTTTCCTTACTCTCATGGCTTCTGACCTAAACCTACAAAACACTGTTACATTAACCAGTATTTGGCAGGTTTCCTCAGTATTGATTCTACTTTGGGTCTGTTCTCATTCCACAATGTCCAGTCCAAACAAGGGTCAAAACGTATTTGAATTCCCAATTCATGGAGGCTCCAGGCTTGCTTGTAATGCAGTGAAGCCTTTTCACATTTCTTTGTCACCAATGTGAATTATAGCATGCCTGAAGCAATATGAGGGCCTTAAAAATAAAAAATGAAAATGTAAAATAAAAGATGCTCTTGTTCTCCTTTTGCAGAGACAGCACAAATCAGGAGGTGAGCTCTGCACAGTGCTCTGGTAGAAAGCAATTTCCTGATTTAAGGTGATATGTAGCTAAGGATTTTGACTGATCTCATCTATATGTATATTCAGTCTTCTGAGATGCTATTAGTAAGCATACCTGAAATCTGAATGTCTTATTTTATTTTATAAAGCCTCTTTTGTATTATTTTTAGGGAGAGTTATCTGTGTTACTTGCAGCCTGACACAGCTTTGGGTCATCTGCAGGTTTAACCAACCTAATCTTTCTTCTTTCAGGCAAATAATTTATGTGAAAGCCATGTACAGGCCTGTGCCCGGACCAGGTCCCGGTTCACCCTTGCCCAGTACGGCTTTTCATTTGGAAAATAAATCGTTGCTAAAGATCAGAATAGCACAGGGCTTTGCCACTGGCCCTCTGCTGATTTCATCCAGTGTGTATCTCTGCTTGGTTCAAGGGAACATTGTATGAGTCTGGGCCAAAGCCTGGCTGGAGCTGAGCTGCAGCACCTCCAGACATTCTGCTGCTTGTCTGCTTTGGGAGGAAAGGGGGTTGGTTTGGTATAGCTTGCTCTTTACTAATCCAAGTTGGCTGCTTCTCATCTCATTGCCATCTCCTGGATGTTTACAAATAAATTAATTATTTGTTCCAGAGAGTTAAGTTAAGCTGACTGGTCTGTGATTCTCTTGGCTCCTCTTGTCTTCCCCTTTCTGTTGATAGGAACTCCTTTACCCTTTTTTAAACTTGGAGGACCCTGACATATCCATCACAAATTCCCCAAATTAACTACTCCCGTTATTTAGTGCTGGGTAAAATTCCTCCTGCGCAATGAGATTGAAAACATTTACATCATCCAGGTGCTCTCTAACCACTTCTTTCCTCCAGGCTTGTATCTCATTCCCTTTCTTGGCTACCTGACAGCAATATATTCACTGATGACCAATACTAAAAAAAGTATTAAGAACTTTGACTTTATTGACAGTATTTATCAATAGCATTGGCTATTTATTGGGCAGCAGAACGAGCCTTTTCCTTACTCATCTTCTTATTATGATGTGAGATGTCTTCTGTGAACTATGCCTCATGGTGGAGTCAGGAGCATCCAGTGCTTCTTTTTTAATCAGTGCATGACAGGGAAGATTGTATGGAGTCAAGCTGGTTTGTTTCTGGCCTGTGTTGGCTTTTCATTTATTTATTTTTTTAAAAGTTCTTCAGAGCTCAGTCTCAAGTAGAAATTTGGGCTGGCAAAGACGCTGAGGTCACCTCTCGTCCCCATGGCCCTGGTAAGCTCAGACAACTCAATAGCTGTCCTAAGGCCATGCTTCTGAAGGTCTCTTCCCAAGATCCCAAAATCCCCACGTCTGCTCAGTGATTCTTTTGGCAAGGGGGCTGGCAGGGAGGACCCTGTCTGTGCAGCCTCCCACCTGTCCCCTTGAATGGCTCCCTGTGTAGGACAACCCTCAATCCCTCTTTTGGGATGCTCCTGTTTCTCCTGGTGCAGTGGATGTTGGAGATGCTCCTGGAGGCTGAGGCTCCCCTGCGGCCTTTTGGAAGCCCCGTTGCTATGGTGACTGTGTGCAGTTTTACGATCTGTTTGTTGTCCACCTCTTTCAATCAGAAACACTTCAGGAGCTTTTATATTTTCAGTGATTTTAATTTAAATCACTAGTGGGTGGTTTTGAATTCAAGAGGGAAACAAGGCACTGTGAGGAAAAACTTTCAGAAACCTTTGTGGTCCACTGTTTCTCTCTTTTATTTTTTAAATGATTAAAAAAGACTTTTTGTCAATTTTGTATCCATTTTGTGTCATTGTGACACTGCTCTGAGAACATCAGAGAGAAACAGAAAAATCCTTACTTCACCCCCTGCTCTGATTTGGATGCAAACCCCACCAAACTGCTCCTCATGACCCAGCCAGGCTGGCTGTGGCTGTGAGAGGAGCTGCAAGGCTGCCCATGTGCTCCCCTGCCCCGATTCTTGGGGGACCAGCAAGAGGATGGACCAGGAACCCTTTAGGGCCTAAAGGAAATTTTGCCCTGGAGCAAACCTGTGGGTAGCCCAGGGGCAATCTCCTTCCTGGTGCTCCTAACTAGGGGATGAATGGAAAGGAGAAGCAATGATGGTGAAGCCTCAGAGTGTGCACGTGGTAACTGCACCCACCTTTGCTCACCTGCTTGTTCATCACCAAGGGACATTTCAAACCCTGGTGGTCACTCCTGCCAGCCCAGGAGTTAAAGCTTTTACCTGTCAGATCATAGCACTTCTGAATTTGATGACTACTTTAAGGAAGGATCACAACTTGAACCCGCATTCCTTCTTGGCCCATCTCTGTCCAGGGTTCCTGCCTTTGTTTTTCGGAGAGAGTTTTTATTCCTTGCCTTCTGCATATTCCTCCAGCTGCTCTGACCCCTCTGCCACAGCAGTTGTATGAGGTGAAGTTGTGTTGAACTTTGACAAATGGTAGTACTTCTGCATTTGATAGTAATATTTCGGGGAGACATTTGCTTTCAAAGGCATTGAAATACCTCTCTCTACCTTTGTTGCATTTCAGACTTTTGCATCTTGTACTGACTTGGGAAGAGCTGTTTGGTTGGAAACTCATGGTTTGCTCTGTAAGTTTGAGATTATTACTGAAGAAATCTTATTTCTCAACATGTAATCTAAAAAAAGATACTAGGAGACTAATAACAAAAATGTACAGACATGAAATCAAGAGATTATTGGGGAGAAAAACTGAGCTCTGCTCAGAATGCTTTCAAATATAGAAAACAAAGGTTATGGTTTTAGCTGTATTTTCATGTAGTTTGATTGCTGGTGTTCGTTTATTCTGAATAGTCAAAGTAAATTACTTTCTTTTTAGATATCCTAATATTTTTAGTTTAGCTCTTGGATTCAGTATTCTAAAACATAGAAAGAACATTCTTAAAAGTAGCATTCTTAAACAAATCTGCTTAAATGGCAAAAGGGTACTTGAACAGCAAACTTTGATAAACCCTTTCAGTTTTATGGGCAGAACCAAAACACTGGGTATCTGTTTGCTTGAGTTCCTCTGGAAAGGACCTTTCTTTTTCATCTAGGCCTTGGTGTGGCAATAGGAAGAGGTCTGGGACAAGGGATAGAGGGCTATCAGCAGCCCAGGAGCTGGGAGCTCACTGGGATGCTCCTGTCCTCCCTGGGTATGAGGAAAAGGCATGATGGGAGCACAGGGGCACAGCAGCTCATGCAACCAAGCAGTTTTTCTGAAGGATACGCTGGGGACAAAAAAAAAGGGGTCTGTTTTGTTCCCCATTTTTGGTCACAGCCAACCCCTTGCAGCTGCTTTGCTCCACGCTGCTGAGCTTGCTGGTGATCACAGCCTGCTCCAAGCCCACCTCATCCTCCGGTGTGAATTGTGATCCCATGGGGTGATACTCAACAGCAGGCTGGTGCCTGCCAAGACCGGCTCCTGAAAGGAAGACTCTTCCCTGTTTACAGCAGCAAATACCCAGCAGAAGCTGTCCCCGATGTCTGTGCTCCTCCTTAGGATCATCGCCACCTGCAAATGGGAATGCAGAAAACCGTCAGTCTTCTCACCTCACCACACATTTGAGACCAAGGCCAAGCGCTGTCCCTCAGAGAGAAAAGAAGTTAAAAACTAAGTTGGCACAGAAATGCTCAGAGAGAAAACACTGCCTTAACTTACTAGACAGCACAAATACAACTGTGGAAAACCTGTCTGAATGCCCGGGATAACTGGGAATTGTCTGACACGCTTTGGCTGATCACCTCCTGTACATCAGGGACCCCAATGTGTATCAGCAAGTCAAAGGGTGATGGTGGGTGCTTTGAAAACCTCCAAATGCAGTCCAGTGTTTGGCCTGAGGTTTATGGGGAGCAAGGCATGGAATTTGCACTTACTGAAGAAGGCAGTGATGAAAAGTTGCCTCCCTGTTCTGGTGGCACTCTGTTGACTTTAGGGAGGCTGTTCCTCCCAGCGTCCAGCACACTCAGTTTGGCCCAGACATTATTAAAAAGATATTCCAAGCACCCTGGCTGGCTGTACACATTAATGACAATATTATTAGCATCAGAGGAAATCCCAACTTTTGTTAGGAAGAATGTAAACAACTGCTGTCCACAAAAGAGCTGCTTCATTCAGCATCCAGAAAAGAAAAGAAAAAAAGAGAGGAAAAAACCCCTCTTGGGCTGTGGCTGCATGGCTGGCCTCCTCTCAGTGTTGTCCTGCTCCTAAGCAAAGGGCCTGAAGGCTGTTTAGGGACAAACAACAGGAAAAAGCATAAGCTTAAATGCAGCATTTCACATGAAAAATACCTGCATACAGGCTTAGATGTTACCCCAAAGCCAGCCCCTGCTCCCCATCAGTGAGCTTAGAGCATAATTTCCATACATATATATATATATATGTGTATATATATATATACACTTGTAAGAAAGGTTATAAGTGGATGAAACATTTTTTTGAGCTCCCAGAGATTTGGAATATCTGAAGGGCTGTAAATATGAAAAGTGTTGAACTCATTGCAGTCCGGGGTCCCATAAAGGAATTACCCTCCTACTCGGGATTTTATGGCAAAGCTCAGTACATGGGCCCAGTATTGATCTTATCTTTTATTGTAAAGAAAAGGAGGCTGAAAAATCCCTATGTTACTGTATTTTCCTCTTAGGAAGCTGGAAGAACAGCAACTGAATTCAGGACAAAACAATGAATTATCACATCACTAAGGGGTACTTTTTTCTTTCTTCTTCTAAATAGCCTGTCTCCAACTATAAAACCAACCATCTTCTGGTCACCCCAGAGCTGGTTGAGAGACCCCTCACCCTCTAAAACTTTCCAGCTAGAGATTTTCTCTCCTGTTTTGCTGATGCCATCTAGTAGGTCCATGGCGATGTCCCACCATGCCAGACAGGCTCTGGCCATCACACTGGAGCTGTTTTGGGAGAGCAGAGTGCTTGTGGCTTTGCACTACCCACGCTGCTTCTGCTGGACAAAGCATTGGCAGGAGATGGAAAAGGCCATGGGGAAGGTGGTGGGAGGGCTCTGGTGGCAGCACCTGCCCAAGGTTGCAGCAGCTCTGGGGTGATTCATCCTGGACTGGGATAATTGCCTGCTGAAATGCTGAGCGCTGAAATTGTTTTGTCATATTTAGCATTTCCCGCTACACGACATGCAACTTTGCAAAGGGCTCTGCGTGGTATTTATGCTGCAGCAAAGCCCTTAGTCACCTCCTGGTCCCCAGCAGTGATATGTCAATCCTGAGGAAGGAGCAAGCAAAACAGATTTTGTAAGAACAGGCAAATTACTTTCACTTGCTCAAGGGAAAAAAAAACAACCAAAAAAAAAAAAAAAAAAAGATAGTCAGAGGAAGTGAATACTTTAAAGAAGCAGGATTCAAAGTGAGTTCCTTTATATAGAAAAGCCAGAACAATCTACTGGCATGGTATGGGGGTTGCAATTGCCTCAGTGATGGCTGAGAAATCTTTCTGTGCAAGAAGGCACATGCATTGGTGGCAAAACAAGCGATCAGAATTTTGCTAACTGCTTGCTGTGGTTTTGTCTGACAAGGCTCCTCACTCAGAGCTCAGAGAATAATTTCCCTGAGGATGGCTCTCCCCAGCAAACTTCCACAGGCTGGAGGACTGACATGTCCAGGCTCCAACATGCTCTGAGAGGAAGATAATTCTATAGAGAAGGTCCACGGAGAACACTGAGCAGCATGTGTTTTAAGATGTTTGGTTGCAATAAAAGGTTGGTGGATTTGTTTTCCAAGCCAGGAATTTTGCTCACAGGCACCTGGGGAGCTTTACCAAATCGCTTTGCTCCCTGCACCACCATCTCAGTCACTGAACCCGAAAAATTCACCCTCAGAAAGGAACACGTAGAGGTTGCGGTGATTGTAGCACTCCTGGTGGGAGGGTGAGGTCTTCCTATAGAGCCTTCCAAAAGAAGCTGCAGCGTGATCCCTCCTTGCACATCTGCAGGGCTCACTGCCCCGTGCCAGCAGCCAGACACACTGCAATTTGCTGTAGCCTCCAAATCATCATCATCATCATCTCTAAAGGTGATCGAAAATACTCCCATTGGCAGTTCAGTGGTGGGGAGTCCCTGTCCTCGGTACAATTTCAAACCCCACATTGGGCTGTGAGGCTCCCACACCTCTGACAGTAAGAGAGACCTCTGCCAAAACTCCCACGTCACCACTAAGATTTGTCCCAGCCATAAACCAGGGAAGAGCTCTTGTAGAAATAACCCTTGTAGTTAACTCCCAGTTGAGATGCACAGTGCAGCATGATCTTCTTTGAGCTACAGCTCCAACATCTCCACAGACTTCAGCCAACATCTTTTAGGTGCTGTTTTCAGATTTCCTCTCAGTATGATGAAAGACTGGAAGTTCAATTTATTTAAAGAAATAATCTCAGCTCCTGGAGCTGAGATTTCAATTTCATCACCTCGCCCAAGAGCTGGGACCTTGGCATAGATGGATAATGCCTATCCGTTAAATCAGTGCCAGAGAGAAGAAAGGAAGGAGAAGCTCATTGTTTCACAGTGGACCAAAGAAACAAATCATTTTGGGGGCTTGCTCATACCTGAGACTCAAAAAGCACTGATACATTGAGGCCTTGAAGTGTATTTTTGCAGAGGTCAAGCACATGTCCCTGGCATGGGATGAGTGGAATAAAAATTGGCATTAAATTCTGTCTGACTGAAACCTTGATTCAGAGTCACTGTGAGTGAAAACCCCAGAGAGCATGAAATGGTGTTACAGTTGTACTACAAGGCTTTGGATTTTTTTTCTCTACCCCTCTGGGGCCTGATGTTCCTGCAATTAATTTAGTCCGTGTTTCTAACAGTGTGTGTGCAGAAGGAGGGGAAGCACATTGATTTTTGGTTTTCCTTGTATCGAAACAGTACGTCTTGTTAAAGGAAGAGGTTACATTTCAGCCTCAACATAAATCTCTTTTACATTCTGGATAATCCATGAAAGAGTACATTTAGGGGAGGAAAAAAGATAGACGCACAGAGGCTTGCAGAGGGACCCATGCACTGTGACTCGCAGAAAACAGGTGAGGATCCGGGCTGTGCACAGGGATGTTGGATGCTGCCACCAGCAGCAGGCAGCTGCCTGGAGGCCACCCAGAGGGATGGGAAATGGCTTGAGCAGCCAAGGACAGGAAGTCACTGACAAATTACTTGTGATCTTGCTGTGACTCACTAGAGAAACTTCCCTACCTTAGCTCATCTTTGCGAGACATCTTTACTGGTGACTGATTCGTGGTAGTTTGTTTGTTTTTTTTTAAACAAACTTAGAAAGCCACCCAAACACATGAGGACTGAGTAATTACCATACATGTTTAGCACCTAAATAATAAAAGTGCCTTCCCTGCACTTTTCTGATCCGGAGTGCTGTAGACTCTGAGTAATCACTTCTAACCCCGTGCTACAGATGTTTGTGTTGCTTTCCCAAGCCTACCGACAAGAAAGCCAAGGTGGAGGGTGAGCCTGACGTCCTGGAAAAGCCGCAGAGTGAGATCGAGAGAGCGTGGGTGTGGCAGAGCTTTACATCTCTCCCTGCTGCACACAGCCTTTCCACAAAGGCAGAGCCGGGACTCGTCTGCATTTCTCTTCCTGCTGTCCCTTTGAACACTGTTCTGCACTCAAACATGCCCATGGACTAAATACCTCGAAGCTCATCCTTTCCAGGACACATACATTACCTCGCCTTCTTCAAGCCTCCATACAGCTTATGCTGCAGCTGAACCCAAAGCACCAGTGTGGGGGAAAACAGTGGTGGAAATTCAAGGAAAGAAAGAAGCCAGAGCGGCTCTGGCAGCTTTTATATCTCCTCCAAAAGTTGGCATGAATATACGTGGCTTGGAGGAAGCACATGTAGTCATATCTCTTGCTCACAGCAGTTCGGACTGGGAGTAGGAGGACCTATGACCCCAGGAACAAGCCATTTTCCCCGGTGTGCTGTGTCAGAGGATTGGTGGCACAGCCTGGCACACCCCAGCGCCCATTGGAATCCTATTCATGCTGGTCTCTGGAGCTGTTGGAGATCTTTGGTGCTCGCCTCCCACAGCCACCTTCTGGCTCACCAGAACAGGTGATGAAAGGTCTCCTCTGGCAGTGCCTGCAAGTGTACTGGAAACAGGCACGGCTGGGGAGATGGGGAGGTGCAGAGCAGGGTGGATGGACAGAGTGTCCAGAAGAGAAAGAAAACTGAAATCCCACAGAGGGAACCCTTCCTTCTCTTGGAAGGCTGATTGAAGGGCTGTTTTAAAAGATTTCTCCAGTGGACTGAGGAGGAAGAAGACAATATTGTACATGCTTGAGGTACAGCACATGTTGTTTTCAGGTATGTTCATGGGGCATTTAGGGACAACTTGATCTACTTAAAATGCAAAAGATAATCTAAGATAGACTGAAAATTTGGAACAAAACAGAAGGACATTTTGTTGTTACAACCAGATAAACAGTCTGTTCCTCTTTCAAAGATAAGCAGATTTTACTGCAGGTCTTTCTATGTTTTATCCTCGTGTTTTGTACTTCAGATGAAGTGTTCTCTCCAGAGAATGCAACCCCTCCGTGTCCACATTGCTGTGGGGAGCTGCTCCAGGTCCAGCTGGGGAATGAAATCTCCTTCTTGAAAGAAGTTGTCCACAGTCAGTGAAAAGACTTGTCAAAATCATATGGAGAGTCTTTTAACTAAAAAAAAAAAAAAAAAAAAAAAAGCAAAGCAAAGCAAACCCCAATCTGATTATGTTAGTCTTGTGATGAGGAATTCAGCCTACTCTTACTTTAATCTACCTGCAGCTCTCTTTTTTCAGTGTCTGGGAATGGAAACACACATTCAATGCTTGCCCTGGTTCCAGAACTGTATTCTGTCCAAAATGTAAAATCACTTTATAAATTGCTTTAGCTCTCTTCTTTTTCAGTCTCCAGCCTTTAAGTGTTCACTCATCAGTGAAGTGCCAGTGTTCAGCCCCTGGCTTTCGTCTGGAGGCATCTCCTCAGGGTGTCAGCGGTTTGCACACTCAGACGTTGGATAAAACCCCACTTTTCAAGGAACCTCTCACAAGATGTTGGAGCTTTCTAAGCCTATTTTGCCCAAGAAAAAATATTTTAGATCCATAATAAGGAGTTTATTCCAGGTCTTTTTCTATTTTGTATGCAATATTTTAGTTATGGTTCTACCCTTGCCAACACCATGGGCTGCTATTTTGTTGTTGTTCCTGCTAATGAAGTAAATAGCTCTGCGTTCCAGCTCATGATAATAACACAGCTATATTCCTAGCTGGCCTTGGCCAAGACAAGCTATTAAAATGAGTTTTGTTTTGTCATGTTTCATTTTCTGAATCACCTTCAGGAGGCGTGGACCTGGTGGAAAGGCACTGAACAGGCAGGAAAAACATCTGAGACAAACCTGTCATGCCAGGCTCCGCTGGGACAAAAGCAATAACGTTCCATGTCTCCTAATGCTGCACAAAGGTGTGTGTGAGAAAAGGCTCATTTTTTTTGTGTGTTCGAAGTACAGCCCCCTTTTTTTTTTACCACTTGTAACTCCCGCTGAAGTGTCTGTGCAGACTGTCCTCTGGCTTCTGCTGCAGGGAGGTGGGCAGTGGAAAACACAGCACTGGGCTTTGTCAAGTGCTTTGCTGTTGCGGGAGTAATTTTGCTCAGTGGCTGTTCTGACAGGGGGAAAAAAAGGTTATTTCATACAACTTGAACTCTGCAGCCTGATACAATCATTAGAAATATTTGACCATGTTATAAATAACTTGTGATGCTAGCACAGCTTTGTGCAGGTGCCCCTCTGAAGCTCCTACCTTGGCAGCTGCTGTGAGCAGCCTCGCCTAACGTGGAGGCGTCCATGATGGCAGTCACTGGCGGGGATGGTGGGCTGAAGAGATCATCCTTGCGTTCTCTGCATGATGCTGCCACCTTCTACCTTGCAGGGATAAGGAAGGCTCAAGCCCTTTCCTCTCCCCACACCCCCCACCCCATGTGCTCCTTGGCACAGGCTCATTGCTTTAGCTGAGCAGGGTTGCATCCATGCTGTGATCCCATAGGACCTTGGTATGGATCCGGCATCACTCATTGCATGGAAAAACCTGTTTTGAAAGGGACCAGCACGTTTCAGGGCAGTCAGGAAAAAAGCCTTCTCCTCAGCAAAATAAGCCTCTGAACAGCTGCCAATTAGCTGCTGCAACAGCTTATGATGTCAGGTAGTGTTTGAAAGCCAGAGATTTATAATCCAAAGTCACATAAACTCTATGGCAAATCAAATCTGTGATGAAAAAAAAAGGCTGTAATAAAAAGATTCAACACAGGAAGTCTGATAAACTCTTAATTTTAGTTAGGATAATTATGTTATTTACATCTAGGTAGCACTGACAGTTCAAGGCTTTGATATACCCTAGTGTGATTTACGGGCAGCACAAAGGAGCTGGATTGAGCTCATCATCCTCACTCCAGGAACATCCGCTCTCTGTGCAAAGCTCTGATGAGTGTGTGCTACCCCAATAGATGCAACTGTCCACAGGTGCCTCCTGTCAGAAGCACAACATCTTCATGGGCTGCTGCTCGGAGATGACCAGAGATTATCAAACACTAATGAAGATACTACCTTTGTAGACAACTCAAAGAGCTTGACAATGAGCCCATGGGAAAAAGCCTAAAACCATATACTGATCCCAGAAGAGACAAGTGGGAAAGGAGAAAGTAAATGAGGCTACCTCATCTTACAGAAGCCGCTTTTGGTGCTTCAGGAGATGGTTGATCAACAGCGGCCTCAACTCCAGGGCCTCTGTCTTCACCTATAGCTCCATAGCTCCATTGTGCTGAAGCAACCTACAGCATCAAGTGAGGAAACAGCCACAAAGCAAGCAATGGCTGGGGATATAACAGTGTTTTTTGGCCCAAATGCTGCAGCTGCTTGTGATTTTGAGGATTTGATGTGTCCCTTTCCCATGAATGCCACCCTGCCTGTCAGAGGTCTCCAGCTGTAAGCAGGATGAGCCATATTGGTGAGGTGGTGGAGGTGGTCACAACCCGGGACAGAAATGTTGCATGAGCACAGTGGTTGCAGAAACAGTAAAATCAACTTTTGAGACAGATGTCATATGTAATATGGGAACAGAATAAGGATGGGCTCTGTTTCTCCATCAGCAGGAGTATCTCTGGGTGCCAGTCTCAGGTTTTAAAGGTAGGTCTCAGCTGAACTAAAAAAGGAGGCTGTTGTTTGGTTTTATAAACAGCTGGTGACTGTCTGAAAAGAGACCGATGCTCATGGATGACACCAAGAGGCACAGGAACAAGGTCTGAGACACAGGTAAAAATCTTCTGAAGCAAATCTAGCATGGGTCTTTCTGAATTTTATCCTCCTGGAAGTTGTGTCCAATAGACCCATTGGGATTCGCACTTACCTCAACCCTTTCAAGAAGAACCCATGTGAATAAAATGAAACCTGTTCTAAATTACTAAAAAAGGATGGAGTATCCCATTCTGCCTCCTACCTGGGAGCAACACCTTTTTGCCATCTTAATACCCCCCTGGAAAGGTACACGGTGGCACAAAGAGACACCCAAATATCTGCTGTGGAGCACAAGTTTGTGTTGCTCCTCATACAGGTCCCTTTAGGGAGCAGTTTATCTTGTTGGAAGGTTTCTGGGGAAACCAGAGGCTCAGGGGTGATCCTCACACAACTATTGTCTTTCTTTGTAGACTTTCATCTCTGAACATTATGCAGATCAGTGATTTATGAGTTTAAATTTTTGGTCTCTGCTTAGCTAAGCGGGGAGATGGATAGCCACTCACTCTGCGTGGCCATGCGAGAACCTTGGCACCTGCAGCAATCTCTCACTCCCAAAACTGAACGTGAGTGAAAGGGTTTTTTGACAAGCATAATGACTTACACACTGAAACCATGCAAAACCGAACTCGTTTTACAGAAAAGGCTGCAGCTCAGGGATGAATTTTGGCAAACACACACCCTTCAAAAAATCCACAATACTGACATTTGGCAAGAGGTGGGAGGGGGGAGTATACAAAACATTCAAGCCCATGTTTTTCATTAAAAAATCATAACGTTTCATGTCTAAAAATCAAAATGAATCCTTTCAATGCATCCAATACAACTGCAATGAAAACACTGCTCCAACAGCACACCACTTCTCTCAGCGAGCGGGAAGGAGATGAATGCCCTTTTTGATCTGTGTTGAAAATGATGTCTTCTAGGACATGGGAGAGGAAGGGGAATAAAAAGGATACTAAGCAGGCTACATCTCAAGAGAAGAAAACCTCCTTTAATACCCTTCCCCAGCTCATAAGCATCCACTTGAGATCCAGTACAGGAAGATAAAGAGGAGATGAGAGGAAGAACAACACAACCAGAAGAAGAGGACATGTTCTCAAAGGCACCGCCAGCGTGCTGGCATCCAGAATCATCTGCCTGTGACAGCAGATCAACTCAAAACACCTACCTGATGCCCCATGGATGGAAAATCCTGATGCCCCAGGGTTATACTGCTTTGCAGTCCTATCTTGAGTCTTGATACCTATCGTGCTGCTACGTCTGGTACCCTTCCAGAGGAAACTGCTCTGCCCTCTTCCTGGTTTATGTGTTGGAGCAGGGAGGCCAGGACTCACCTTTCATGCAAGGACCAAGAAATCAGGTGACTGAGCCATATTCACAGCAATATGGAAAGAAAAGGCAGCAAACAGGCAAACTCCAGGCTGCTGTAGTGGAGCAGGTAAATTCAGCAAGGCAGTAGGCAGTGGTGTATCCCCAC
Source organism: Lepidothrix coronata (assembly GCF_001604755.1). Classification (NCBI taxonomy): domain Eukaryota; kingdom Metazoa; phylum Chordata; class Aves; order Passeriformes; family Pipridae; genus Lepidothrix; species Lepidothrix coronata. The sequence goes on from NW_016690321.1 coordinate 1,835,527, forward strand.
ACTTGGCCTTGGTCTCTCCAGAATCAGCTGGTGCTAATTTCTAACAGATCTTTAAATCACAACCTCAAATGGTTCCCCCCTCCCTCCTTATTGCATCCAGGAGCATTGCTGTTTATGGCAGGATGCAAAAACCTGGTGAGCTGCCTCTTCTGTGTCCAATGGGGAGAGGCTGGAAAGCAGCTAAAAAGGGAAAGGACAGGCCAGTGTCCTGTTGTTGTGAAGAAGTCAAGTGGCAGAGAGACAAAACAGAAATTTCAGCAACTTGTAGCTTGACTTGTGGGATTGGATGCAACATCAGCCCAGGTGAGCCCAAAATCACCCCACCAACCCCTTCCCTCAGGCTGTGGAGGACAGGCACCATTGGTACCTCAGGATCTCCATGGGAACCATATCAGAGAGAGGGGAAATGAAAGAGGAGAGCAGAGAACAGGCCAGAGTGAGCCGCGGAGAATGGGGAGAGGGTGGTGGTGTGGTGAGTGGCGTGCACCGAGGTGCCCCGCAGTGAGCAATAACAGGCTTACTGCAAAGCCTGCTGCACTGGGGAAGAGAACAGAGCAATGTATGGAGTGTCTGGTGGGGGGAACGGCATTTCCTCACAGCAGATTAGAGCTGGCAGTGATATTGGCAGAGTGAGCTTGTGAGGAAAAGTAAAAGCAGGCAAGAAGAGCTCACTCTTCCCACAGCTTTTGTGGGGAGAACAGGCTAAGCAAAGCAGGGAGACAAAGGATGCTTCTCCACACCCATCCTCCTCCTCCCCTCCAGCCCTCAGGGGAATCTTCGTTAGGAAAATACCCTCAGCAGTGTCACCTCTTTCTCTCCAGCTGTGGCCTGGGGATCTCCAGGCAGTGATGGCTTTTGCCCAGACTGGGTTGAGCAATCTGGGGTGCCAGTGTCCACTGAGCCCACCCGAAGCCTCCTGAGGGGTTCATCCCTTCACTGGGTGGCAAAGCAGCTGCCATAGGGCAGAAGCATGGGAGTTCACGGTGGGCCAGGGAAAGGACCATCAGCGTGCTGGCCAAGCAACACCTCACAGGCATCAGCTCTGCACCTTGCAAGTGCCTCTCTGATGTCCCATGATGGCACCATGTTCCTGCTGTGCAAGTACAATGTGGGATCACTCCCATACTGACAAGGGGAAGAGCTTGTGTTCTTCACAAAGGGTGGTCCCCACATTCCAGAACATCTCCTTGCCTGTCTGATGATGGGAGCAAGCACAATCAGTGACTTAGTCTTGGTCCCTGCCTCTGCCCATCTCTTCTTTGTCTTGGTCTCTGCCTCTGCCCATCTCTTCTTTATCTTCCTACTCATTCTTGGCTGCTCCTTTTTAGCTTGAGGAATGAAACTCAAGGCAGAGTCAGTCAGGGAAGTGGTGTTGTTGCCATCCTCTGCCCTGATGCCTTTGGAGAAAGTAGTTGTCCAGTAACAGGGCAGATCTTCTCAGGTGCTTACTCCCCTCCTGGATGCTCAGGCCTCTGCCTGAGAGAGCTTTTTTGCACCTCACACACTGCCAGTGCTGCTTGGCTCATTTTCACATCAGCTCTGCCAAGCATTTTGTGGCCCCAGACTACTTGAGGATGCCATTAACTTCTTCATTAGGCTGATGGCTGCTGGCCCCTTTGCTTGCCTGCACACAGACAGCTCCTCCCTTGAAAGTGTGTTTTCTTATGTGTGGGTTGGGTTTCACCATCACACCTGACCACACAGCAGTGGGAGCAGCTCCTGGGGCTCCCCTGTAAGGGGTATTTGCACAGGGCCACCCAAAACAATTGCAAAGCTTCCTCATTCAAGCCTAAACATCTGCATCTCCACATCTGAAACTCCCTCCCTATCTGTCTGAAGCAGGAGACATGATCATGAAGTTCACTCCACGGTGTGTCACTACAAGCCTGGAAAACTGGTTGAGGCTTCAGCCATCTCTCTCAGCCATCAGACACTTTTCAACCAGCAGACTCCCGACAGCCTGACATTTTTTAATGCATGGTCTGTGGTGCGTTTTGACAGGGAAAGTCCTGTTTGCCCCTTCCTACTTCCATGCAGCCCAACACGCCGTGCCATCTCGGTGTCACATCATCCCCATTCTGGCATTTTAATGCAAGACCACGGAGGGATTTGGTGCATGAGGCACAGTTGATGCCACACAGCACCTGGAGCTCATTGCTTTCTTTGCAAAAGGCAGAGAAGGAAGGCACTGCCTGGTCTGCTCTGTTCTGGCTGCTCTCTGCGAGGGCCTGCTCAGGGATGCAGCTCACCTCAGTTGACAAACTTCCAGAAAGAATCAGAAATGTCAAAATTGCCTTCTGCTCCACAGTGGGTCTACCAGTGATTTGTTTTTCTCTAAGCCGGGCAGCTGCAGGATATGCTGCTCTCTGCAGTTTCAACTGTCATTTTCTCCTGATTTTATTTTTGGGTCCACAGTTCAGATGCATTCTCCATTTTTAGGATGGGCAAACAGCACTGACACAGTCTTTTCTCTCCTGCACACCTACTTCCCCCCCAGGATACTTAGAAATGTGCCTTCTTCCTCCTTCTTCCCCAAAAAGCTCTCCATATATTGCAAAAAGGGGCAGCTACAGTCAAAAATTACCGTTGCTTTAGGAAAAAAGGCAGTGGGAATGCATGGCCTTTCTTCCTTCCACCACCACCATGCCTAGCAGAGATGGAGGCCAAACAGTAAAAGTCAGGACAGAGCAATGCCAGCCTGGGTGAGCAATCATGCCCTGGGGAAATGGGGCACTTTGTGCCTTTGGATAAAACAGATCCCTCAAATACAAGAGATCCCTTATACTTTCACCTGGCACTGCCTGTGCCGTAGTGCTTCTCTCTAAGGTTACTTGCTGAAGCTTTTCCTCCTCCCTCCAAACACAACCCTTAATGCGCTACGGAAGACGGGACTGCCAGCAGCCCAATGTTGGAGCGGCTGTGGATCGCGACAGGGGAAGTGGCCGCAGGGCCACTGCAATGGGCAGCAGCTGAAAAAGGATTTTCTTTCCTGGGTCTGTAAACAATTGGTGCTTTACACTCCATATTTTTCTATTTGGGAAAATCAGGTTTGGGAAAGACACTACAAAAGCAATCTGAAATCAAGTTTAACAGTCAGGGCTTTACACACTGCAGCAGAGCAGAGGTTTGAAGGGTGTGTGGGGAGACTGCCTGTAGCCAGCCATTTGGAGGGATCCATTAAAAAAAAAAAAAAGGCAATAAAAAATACCAACCCCCCCTGTCTTTTTGCAGGCACAGCCTCAAGCAAATGCACATGATGCCACTAAGAAGAGGGAAATGCCTGATGTGTCTGAAATGCCTGATGTGTCAGTACCCAGCCAAAAAAACATGCTCAGGGCACTATGCAGAGACTAAAGAGGGACAAATCAGAATGACATAGCTGGACCCAAAACAAAGTTCTCAAGGATATAAATTCCCCAATCAGTGAGCATCTGGGTTCCAGGTCCTGAAAAATCAAATACTGCAAACAAAATGGACAATCAAAACCAGACACATCTGTCATTTCACTCATCTGGACAGGACATTAAATAGGAGTTCAAATTTCAGGGAATGGCATTTAACCTGGATACCCTGCTGCCTGGATGAATACTTTGACTACTGTTGAGATCATCTGTTCCATTCCTTCTCTTCTGTTCCATTCCTGCCTCCATCACCAAAACTAACTGGCAAACTTGGGATGGACTTTCTACCAAGAATTCTTGTAAATAAACTATCTATAAACTCTCCTGATCCTACTTGCTCCTCTTTTCTTCTTCAGGGTGGAAAACAGTGAACCATCTCATTTCAGAGCACTGACACCAGCTGACAAAATAATCCTGACATTTACTTACTGCAGATTAAAGCAAGCCCCAGCAATTACTGAAAAACCTGTGAGTTTTGGCTCTGTCAATGACCATCTTTATCCCCTATCGCTACAGTACACTAATGTTTAGTATCAGCTATCAAATTTTCCATCCTCAATAACTAGCAAAAGTGTTGATCCAAAGGTGGCATCATGAACAGCCAAGGAAAGAAATCTACCATGTCTATTACTGCTGGCACAAAGGGACACAGCCTGTTGTAGCTGGAAGAATTTCCTGGACCTTGTTTGAGATCCCAGCTCTGCTGAGGCTTCTGACATAAAGGCCAAAATTTGATGCTGTGAGCAGGATACCAGGCCATTTGGTAGAAGACACACCAAACAGAACATCATATAGTTTTCAGAGGAACAATTTTGGGCCAGTTTGTCTTGAACTAGGAAAAATACCAGTAGAAAGCCAACCACAAATTAGTTTGTACATACACTGCATACTTTTAGCTTTCCAGCCAATCTAGCACATGAAGTTTCTATTTATTTTCACCTGACACATGAAAGTGCTTTATGAACACTGACAAAAAGTAACAGTCAGTGTTCCCCAAGGTTAAACCGCTGGAACTGGGAAGTTGGAGAAAATTTCCTCTGCAGGGGAGCTTCTGCAAGGGCAGAAGCAAGAGAGTACTTTCTAATGATGGCACAACCCCTAATTGTATAGATCATCGTTTCAACTCAGCTGTAAGAAAGCATGTCCACATGAAATGCTATTGCACAAATTACTCTTAGCCAGGCCAAGTCCTGCACCCATCGCACTACACGGTGGAGTACACATCACTACACATCACGCTGACCTCGGTGAGCCAGAGGTGTGGTTCTCAGTTGTGTGGGAGTAGGATCAAACTCAGTCAAAAGCCTGGCGTAGCAACAAGAAGCACTGCCCAGCTAAATAAAGAATTAAGCCTAGCTTAAGTCCCTGGTCTGCAGATAATTCCCCTCCCTCATGCTCCAACAGCCCACTCCTGAACACAAGACAAAAAACTTTGACAGGAAGCTCCAGCAAGATTTTATTCAGTGGTGTACAACAAAGAAATTAGGATGAAAGAAGAATCGTATACATTACTGACTTTCCACGTTGCTAAAACAAACCCATAGTGACAAGAACAACTGAGTCTGATGACATAATGAGAAGCGTGGTGACCATCTCTCTAGTGCCCATACCTGCAAATAGATAATATATTAATGACTTTTTAAAAATTACAATTCATGGTAGTGCTGATTTGGGTGGATTTATTTTCATTCTGCCACAATGTAATTAACATGTAAATGGGATGAAGGTGAAATGCTATGTTAGGGAAATCTTAGGAAGTTCTCTACATTTCACTTCCCCTAAAAGTCTATCCAGACATCACTTAGAAGAGAGCCTGAGCGATCCACAATACCATGTGCAAGAGATCCTCAGTATCATCATCTTTTGCCCTGAATCCCAGTTCAAATATGTCCTGCATGAAAACAAGGCCAAAGCTTGTCATAGCCCTGGAAGTAACACTGAGCATGCGTCAGAAGATATTAATTCATGTCTCCATTTCTCATCATGCTGCCCATGCAATATTAAGTCACTAGCCAGGCACCGTGGACTTAATTTTCATTGTGTGTTCACTAAAACATCTTAGTATCAGAACTACGGTACTTGAGTTGTCATGTTAACGATGATTTGTGCAACTGACTGTGAACCAGATCCCAAAGACAATCCTCAATACTTTTATCTTTTTTGCTTTGTTTCCATTTGGACTCTGATTAGAATTAATGTAATTTTTTAATAAAGGAGGTGGGGAGAGGGACAATCCACAGTTAAGAAAAGATTAATGGATAAATTGTGCAGAACAAAGCGAGTGTCAGGCAAACTTCCTAACTATCCTCAATACCTATCAAAATACAATTACCCCTCAAAAATCTATCGATTGATCTCCTGTTACTATTCTAACAACAGACCTTTGAAAAATACAAAACAAAAACAATATAGAAATTATGACTAAATGGGCCTGAGCTGCAGCAACGGTTACATGGACACTTGATTTCCAGATGCTAGGAAATCAGCTATATCAATCTCTGAGGCTCTGAGTTATAAATGAAATCACCAAGATAACAGAGGGGCCCAGTAAGATGTCTGGCACCTCAGCAGAAACACTTTGGAACCCAAGTAGCTGAATTCAGGTAATTCTCTAAACCTAAATTGCTCAAACGGCAGTATAGCATTCCCCTGAGGCTCCACTTTTAGTGAATTCCATTTCTCTTCTGCTCTCCATCCTTTAGAGGGAATGTCAATAGAAATCACTATTTTTTAACAGCTCCCACTTACCCCACAGCTGTTTGGACTTCCTTCAGAGCTCATTTAGCACCAGGAGGCTAAGGAAAGGTCCCTATACAGCAAGATAGAGGAAAAAGCCTCTCCCAACAGCAACTATGCCCTCAGCCCCACAAATCTTACACTGATCACTTATATTTACAGAAGGACAATTGGATTTTTCATCTTGACATCTGTGCAGGATACCTACTTTTGGAACTCCCATTCCCTGTTGTCCAGCGGACATACTTGGCGAGTTTTGAGCCAGCGAGAGATGCAGTGGAAGTGGAAAGCGTGCTGGAAGACAAAGTTCAGATCACATCATTTCAGAACATAGGAAGATATCTCAATGTGAAAGTTACCACGGCAAGTAGAGAGTAGCAAGTGTTTGCAGGCAAAAGTGGGGAGGACTGATCAGCCAATTCGCTGGTAAACACCAAGGAACTGATCCACATTTTCAGAGAGGGGAGAAATATTAGTGAAATGGCAGCAGGGAGCCTGTTCCACAGTGCACACAGTGGCAACTGACTGACTTCTGATGAAGGAGAGAGCGCAGAGTTTAGCAGCTGCTAAAATTGGCAGAGCAGATGCTGGTAAGAAGCATAATCAGAAAGAAAAGAAAGAGGATTTCAGAGTGAGTAGCAGGGATGATATGAATGTATACATGCTGAAGGAAGCTTTCTGTCAGTTTTCAGGAGAAACCAGAGCCTGAATAAAAAGGAATTTGAAAAATTAGAAAGAAGAAAACCAACTCTGTGTTTAATAAGGACACCCTTTTCAATACTCCATACAGCTACTTAAACCCAAGGTTCCACTTGTGGTAACTCTTGCACGCAACAATATAATTTTGACACTAGAATATTCTGACATGGTTAAAAATTTTGCTCTTGTCCTCCGCAAACAGAATTGCAACACTTATAATCTTGTTCCAGCATTATCACGCTGTAACTCGATCCCACAACTTAGTGAGGATTGAACAGAGGAAGTTATTTCATTATGGAAAATGTTATCTTCCAACTCAGGCCAAGGCTAGCTAAGAGGTATTCAAGTTTGGAGTTCACGTGCTGGTGGGACCATGTACAAAGGAGCATATATGGCAACACACTGCAAGAGCTGGAGACAAACCATTAGTATCAATTCGATTTTCCTCCAAAACTGGAAGCAAATCATGTAGTTACCTCACACTGACTCCTTGAATCAGCCTGCATGAAGACCAATCAAGCATGCTGACATCCAATTAATCCTTTTACCAGGGAAAAAAGAAAAGGCATAGCTCCCTGGCAAACCTTGATCAGAAAAATTATGTTCAGAATGAAAGATCTATTATTCTTAAAAAAAAAAAAAAAAGTAAAGGTCTATCTTCCTCCCTTCATTTCTGTGTCTTCCTTATTACATCTCTCCAACTTTCACTTTATTTTCTTCTCTCTCTCCTTTCTAAATTCTACTAAACATATGGAGTTTGAAGTTCTTATTTGTGGTGGTGATGTGACACATTTCATAGAACTCATTCTGTCTCGAGTCTTCAGAAAAGGGGGATAGCATCACCACACATGAGCTCGGTAATAAAACAGTTTTCCTTACATTGCAGACGCCCCATGCAACTGTGCACTCTTCAGAGGTAGCCGATGCTTGGTTTGCTTGACATTCTATGCCTGTGAAAACAAAGATTAAACAGATATACACGGGAGTAGAAGATGTGCATGCAACACCAAGTGATAGATTTCTTCATATTAGCAAGTAAGGGCAGGGGGATTTATTACATCAGAAAGGGCCAAGAGCTGTGGTTTAATGTGTACTGTTTTTCCAAAAGTACCAGACCAAAATATACTTAGTTGTGATTTCCTTCTTCCTCTACTTTTTTAGTATTCCAAAGTTCCAGAGGGCAAGAGTACATAGTTCATCTGCTGGCAACATGTCTCCTTCCCAAATTTCAAGGATAAATATTTTTAATTTTTTCCTCCTGTATTTTAAGAGATATCTTTTCATGATCAGTTGAAGCTACATAAATTTCTTACCCAGGTTTCTCTCTATATAAATTCACTGTCTTGTCAGACATTATGTACTCTATTTATAATTTACTTTGCTCATGTAATCTGGAGCTTGCCTGTCTTTATTCTATAGTCTTGTGATAGGTAAGTACACCCCAAAAGCACACAGTAGTTAAAAAATTTATGGTTTAGACTTTTTATACCTTGGAGCTAAGTACCCAGGATCACCCTCACAAAGACCCCCAACTATTTATGGGTTTGGGTTATGTTTTGGGCTTCTGTGTCAGGTGGTGTGGATGAAGGAGACAAGAGAGAGTAAGGCAAGAAGGAAGAACAGCAGTGAGAAAATAAATCCTGCAATGTGGTTCTCCATTCTAGAGCCTGAACAATTCACCTTGCTCCACCTCAAGACGAAACTTCAGAAGAAAAAAGGATATTTCCAACTCCTCCACCGTCAGCAGCACAAACTTATGAGACCAACATTTTACTTCCTGCTAAAGGACGCTTTCTTTAAGAGTCAAGCCCTAATGATTTAAAAAGATATGCTGATAAACAATCAGCTTAGAACTCAACACACAGGCTTGCTGCTTTCTTGTTTTGCAGATCATTTTTTTCCCCTGGCAAAGACGATGTCTGAATGAGCTCTATGTTCACTGTTTGTGAGCTTGAATATGCTCAGATTCAAAAACTTTCAAACCCCACAGGTTTGGCTCAGAAAATGTGATCTCTGTTTGCTCTGTCCTATTCATCCCTTTATTCGTTTTTTCATGCTTTTTCAGGTGTGGAGAGGAACAAAATAAAAGAAAGACCCATTTTTTCTGAGATATGAGAGAGGTCAGTTAACCTTAGTCATGAGGAACTACTCAAAACAAAAACTGACGTCTAAGGAAACTCAGTAACAGCAGCTGTTCTGCAAGATTTGAAAGAAAGTGTATTTATTGTGGTTTACATCAATGTGATATACCACAGCAGAAGTCCAAAGCTCAATCCCTTACTTGCCTATAGAGGAGAACAAAGTCCAGTACACCTGAAATGTTTGATGCCTTAATTCCTGAAGCTCTCAATACGAAGAGCAATAAAACTAAATCTGATTAAGAAAATGGAAGATGCTTAAGACCCTTGAAGAACTTCAATTACTTTGGATATTTGCACAAGATTTTACACCTGAGATTGATGCAACAATTTTACTGTTACTGCAGTATAGACTCATGATCATGGGGTGTATTATATTAAGTTTTGAACACCTGGCATGAGTCTGTAAAGTAACTGAATAGTGAGGAATAGTAGAAAATGATGAGGAGTAGTAGAAAAAAGTGAGAGCATTCATCTGAAGGAGAAAAGTCAACGGATAAGCAAAGTTTAGCTCAGGAAGTCTCTGCTGAAAGCAAGGAAAATGCTCCAGCACACAAGAAACACTTATTTTGTTTCTTCTCTTTTCCTGCTGAAAACAAAACGTTGGGCATATTAGACATGAAGTCCATTTTTATGTCATTTTGTCTTTTTTCCCCTCTCTAAGTGGCCCTAACCTGGGAGCTGCATGCTTGGAATACAATTATAAATTTTTGTCTCTGGCTTTAAAGGACTCTGCATTTTGACTGGGAGTGAGAGGGAAGAAAGGTGTTTTAGGAAAGGAAGAAAAGCATTACTGAAATTCATTTTAGTCTTACTCAAACATTCTCTGACAAGCAAGTACAGTCTAAAGCATTACAGTACTAAAAGCTTAAGAGGACAGATGAGCTTCCATGGAAATAGCTGAGGAGAAGTCCTCTAGTGCTGATGTAAGGCCCTTTCCAACAAGACACCCAGATTTAACTCCCTCATCAAACAGGCTGGAGACCACTGCTGGCACTGCTACCTTTGGCTGCCAAAAAAGGGCTTTCCAAAAGCTGAACCACTTTTTGGTCTCCTACCTGCTTCATTTCAGAAAAGGACAATATATCAACAAAGAAATAAAACACATGAACAGTATCTGTCAGAGAATGAAAGCTGATGATTCTGAAAGAGAAGCTATTTACCATCTGCTGATCCAAGAGAAGCAGTAAGAGTCAGACAGTAACAGGTAATGGAGGAATACTGAACAACTCTTCTGTTGCCTTGCTTTTGACAGAGTGTCTGGAGGTGAGGGCAGAAAAATACAGCTAAAACCTGAAATACCTGTAAATAATTGTGAAAGCTGCAAGGGAGGCATTTCAACTCAGGGAGTTATGGAAATACATCTTATATAATGGCAGCTTCTGAATCCTGGCATCATAACTGTCCCACTTTCTATACATTTTCTATTGCAGAAATCTTCTGTATCTCAGGATTTAAGTAGCCATAACAGGAGGTAACAGAAGTAAAGTACATCTCTTTTGTTTGCAGCTACAAAAACAGCCCACTGCACTGGTAAATTTGATAAGAGCTCTTCAAATCTGTTTCTGCTTAAGCAAGGGTAACCACTGTATGCTTTCCCTTTTTTTATTCATGTTGCCTTCTAAAACTGTCATGAAGGGATCAAGTTATTGGGAAGAAGAGAAATAAATAAATACACACAGTTTGGCTAACACAACACTCAGAAAATAGACAGAAAAACCAAATAACCAGGCTAATAAACTTAACTACACTTATTACTCGTCCTATGAGGAGCAGCTGTCCTGGTATCCAGTGATAAGATGCATGGGAATGGTGCAAAGCTGTACCGGGGGAGGTTTAGTCTGGATATTACAAAGCAATAGAAGGCAGGCCAACACTGGAAGAGGCTTCCTAGACAGGTGGTCAATGCCCCAAGCCTGTCAGTCTTTAAGAGGCCCTTCATAACACACTTCAACTTTTGGTCAGCCCTGAAGCAGCCAGGAAGTTGGAAGAGATGATCGCTGTAGGTCCCTTCCAACTGACATAGCCTATTCCAGCCTGGTCTAGTACCCCAGAATGCAGAATGAGCTCTTCAATTTACTTTTTCAAACTTAAGAATTTCCCCCTTGCAATTCCCTGCAGTTACTTAGGAATGATCTGCAGATTTTACTAAATACTTATTGTAAGCTCCCCTATATCACACCATCATCTGATTCCTTCTACTTACAATATGACTCTCAGTATTTGCTGTTAGTATCACACTTCCAAAATACATGTACACAGCTATCATCTTCCACTCCTACTTATGACTTAGCAACTACATATACTTAGTTCCATTCTTTTACTCTTCTCATAAATCTAAACAGGACCTGGGTCTTTCCAGAGAAGAATGAAACCAAAACACTGAAAATCTACTCATTCCTTCTGTACATTGAATACAAAACAAACTGAGGGCAGGGGGAATTCTTCAGCCACACTATTACCGAGTCATAAGGCACATGCACAAGGAGAACTGCAGGATACCTTAACACTGATGCCTGACTTAATAATGTTAACAAACTTCCATTACCATGGCTGGCATTACTTATCACTCTTTTAATGTTTTCCCACTCAAGGTTTCCCTTCGTCGCTAGGAGTGGGAGACATTTGTATCCTGCATTTTCTCAAATCAAATCTTGTGTTGTTCTTCCCTGCACATTCTATTAATTTTTCCTCAATTTGCCATCACTTCACATCTTACGTTTGAAAATCTAATTAAAGGGTTGTTTAACAACATTAACGATCTGTAACAAGGAAGTAAGTAAATCCAGAGCCAACACTGATCTCGGAATACCAATTTAGATACCCCTTCTACTCTGTATACTGTCAATTTTGGTCTGTCATTTGCAGTCCAGGCTTTTCATAACACTGCTCATACACAAATTAATAACAAGTAATGCTTGAGCAACTCAAAAAAGAAAAAAATTAGCTATGCCCTTTTCCTTTACTGTTTTTCCTAACCTACCTATATACTCTCAATCCCCACCCACATTTTGGTAGGACTTTTTGAATTTTTTTGTTTTTAAGAACCGACAAACAAAATTCATTACTGGTAAATAGCATCTGTCCATTCTTCCTTCAGCTCCTCCACACCTCTCCTTCAGCCCCATATGTCCTATTTGCTATTTATAAAAAAAATAGCAAATACATGAGACTGTATTTGGTCTGTCATGGAAAGCACTATCAATTTTGAGGTAGATTCATAGAATGAAACAGCAGCATCTACTACCTTACAATGCATCCCACTTATGGTGAGTAATTACCTTGATTTAAAGGATTCTATATATTTATTCTATATATTCGCAACTTCTATAAATGTAACTTACATTCTAACAAATCTTTGAAATTCCATTTGCCTGCCAGCAACATACTTTCCTCTCTAATATATTATAAACCTGAGAGATTAAGTAGTAGTCCAGTGTCCACCTTCTTTTGAAACTACTTTCCAAGATGATACTGGTTAGAAGGACTTGAAGAGGAAATCTTTATATCAAAGGATCTCAGTATATTTCATAATCCCTGTTCCTTTTAATGTTATCATTCCCTTTAACTAAGAATAAACTGAGGCATGGATAGGCAGTAGCTGGCTCAAAATATAAACATATCTGTCCCAAAGAAGAGAACTGAACTTGCTTAACCTATTTTCAGACCAGTGTTTTCTCTTTATAAAAAAACCCCAAAAACAAACAAACAAAAAAACCCAACAAAATTTCAGAAAGTAGTTTTGTAATTATTATTTAAATACGATGTATTTAAATACATTGTGCATCTCCCACCAGCTGTTACTGTAAACTTGAAGTCTCATTTTTGTGATACATTTCATTTTCACACAGGCTTATTGAGAGTAAGTTACCATTGGATGTAGTTCCAAGGCCAACTACAAAGTGCAACAAAATACTGCGATGGGATCATGACAGGCCATCCCCAGGCACTGCAGTTGTACCTGTGCTTGTTTTGGGGGGTTCCACTATCCTCATATCTTAGTAATATAGGAAAATTTCTGCCTGGGGTATATTAAAAGGTCTTCTGTCCCTCATGACTGAAACAAGATGGTGTCAACAGTATCTTGTCAGTTTTGACGGAAAAAAAGGGTTTATTCTCATAACCAATACTTAAAAGTAATGAAATCAGTGACTTCATGCATTCACACCTATTTCGTGATAGAAATGAACCATCCAGATTATTGGGGGGGAAGAAAAAAAATAATATCAAACCAATAGTAGCAATGCATTGTTTTTTGTTTTGGGATTTGATTACTCTCCTTTGTAAATGAACAATTAATTCTTTAGGTGGCTACAAAATTCCCCCTACTATAACACACATTGACTTAGTTAGACAAGGTAAGTTTTGTAGAATGATGAGTCAGATTGATTTGCTGGTCCATGCCTTTCCTGGCCAGACACAGAGAGTGTTACAAGGCTTCATGAGTAGCATCAAAAAGTTGATACTCATAGCAACATCCCCAACTCCAAAATATAATACCTCTCTTTGTGAGCAATGTCTGTTGACCCTGAATAATTTCAATTCCTCATGGCTCTTTACTAGTACTTCTTTTTCTCTCTGTTGCATCCAAAATACACTCAGCAACATCATCTTGTCTGTTGATGTGGCATCAAGTGATTCTACTCTTTACAAAAAAAACGTGAGGGGAAAAGCAGTATGGTGACAGAAGTCACAAACGCAGATTATAGGACTTCAGGGTTACATAAAATAGAGCTTAGTAGAAGACTTAGTTCCTAACTGAAAGCTCTATTTGCTGAATTATATCCTCGACCGGGGAAATTTCAGCTGTTGAACACAAGTTCAAACTGTCAGCTGTGTTCCCAACCATTTACTTACATAGATCCATAATGTGGTTTCTGCAAATGGCACAGTTATCAACCACAATGTCCCATGCCCACAGAGCTACGGCGTTCCACTAGAGAGAGGGGGAAAAAAGAAAAACAGTTTTGATTCAATTTACAGTACACAGAAATCCTTGTTATTCTTCAAGAGCCCATGTATGTTTTTAAATAGAAAAGTAGGATATTAAGAAAAAAATAAATGCAGAAGGCCAGAGTAACTCTTCATCATGAGTTCAGGTTACATTCCTCTGACAAACCTCCCAGACCCAATGTCTCCTTCCCACTTCAGAAATGAGATAACTCTCACAGTTTCTCCTTTTTTTTTTTTTTTATTTTTTTGTGAAACAAATGCAAACGTCTGGGTTTCTACTCAAGATCCAAAGGCAAGGATGCAGCTCGTGCCAAATCCACGATTCTGATGGAAGGGACAGTCCCTTGGAGAAAGGCCAATTCAGATGCCATTTTATTAAGAGGAATTCCCACTATTTCCAGCAGTTCTTCTAGTAATCATTCCCCAGAGCAGTTGGGGTCAAGAACTAAATCTCTAACACTACTCTTTGCAGACTGCTGAACAATCTTCCCTACAAAAGGTTAATAAGCAATGATCTATCAGCAAGGCTGGATATAAAAATTTAAAAGTACTACCAAATGAACCTTTCAAAGACTTTGTTTATATATATACGAAAAGTAGTATCATTGTCCCATGCTACTTCAGGGGAAGAGTTTGAGGACTTTAAGACACACTATGCAGAAAAACACAGTGCCTTTTTATTCCTCCCCACAAAATCCATAATCAGGCCTTTTGTAAACTCTTTAAATAAATGGGCTTGCCTTCAATATTCAAAGCAATCCAAGATAATCGTACTGGTAATCAGGATAATCTTCATTTACTACTTAAGTAGTCTAGATTTTTTTTCCTCTATATTTTTTTTAGTATATGATTGTATCGACTGTACTATAGTAAATCTTCTCTACTGTGTTCCATTTCCATCTCAATGTTTTCATTGCTTTCCCTCAGTTTGGGACTCTGAAGGAGCAATGCAGATTGCCAAATACTGATAAGCAATATTGACTTCGATAAGCACTTCAAATTTTCATTAGTGTCGATGTAAAAAGTATTCACACTAGTACTAGATCGTTTAGGACATGCATCACTAGTCATCTCATTTTTTCTCCCCATCTTCCAACTTCAAGTCTAGCTGGCCTTCTGGCTGAGGTATTCATCTTTATTGGACTTCATCCACACTTAAAGGCAGCTGAGATAAAAGTTCGCTGCACCCTTATTTCTCGCACACACTCAGGTATTTAATCTCTTGTCCCATTGTGATCTGCTCTGATGACCCACAGACCTGTACTGAGCCACACATGTAACAAAGGCCTTGGTACCTTGCTGGGGAGGAGGAATGCCACTGACACATAAACGGTGCCACTTCCTGCTCCTCATATATGCTATTATATCTGTCCTTATTTCCGAAGGGCAAACAATCATGTCACCCAAACACCTCCTCCTGCACAGATCTGGGGCTTCCATCATCACTGATGGCAGCTGCATTGCAAACAAACTCATCTACAAGTGGGAACCCCTGGAAACGTTTACTGATATCCAATTCAGGGGTCACTTTTCCTCAAATCATACCTTAACACAAGCCCACACAGCCTCCCCCTACTTCTCTATGCCTTCGTGAGCAGGCTCGGACTATTACCACGATCCAGCTGACAAACTGGTGGCACTGGACAAAGAGCGGTATTATGGCTGCTCTCAGCGAGCAGGCAAAGCCAGGGTGACAGGAGAGCATTTTCTGACTACACACACGTTGTTATGGCTCGATTTAGAGACGATGGAGGAGAGAAAAGTCAGCAACAGCCATTTACATTTTACACAGCACATGGGACAACTCAGGCGGCTGGGCCACAGCGGCCGGGGCTGACGGGGAGGCGGCAGCACTCCATCCCTGCTCCCCGTCCCGAAATGCCCAGAGGGTCCGGGCACGGAGCAGCCGAGGCCCGTCGGGGCGGCTGCGCCTGAAAGGAGCGAGCGGCGGAGCCCCCGACCGGGTCAACCTCCGACCGGCGCGGCCCCCTCAGCGCCCCCCGCTCCCGCCCCCGCCGGCCGCGCCCGCTGATTGGCCAGCGCCCGCTGCACGTGCGCCGGCTCGCCTCAGCCATTGGCCCGGACGCACGCCAGGGCTCTCCGCAGGCCCCGCCCCCCCCCGCCGCGCCGGTGCGGAACCGGGCGCCCGGCTCCGTGAAGGGAGCGGGTAGCCGCCCCCTCCTCCGTCCCGCTCGCCGCCACGAGGCCGACCCCGGCCCCTCCCCGTCCCTCCGGGAGCAGCCGGAGCAGCGCGCCGGCGGGCCTCACTTTCTTCACTTCGAAGCGCTTCTTGCCGGCGCCGCTGTTGGTGCCGCTGGGGGTGTCCACATCCATCGCGGCCGCCATTTTGGGTGCGTGAGTCGGCTCACGCGTGCGCAGCAGGGCGGGGCTGGGGGTGCGGAAGAACGGGTGGAGTGGGAGGGGCGGCCCCGGAGGCCCCGCCCCCGCCCGTCACGCCCTCCGCCGGCAGGTGCGGGGCCGGGAGCGCGGTCACGTGGGTGCAGTCACGTGAGCGCCCCGTAAAGCGGCGGTCAGGGCGGGGCCGTGCGCAGTTACCTCATCATTGCAGTGCCTGTGGGTGTCTGAGGCTTCGTACAGCAGCTCTGTGAAATCCCTTGGGATTTGCTTCCCTGCCCTCCTCCTTCGGCCCTTAGTAAACTTATGGCTTGTTTTCGCCCACCCTAATCGACCCGTGGCAGGGGGGTCGAGTGCGGGACGAGGTGGGTCCGACGGGGTTCCTGCTGTGGTCCTTTTGTTCTCCTGCACTCCAGAGGTTTTTTTAAACGGAACATGGAATTACCGGAGACAGAACGCGCAGCGTCCAGGCTGCACTTACGGCGCGCGATTTGGGCTAACAATAGTTCCAATTAACGCAGGTTCACTGGTGCTGCCAGAGCTGCCCAAGCCCTGCCTGTTCTCTTGCAAAGATGGAGAACACGGGCCCGGGAGCTGGTACTGGGAGCTTCCTCCGTCAGTACAGCTCCAAGTACGTTCCCGAGAAGGTCAGAGGTAATAGTCCGCAAGATACAGAAACTGAGGGGAATACACTCCCCAGAAGGACAATGCAGGTCCTGAAGTGTCACCCAGCTTTGCAGGTCCCTGTGGATGTGCGATGTCTCTAGAGAGTCAACGCCTTCAAATCCATTTGTACACTGTGTCTCTCCATGGATGCGGGAAGCAGGAGGCTGTAGAAGCACAAAAAGAGCATTCTCTTGCACATATACAGACAAGCCATATCTGTACTGTACCTATCATAAGCACTTGGGCCAAACAGCACCATCCTGGTCTGGCTCCATCCTATCTGTCTTGCTGTATGCATACAGCTTTTACCTGAGATCCACTGCTTGCTGGGATGGGTGTCTTGCAGTCTCCAAATAAACCTTAACCTAAAGAAGGACCTGGGGTTAGAACTAGACGATGCTGCCATTGGATGCGTTGGAATAATTTTCATATTTGGATCGGGATTCATATTTGAAAGACATGTAACACTTGTGCCTTAAGTCCATACCTAAATATTTGCAGGGTCAGGCTGAGCGTGAAAGTTACCTACACAATAAAGGTAAGTTTGAAGAAGAAAAATGCCCTCCCTCATTTACACACCCTTTAACACCTCTAGTTATCTACATAGGAAGCTTCCATTTCACTGAACCGCCCCTTTCCCTGGACGCTGCTCGGTTACGGGGTAGCTCTTGTTGCTCACAATAACATGAAGCTGCACAGAATTCAGGTTTCTGTCCTGTTGCTCTGTGTTCAGGACTATTGCAAAGGAATATTTTGAAAATAGGAAGTGGGTGCTTGAGAAAATTTATTTTCTACCTTCAAAAAAATAGCTCTTTTCAAAGCAAAATTTGCAAGATTTCTTATTAATAGAAATATCAGTTCTAACCCTAAATGTGTATGGTAATGTCCCCGGTAGGACATTTCTCAGTAGGAATCCAGGACATTGAACAAACATGTAGACTAGGGCATATGTATACCAGAGAAATGTTAACATTCATTTTCACTTTGACTGCTGCAATATAAAATTATAGTCTCCCCACCTCAGCTGATGCCACCACGGGGAGGTGGTTGCCGGTGGATAACAGCCATGCAGTCAACAATCATATGGCCTGGATTTATTTTTCTGTATCTGGCAGCAAAAACAATGTAGCAACTCAGATCTCAACTTAAGTCTTCCTAAAACAGTGGTGATGTTTTCAGAAAAAAAAAAAAAGTAACAAACATGGTGCAGAGCAGAACATATACCTACATGTTTATTTAATATTTGCTGATTCATGTATGCAGATACATAATACCAACAATGGGGAGTGCACAAAGACATCTCAAGTGTGCTTTGCAAAGGCAAATTAGTGACAGTATAGTCCTCCACTTCATAAAAAGGTCTAAGTTACCTTCTTTGCTGTACATGAAATCTGTTTTCTCTTGATTTTAGTGCCACCTCTAATCTCTCTCCTCCTAGGAAAAGTCAGACCCTCAGACCTGTTTTCCCCCTCTTAAGGCTATATATTATAGAGGGGTGTCAGCAGCTGCTGCAGGAAGAAAGGCTGCAGCTTTGAAAAGCATCAGTCTCGAAAGAAATATAACACTGTTGTCCAAATTACCAGCGATGCTTTGAAGAATGGATCATTTTTCAAATCTCTGGGACATGCAGGGGGAAAAGAGGAGACTGCCAAGCTGAAAAGGCAGGGAGACAGACAGACTAGATGACGTGACAACCGCTGTGAATATGGTTAGTCCCAATTAAAATGAGACAAACTCTCTCCCACTTGTCAAAGACTGTTGCAAAAGACAAGGTACCAAGAACCTGGTGTCTCAGTGCAACCACCTTTCAAAAACTGTCTTGCATTTTGCTCATCGCCCTTCTCCTTTACATTCATTCTGTTGGTGGTTTGTTGTTTATTTTTCTGCAGCCAACATTTTCCCATGTGGGATTTATCCCTCAAATGCTTCCCTCCTCCATGTGTGCACCCTTTGAATGCATGTGCCTGACTGGACTGCCATGGAACGGCTGCTCGTAGCCCTGGCTCTCTGCAGCAAGGCCTGGTGGTCATACTGGCAAAACTTGTCCCTCCAGAAGAGAGAGATCCACATGGTGGCAGGAGGATCCTCTAGAACTGTGTCAGAAGGAAAATGCAGAGAGAAAAGGTGGATTTGCTTTCCTGTCCCCACTGCCTGAGCTGTTTGCATTCTGCTTCCCAGCCACCATGACTCATCCTTCAATACTACAGGATCTCTCTGGGGCACTTGTGTCACTTAGGAGAGAAACTGTTCTGAAAGAGAGAACTGCAGCACTTTCAAACATGCTTCAGAGCAACAACTTTCCTTTACTGTACAGTCATGAGAGTAAGAATGGGCCTTCCAAGACTTCCAGGAGAAAAGAGGAGAAAAAAAAGGAACGTGGCCCCTTTCTAATGCTTATAAACCTTGAGTTTTCTGTTGCCTTTCTGTGCTTCACCCTCTCAGTGCTGCCTGCTTAAGTCATGGTTTCAATAGTGCCCTAAGCAGCATCAAGGAGGAATTACCTGGTGTATAAGACGAGTTGCCAGCCAGTGGTTGCCATCCAAGGAGCAAAAATCAGGTGTATTTATTACTTTTTAAAGAACTGTAGGGCTGGCTGGCTGCCCTCCAATTGCTGATGCTAGTAAAACCATTTGAATTGGCTAAGTTAGGATTTCTAGCACTCTTTGCTCTTGGATGCACAAATCCACAGATAGCATTCACAAATTACTGTTGGGGCAAAGCCGAATCTACGGTTATTCCGTGTTGCCACAAAACTTTCTCTCAAAGTTCACAAAGAAGGCAAACAACCTCCCACCAAGGCTCTGTACAAGGCTCTGTAGCATCTCCAGCTGATTCAGTGTGCTTGGCATAGGAAAGCCAAATTCAAATAACAGAGCCAGAGGGGTAGATTAAGCAATATATCCCATAGATTTTTGGACCAGAGTGTGCTTGGTTTCTGCAGAAACCCAAACCTCCTGCCTCTGTGTATGTTTTCCAGATGATGGTCACATTTTACCCCATATAGTATCTCTGGCTTTGTAATCCATTACTAAAACCTCAGGAGACTACTGGAGCCTCCAAACAGGCTAAAAGGAACAGATGAGGTTCTGAGAGAGGAGCAGGTTGTAGCATTTAATGGGATGGTGACTAATTGTTGCTCTTCCTTTCTCATGAACCTTAAGCTGTCTGATAGCTTGCAGATAAAATAACATGCAGCCATCGTGGTCTGCAGGTAAGTAGGTGCTTGGAAAAATCACGTTACATACTGACTGTGCCCAATCTCCTGCAGAGCCTTTCCCCACACAGGAATAAAAAAGCAGTTGGGGCTGTGGCTGTAGGCTCAGCACATGATACTGTCCCCACAGTGGGCATCTCGGCCCCACACCACAATCTGCTGCAGCTGATACAGAGAAGTGTGATCAGCATAGAGGGACCCCAGCGTGTTACAGTGAGGGTGTTGGGCTGATTCCACTCTGCTTCAAGAAAGGGCTTGAAGGTATCCCTCCTATGCATCAACATCCCCGTGCTTCCCATCCTAATCCTTGCTCCCAACTAAGGAGCTCCATCTCGGAAGGAATCCAGCACCAACCCCACCTCCTCCCTGCCACCCACCCTTTGCAGTTCTGGGCGCCAAGCTGCAGATGCTGATCGCATCTGGCTGTGCTGCCACCTCCCGAGAGAAATCAGCATCCCGGCTTCTGCTCAGGGGAGAGGACATGTTCTGCAGCCAGGCTCCCAGCCTGCACGGAGGTCCCCGCGGGAGCCAGGGCTCTCCGCGCTGCCTGCAGCCTGGGGAGACAAGGCGTGGGCCCAAGGGTCGCCACACCTCTAGGTCACCGCAGCCCAGCCGCCTCTGTTATTCATAAGGCTGAAGAAGAAGCAGGAGAGTGAGACTGCCTACAACAGATAAAAAAAAAATGCACAAACAGGAGTGAGGGCTTGAGAGAGAATCTTTCTTTAACCTGAGCTGGGATCCCAATGAGATGTCAGAGACAGGCTGAGATTGTAATTGAGAGAGAGGGCAAGTCTTTCAGAGGGTAACTAACAGGAAAGTGGTAGCAAGGGAGTGATTATTTTTAACCTGAACATCCCAGAAGAACTGCATGAGGTGACAAGAGGCTATGGGATAGTCCAAGTGCAGGACACAGCACCACTGACTACACTAGAGACATCATCTGAGTATCAGATCACAGGCTGGGTCTCCTTCCTTGCTCAGACAAGGGTTTTCGAAGTGCCTTTTAGATTTTTAAGGAGGATACAAAAAAAAAAAAAAAGGACATTATGATAACTCAGTACAAGTAGCTATATTCATATACTACTTCATGTAAGAAACATTGGAAGATCTGCCAGGCTAATTAGCAGTAGCCAGGAAAAACTACAAGAGTAACCAAAGTAGTAACACAAGCTTGCCTGCATATAAATCAATGAACTCCTACTGATTTGGGAAATCCACGAACCTTCAGTAACACAAGGAGAGGCAGTTCCAGACTGCTGTGTGGGAGACACTAAAACACTGTTTACAGATATTCTTATCTACAACTTCTCTCTGACAGTCTTAAATGTGGGGAGAGAGTCATACAGAGAGAATAAACACTAAAATCAGACAACCCCACCAATATCAAAAAGAGAGGTCTGACTCCATTGAGTCAAAGATTTTGATGCTGTTTGAAAGGAGGTGAGAACCACTGAGCTGTAGCTTTGCATTTGTCTTCCTATACTAATTCTTTGTTCTTTTCTCAAAAAATACAGTATCCCAAAATTCCTCCAAAGATCTCTTTTAACTGAATCAAGTTCCTAACTGCAGGCCCTGCTCAATAAGACAATTAGTTAGCCTTTATCATCCTTCTTTGTCACAATAGGAGAGATGAGAGATGTTGGTAAAAGCATTTTGTTGAAGTTCCTAGTAATCACAGCAAAGGTACCACTTAGCAATTGAAAGCTGTGAAGATCCAAGTTTTCTGGTTGTTTTTTTTTTTTTTTTTGGGTTTTTGTTTTGGTTTTTTTTTTTTTTGTTTGATTCGTTTTTTGTTGGTTTTATTAGTTTTTTTTGGGGGGACAGATGGTTGAAGTGAGTTCAGATGTGATTTCTCCTCGCTCCTATTTTCTGCATTTCCTGAAGCCGTTGGAATTGGGGAGCTCATGCGTTCTGACCAGCGAAAGCTCGCTGCTTCAAATGGCCCTTCTTTGCATTGGGGTTCTGGAGATCCAGTTGTGCTGAGTTTTGAAACTAAAGGAAAGGGTGTTAACACAGCAAGATACATGCAAGGTATGTGGACCTGCAAAGAAGTATGACTGTTTATTAATTTACTTTGTTGTTCAGTGTAGAACTGGCAGGCAAACTATCTCTTGCGGGATTTCTGACCTAAATGCTGTAATGAACTTTCCAGTGAAGTCCAAAGCAAGGCTAACCTCAGTATATTGTCTTTATCTAGGGATTCATGACAGACAGTGGTTAAATGCCAGCAATACTTAAAATCTTACCTTCTGAGGACCATCTGAGATAGGTACCACAATTTTTTGTTCCTGCTGGCAGTCAGAGGACTGACTCCCTCACTCTTGGCTTCTTCTGTAATATACATATAGTTTTTGCACCAGAAATTACCATGTCTGTGGGCCACCTAATTTTTTTTTCCCATTCCTTTGTGTCTTTCCAAGAAGAAATGGTATAAAATTAGTTGGGAAAATCAAGGAGCTTTTCTGCCGTCCTGCAAAGGTCTTTGATGATGCTTTAGGAGAGAGGAATAATCTATTCTATGAAAACACCAAAGCTGCTGTGAAGGCAAGCAGAAGGTTGAAAACCTTCGATGTCACAGGGGATTTCCTTTAAGATCACTTTGTATCTTTTAAATCTGTAAGATATGGAGGAGGCCTCCTCCTACCAGAGTCTGCCTTGTTCACTGCAGTTACAGTGCCAAGAGAGAAGAGTAAAAAACATCTGTCATTTCACAGTGAACAGGTTTACAAATGCAGCTTTTTGCTGAACCTTGAATATTTGTTTGGAAGCTTCTTACTGTGTTTTAGTCATCCCTCCTTTCCTGACAGGGATGAGCAGATTTCACTCCATTATAACTGTATCTCCCTCAGGTTCTCTGTTCAAATTAGAAAGTTCTCAAAGAACTTGAGGGCGCATTTGGGACTCACATACAACTAAACAATGGTTTGTTTACAGTGGCTTAATTTAAATTGGATTTCACATCAATTCACTGAACAGCTGAGAAACCCTGTGTGGACACACTTATTTGCCTTAAGAGTTGTCTTAAAATCAGTTCCTAATCGATTTAAGCTCCACTGATCAGATTTAAATATATACTTAAAAGGTCAACACAACCTTTTGCATTGATTTAATGAAATGATATTGAAGAAGACGCTTGAGTAAACTGGTGCAGCTCTGTGTAAAAGCTGTCCGAATTAGTGTAATATGGATTGTCAAAAGATAGAGAAACATTTCTCCCCCTTGAAGTTTGCAAATTCAATCTCTTGATTGAATGCTAGCAAGATAGAGGCTGATGGATCTCTCCTCTGATGGAGTCACATATTGATTTTATCATTAGATACACAAAACAAATGCCTAATTCAGTAATAGGCATATTTTATGCCTTCCCATAATGGTGTTGATCTTAACCCTACACATACACATTTTATCTCAAAATCACAAATTTTCCTTCTTCAATATGAAATTTCAAAACTCAGGCCTGGGAATATTTTTGAAATTATGATCTTTATAAGATTAGAATCTAGGAAGATAGGACCTTTTAAAAAATTTAGATAAATAATATTATGAAAGGATCACTTTTGTCAGGAGGCCATTTCACTGTTGAACAGGTGTAGGCATTCATCATAAATTAAGTCTCATCTGTGCTGAGTGGTTGAATTGCTGGAGAATCACTTTATTGGTATGTGAAATATTTACTATGTATAGCTGGACAGATTCCCAGGAATTCTGATAAAACACATTAATGCATGAGAGAACATGAAAACATAAGCTTTGCTCCGCTCAGTACCTTACACAGACTTTTTAAAAATTATCTGAATTGTCCACAGAAATTTATCAAGAATAACTATTAAAAAAATTTATCAAGAATAACTATTAAAAAAGGTCTTTTTAGGTAGAAAATTCTCTTTGTGTTCGGGAAAGCTGCTGTTATAGACATTAATATCCAAAATAAAATACACATCTATTTAAATTACATTTTTCTTCACCCTATGTAGAAATTATGTTTTTCTTATAGGAGGGTGAGAAACCACATGTTGCTTTGAACAATTTCAGATGCCCGAAAGAGAAGAGGGATACTAGGATCACTTCAAAAAGTGCATTAACTTAGAAGCCAATAACTAACATTTGGCTGGGAATTATTTACATGTATCCTTTGAATAAGGAGCGCTATATGCTAAAATAATTTATTTAGACAATTCAGCTATGGATTTCTGAATCTGTGGAACACCCAAAATAATGGTACAAAGGTGGAAGAGACTTCCATTTGCTATATAAAAGTTCTGGGTTCCCACCTGTAATACGAGATCTGGGTTTGCTGTATAGAATAATTGATCTTCATGACAAATACAGCCAAGTTTAGCTCTTAGAGTTTTACAATATGCAAGGAAAAAAAGAACATCAGTAGCAGGTTTACACAGACAAGAAAATTTTCCAGCTGGTGTAGGCCATGTTCCTTGCAGCTGAGGAGTCACATAAAAAACACAACCTAAATTAAACAGCAATAAGAGCCAATATGAACTGTTATATTAAAAAGCTAATACTGAGAGCCATGAAAGCTCAAGAGTTTACATTAGCAGCCTATAAAATGCTAATGTAACTAACACCAGGGAACTCTGCAGAAACCATCCCTCTGCAAATTCAAAACTATTCAAAACTTAAAACAAAGAAAAAAATCAAACTATTTCCAGGTCAAGAAATAATAGATGTATACAAATTTTCAAAGTTCAAATTTTTTCTCTCTTCCTGATTCACAGGCATATTATCACCATAGTATACATACAATTTTCAAGGATATGTTTCTCTGAGATGAAAGCAAGTCCTCTGTTCCACCTGGTATAAATTGCCTCTGAGTTTAAGTTCAGGGAACCTGAACATGAGTAGTACAACTGCTTTTTCATCCTCTAAATATTATGGCCATGCAGTGGACTGCTCACAAGTCTGAAGGACTCCTATAGACCGGCTGTGAACAATGCCATTTATATTATTTTTTAACAGATGATTCTACAGTATTTTGAATGCTTTATTCAAATCACACGGAAAAGACTTGGTGTGCAAGGCACAGTATGTACATGTGTGTTGGCTTTGAACTTACATTGAGGACATTTCAATCTCTCAATGGTCAGGGAAAGAGTATATAAAAGAAGTAAGGTTGTTTGTTTTTTTCAATTTACCATGAGGCACAGAAAACTGATGGAAAGCAGTCAAGGGTCAAATCTTTCTTTTTCCCCCAGAAGATACAAACTGCCCAACAAAAGGATAATGCCTTTCTCCATGAACACTGCATGCATTAGGGTAAACCCTAGTTTAGCACTAGTTTATTTTAACTAAAATTGCAGAATAACTGAAGAAAGTGACTTTTTATTGTAACACTGAGTGTTTTAATTAAAAAGGGAATTGTGGCTTCTGCCATTAGCACTATCACATCCATACAGGTGTGCGAGAAAGACCTTGTGCTCTCTCAGAATGGACGTTTCTTTCTGCCCCCATTCCAAAAGCTCGTAGAGAGCCTCTTGCCCTGTTGCACCTGACTAGCACAGCCCCATGGAGAGCAATCCTTCAAGTGAAGCAGAGGCCAGATCAGCTGGAAGAAATTTTTTCCATTATTTGAATGCATCATTAATATTTAATATTTCAAATACTCATTAGAGTATGACAGAGAACATCAGTCACTTCCATCAGGACTGGAATTCATGGAAGCAAAAGTCCTTTCCTAACAACTAAAACATTACTGGGATAACAGTGGAAACACTTGTTTCTGTTTCCACAGGCTCAGCAATACTTTGGCTGGCCTCTTTGTGAAGATCAGCTGAGGGAATGACATGCAATAGCAGCCTGTACAGAAATCACACTTCCAGTCAAAGACTGGAACATGCCGGTTCAAGACCAGTAATCTCATCTATTTATTTAGAAGATTTTATACCTGGGAGCAGTGAAAAGGATGCTTTAAAAATTTTATATATTAAACAGTTACAAAATTAATTGCAATTCATATTGTTAGCTTTTGTAAATGAGTTCATCTTCTGCTTAAAATGCTATTCTTTTTTAAAATGTCTTTATTGAATAAAAAAGCTAGAAATAAAGAATCAACTTCTTCCTTGCCCAGATTTTTATCATAAAAAATGTTTTTAATCTTCTGGTTTATGTAACTATTTCAAAGTTGGGGAAGAGGACATGATGTCTGCAACAAGCATAAATTTCAAGAATTCTTCTATTTTGCAGTAAAATAATACTCTACTGAAAAAATAATACACTTAATAAATGGCCTAAGGCAAATTGTTGTTCCTTGATGCTGGTGACCTCTAAAAACTTCCTGAAACAGATTAAATATTATCATCAGTCCAGTTACCTCTCGATAAAATGAAATAATGATTTGTGTGCAAGCAGGTTATGAGAGACTGAATAGGAGAGTTTGAAGAGCAAAATTCAAAATGGAGTGAGGCACATGGAGAGCAAAATGATGACACGACTGACTTGAAAAGATAGAGGAGATAGTGAGTTCAAAACAAGCAACAGAGATTGTCCATCACTGTGTGCTCAGTTTGCAATTGCTGTGTCATATAGGCACTTCTCTTGGCTTAATTACTGAAGAGAGGAAAGTAAGGGTGTATGTGCTTCCCCCTGTTGGAGTTGAAATGGGAAGGGTGCAGAAAAGCACATGGTGGGTGTCCATGGGCTCACAACCCTTCTTCTCCAGGTGTGGAATAAAGTTCTCACAGAGAGAGCCTCCTGGTCAGTGCTTGGAGCTGAGACAGGCTGCCTGTGTCAAGTCTTCTCCAGAGCTTCCCCAAAATTTTTCCAGAGCAAATCCAGGTTATGGATCCTGTAAAAGGCCACCCCTTCTTTTAACTACGCTCAGTGGCATTCACATCTTCCAGCGTATGATCTGGAACAAGCTTTCCAATGGAAATGTTCTGAAAATATCAGACGATAGGATGAAAACATCTCTGCCACAGTATGTTTGTCACCTGTTAAATATACTGTAGCTGGATCAATACAAATATTCCAAGTGGGATGGAAGAAAGTTGGAGGTATGTGAAATTTGTTTTGTGCCTCAAATGTGAGGCAAGAACAACAAACAGAAGTTGGGGATTTTAAGGGAAGACCTTTCCTGTTGTGGTGGTTAAAGTGATCAAACATAACAGAACACAGACAAGAATGTTTTTTTTCTGAAACACTAGATCCTGAATTCAGAATGTCACCCAACAGGCAACACCAATTCACAGGATTACTCAGTTCTCTCCTTTCTACTTACTCTTCAGGTTTGGATTTTTTCTTCCACTTTGTATGGGCACGAGTAGCCATAGATCTGTGAAGCCAAGTAATTCAGGGAATAAATGGAAGACCTGGATAATGTCTGGACTACACTCGTGTCCTTCATAGTTGCTGATTTTAAGGGAACAACTGTGATGGCAAAAAGAGGGGCAGGCAGGGCAGGTTCCAGTGTAATATGGATCCAGGTCCAGAGGAGTCACTTTGCAGCCCCTTTTGTATCATTATATTTAATTTTTTAAACACACAAAGATTATGTTAAGTACTAGGGAAAAAAAGAATAAAAAGGAGATGGCACGATTTACTGAAAGACTTGATTTTCTTTTGTGTGTATCTACACATTCAAGATCTTTTCTACCAGAGGAGAGTCACGCAACACACACGTCTCTTCATTGCTCATTTTCTTCCTTTCCTCTCTGGTTCTTTGTCCTTCTGGGTTTGCTTTCCTCGCTAAAGTGTGAATAGCCCTGTTGTGCCGCTCTGGGGACTCTGAGAAATGAGAACGAATTTCAGAGTTTTAGACATTTTTACAGAAATACAGTCACAGTTCCACTGTCAAGGCTAAACTGAACCCAGAGCAGTTATCCAAGCTCTTCATTAAACATATAAAGTTGGTCCTTATCCTCCTTATAATGCCTGTTACGGGGGTCGGAAAAAAAAGGTGCATAGATTTCTGATGATGGGGTGGTTAACAGCTGGAGCAAATGACTGAAAGAAACCATTCTCCACCTCGTCCTTCTCCCTCCTTGTCCAAAATGAGCTTAGAGAAACAGCTTATTGGTCTTCTTATTATTTACATTCTAATTTATGATTAACATTCACTAAACTTGCAGAGAAAGTTGCACACTGGAGGGAAATAGCTTTCATATCTAATTGCCAAGATTAATTTACAGTTATCAGGATATTAGGAATTCAGGTTTGCACTACAATCCTTCTTCCCATTAATTGCTACACTTGTACTATTTTATTTCTCTGAGAATCTAATTTAGAATGACGCATTTGGGTTCAAAACTCACACAGTTTACAGTTTTAAATTTCAAGAATAATAATCACATCTTTCAGATAGCACATTCACACCTTCTTTTGGAAGGGCACTCCTCAAGTGAGAATCACAGAATACCGTCTCCTCAAAAAGCCTCATAGTGCAGGGAAATTACACAACAAAAGTGAAAAAAAAAAACACTGAAGATGGAAGCAAAGTTAAGGCTACATGGCAGTGATTTACAGTAAAATATATGACAGACAATGCAATTATTCAAACCCCAAGAATTATAAACCCTGAAAATTCTAGGGTAAAATTAAATTTAATAAGAAATCCAATTAAAGAACAAAGAAATTAAGAGTCAAATATCTAAACAATCTTAATTATGCTTGGAGAAAATATCTTCTAAATATCTAACTAGCTAGAAGTCACAACATTTGTTTTCCTAATATGTGGTGTTTGTATATAGATATTAATACACACATGCTTTTGAAGATGAATCATACCTTTCTACTTCATGGTGTGTGACTGAAAGTTCATGAGAAACCTATCTCTGTTCTGCTGGGAAGAGCAAAGAATAGAGCAAACCTTTAAAAACCTCTTAATCATATCTGAGTCCACAAATGTAGAATTATCTCAATACGAAGAGCATGTTTTTGCCTGGTTACAGTCACCACAGTAACACCCATGTAGCTGTTAAATAGCTCATCTCCTGGAAAAAAAGAACAGTGTAAAGCATAAATTAGAAAGCAATATACATACCAGATATCCGCAGTGCATCATAGGAACCTCAGCAGCACCTCAAGGAATCTGACAACAAGTCAGTGCAACAAGCACACTGGAGGCTACGGCTTTCGGCTGCAGGCTGGTACCTCTACAAGTCCAGAGGGGGAACAGCAGAAGGACAGTTGGAGATTTAAGGCCTCCATGACAGGTGCAGCTGCATGGGGGTGCAAGGACTGGAGATTCCTGAGCCATGACTAGGGCCATGCCTCTCTGTCCCTCAGAGAACAAGAAGACACGTGCAGCTGGGCTGACGGAGCACACGCACGGTGCGTGAGGAGCCAGCCAGACCTGGCTCCCCAGTAGAACTCTCCTAATCCCTGATGCCTCATCAAACCTTGTCTATCCAAGAAGCAATGTTGAAAACGTTAAGCAGATCCTGATGACACATTAGGACAACAGCACAGAAATGTCAACACAAGTTACAAACTCCACAGAGGCCACTCAATAAAAATGGTTGGTCTGCCAACAGGAAAAAAGAAAGAGTGTTCACAGGCAGTACCAGGAACACCAGGTTTTGTAGCCTGGAACAAGACCTGCATCGAGAAAACTTAAACCCCAACCCCTGCTGTGCCATTAACAACTGTGCTTTCTCTGAATGACTGTATTTGCTACGTGTACATGACTGAGATGTAATACTGTTAATTACAGAGATGTTGGTTATAGCTCCCACAGGCAAAACTGATGTTATATATTACACTCTGTGTGCAAATTAGACTAAAAAAGCAAAGTATATTATGCCCAAACTTAAAGCACTACTTCTCTGAGTAAAATATTCACATGATAAGAGATTACCTGACATCTGCTAACTATTTCCTGGTACAAGAGTCAGACTGCTTAATCTTAACTTGGATCAGTGGCCTATCCCATTTTGCATTAATCTCCAAAAGGTGCACAGAGGGAGAAGCCTTGCTCTGCTGGGAATAAAAAGAAGCTGAGCCTCTCTCCCTCTCATGCAATATTGTTCACATTGGCCTGATTTACTCAGCAAAAAAATATGCAGTGAGCCTATTTCCCTGGAAAGAGCTGCATTTCCAGAAGTTTTTGCTGTAATGCCAACTCCTTCTAGTTGAACCACAGGCTGTGTGTTCTCAACTTCTGCTGCCATGATATTCCTGCCTGACTCATGAAAAACCGAGATTCCCTTAAAAAGCGGCAGGCTCTTCATGGTCTTGAGAGGAAAAAACCCAATACAGAGCTTTAACCACTGTCAGTTCTGGCCCACCACAGCATGTCTGAGACCAGCATTTGCAAAAGGTCCCAAACCAATACTGCTTCTGCAGTGCTACTTGTTTCCCCAACCTGTTCCCCCCTTGGAAGGAACATATTGAAGCCTATAATAGTCATTCTCACTCCTGGCTCTACAGCCAACTTGCCTGTTAACTTTTTGTTCAAAAATCTCTTCATCAGGCTTACCCACACAGGAATTATTTGTTTCCTTTGCCATTGTTAATGGATAACTCTGTCATGGTAGTTAAAAAGGCATACATGGTATGAGTCAGCAAGTGAAGGTAACACACATGGAGGACCTGCAAATTCTTCCTTGTTCCTTTCTACCTGTCTTCTGAAGAGCCTGGTTTTGGTTAGCCAAATATCGGGTGATGCTTCAGAGAAACAGGTGGGCTGAGGCCCAAGCTGTCCCAGGAAAACAAGGGTTCATTGCTCCACTGGCTGCTAGGCAGGAAGGCTCAGAGTTGGCAGCAATTAAGGCAGCAAAACAGACTCTGAGAAGGAGAAAGGACCTGAGAGGAGAAATTGAGTGTCATTGAGCCCATAGTGCCTCACTGACCATTTCAACTATACATTTTAAAGCAGAATGTAACTTATTGTTATACCTCTGAAACACAATGCATTTTATAAGTCAGACCCACTCCTGGAGCCAGCATTGTGACAGTGTACAAACAATGATTTCTAATCAAGTAGAGGATGAGGATGCATGTAGGGAGCAGGTTTAACAGAGGTGCTGTAATGATGTCGGAATTATAAACTTAAATGCAGTTTAGATCTGCATACTAATGAAGAGATGCCCGTATAGGCTTCTGCACAACTCAGTTTCAAAGAAATTAAAAACTGTCAGTTTATTGCAGTGCAGAGTTTCATTATTCAATTACACAAAGTATTAAATATCTCCTCATAATTAAAACATTTTTGTCATTTATCTCATATAGATTTTTTTCCCCCAAGTTTAGCCCTATCTCTTTTTGCTTTATGGTAGTTCTCCTGGGAGTAATTACTCAATTTCCAAAGCAGTAATTTGGGTAGCATAAGAGCATGTAACCTCAGCCTTGCTCCCTCCATCATAATGAAGACTTTGCCTAGAAACATACTTTTTCCCCTTCACATTATTTAAAATATGACACATGATCAATAACACAAAACTGCAGAAAACTTTCTCATATGATAATTCTATTGATTTTTAAAAGAAATAATTAAACTAACTGTTAAGACCAAGTTCATCAATACAATCTGACTCCTTTGTTCCTCCCTCCTGAGTAGGACAAATCAATCAGGGTTATGAAACAGCATAACCAGTTTTCTGGAGTTACTGCACCATTCTGACAACATACTGAATAGCCATTTTATGCCCTGTTTTTCTCTCCTTGCTCTCCCATCCCCCTGCACACATACCTGCAGCTCCAAATCGCAGCCTTCTCCTGATTCTTCTCTTATTGCATTGTACATTCCCCAAAACCTCCATTCTCCTCTCTGTGCTCCCTCGGTTTGCTACTTCCTACACCATCAGGATCCTTTGCAAAATAATGAATGCACTTTTAGGAAAAACATACTTTATTTTTCTAAAAGAGATAGAGTGCCAAATTGTATTAAATGCCAAATTTCTTTCCACTCTTAGGACAGAAGCATATCTGCGAATTGGTACCTCTGCTCAGATTGTATTTTAACAACAGGACTTTACCAGTTCTCTGCAGGGCAAAGCAGTCCCCTGGTAAGTGGTGAAACAGGAAAGCCAGAAGTCTCTCAGGCTTCCTCTGGAAGCAAAGCAGCTTCTCCATAGGGATGGCTGGCTCTCATTTTCTCTCATACTCTGATGCCCTTAAGACTTGTGCCGTAGTTGAAACAAAATCTGTCCCCAAGTGAACTTGCGCAGACCTCAATTTCTCTCTCGCTCCCAGTGATCCCACCAACACCCTCATCAGGCAGCTGTCGACTTGTGCCGCCACTGAGAGCTGCTCCTGCACCCAAGTGGTTGGACTGAGGAATCTCTTCTGTGGCAGAGGCAGACAGTAAGTCTGGCAGAATGGAATCAGCAACAGAGGAGATACACCACAGGTATGTGCCTTGTCTGCAGCCAGAGAAGGGGTTCTTTAGAGTTTCTTGATGAAGGTCATTTAAAATGTTGAAGGATTTGTTGTTTTCAAGGGACACTGCAGCATGTGTGTAAGTCCCAGATTATTCATCTCTGCAACAAGTAAGAAAAGGCCTTCAAAAACTTAGGTTCATAGGATGTAGATTTATTACCTTGTGCAAAATGCACTCTTTACGTGGAACAATAGATTCAGAACAGCAGAGGTTTATGCTGAAGAAATAGCTGAACACAGTGGAAGAATTACAGACCATGATACCAAAGGAAGAATTACAGAATATGCACGGCCTAAATCAGTCACAGCACAGTGAGGCACAGCAGCCATAGCAGATCCATTACTCCCCACTCAGCAGAGCCACAAATGCTTCTTTACTGACAGAAACATTCATCTACAGCATTCGTAAGATCTACTGGTGTTCACAAGTTGCAGGGTTTTCCTGAGAGGAGTAGGAATCTGTGTGTGCCTACATTTGGCAATGTTATTTCAAGTCCAAGACAAGATACAGGTAATTTATAAATCTCCCTGGAAAATAATGCTTTTTCTGGAGGTACTTATATCTATTCAACAGCCATGCAACTTGGTGGCCTGAGAAATGACTTTCTACAAATTTATTTTAAAAATAACCTTTTCAAATATGTACTTAAAAGGCTTATTTACAGTAAGTACAATTATTAACTCTGTTAGGCATATGGGCAGATGTGCAGACCAGCACACACATGTAGCTCTCAGATTAATTTATTTTAAGCTGCTTACATAGTTCCAAAATCCCTAATATTTGGCCCAGTTCATATGGCTCTAACAGGTGTAATTGGAACAACAAACATGTTACAGATCAGAAAGTATTCATCAAAAGTATTCATCAGGTCTGTGTCCACACTTAGCAAGCCTTCCTTCTAACAATTTACACTGTACCTATCACTGCAACACCTGAATATTTAGCAAATGCTACCATCAAAGATTAGCAGATCCTCTTAACTAGGTGAAACTTGATACACTAAACCCTGTAAAAGCATTTCTTTTTGTCATGTTTAGAAAACACAATTATGGCATGTCTTGGATGCCTTTCAGGTGCCAAAATTCAAACCCCAGTGTGTGCACCCAGCTCCCATCAAACTGCAATGAGAGATGCAAGACACTATCCATTTGGCCTAAACTAAGTGAAATGAAACACAGGAAAGAATGAAAAAAACCAACAGCAAACCCCAAAACAGCACACAGATTTCACTAGAGATCACACAGCATCAGAGCCAGAGATCAAACTCCAGAACCCTGATCACCTTCTCCACATGCTTCTGGCTACATTCACTATGGGGAATTAGGGCAAACTGGGGAAGAGGTAGCAACGTTGATAAGAAAGTAAAATGGATTAGGAAGCAGTGACACTCTAGTGGGTCAAAAATAGACAATCTAGGAAAAGAAGAGAAAAAGAAAATTTAGAATAACAGATGAAAAGCACTGAAAGCTACCATCAGAAAGGAAGTAAGGTGATGCAGCAGCAAGCATAAATAACAGGAGATGCAGTGATGAGAAGCATTTTTCAGACATGTTAAATAGTTGATTGTCAAAATATTTTCAGTAAATACACAGATGCCATGTTTGCCTCTAGTAGATGTATTTACTAGAGGCAAACAATAGCCTGGGTGGTAATACTGGGTGATGATACTGAGGGTAGACAACTCTCCTCTTTACTCCTTATCTAGCCCAGCCCCTAATCATATTAGTAGCTGCCTCAAAAGTATTATCACAGAGCACTTGGCAAAACCCAAAAGGCAATTGTGATCATGCCCTCAGAGTTCTGAAAAGGAGAATTACTTTAAATTCCATTAAATTCCACATAAAAGCTGTGTAAAGACTTGACACTCACCATAGGACATACTCTTCAAAAACACACTGCTGAAGCTGCTGGCACTTTCAGCATACAGTAAGCATAAACCAGAAAGGTGCTGTGACTGTCCCAGAACTGGACACCTCACATCTAGGTGACAGCCAGCAACTCACCAGTGGAGTCCAGCACAGCCACAGCCCTGCTTCCTAGGGTAGACAGGGACTCAGAATAGAAGAAAGGAATGGACCTTTGGGACAGAAAGAAGGGAATGTGGAAGACAGTAAGAACAGGTATTTCCAAATGCCTGAGCATTCAGCCTTTCTGAAATTATCAAACACTCCAATAAGCTGAAAGACCAGACAAGGTGTTTTTCCCTACTGCAGGCCTCTTTTGCATATGCCTGAACAAGGCCCAAACACATTCTTATCCTTAAAATACCAAAAGCATTCTCCACAGGCTTCAGAGAAAACCACCTCTCCACCAAACCCATCTTCCTGATTACCAAACCCCCTCCTTACACGGCTCTATAAAAATCAAATCTGTCTGACACTTTATTATCCCAAACCAGGATTTATCAAAGCTTTATTTTTAGAATCTGACTGTTGTGAACTACTGCTGAATGGGAAAAAACGGGGCCCTGGTCTCAGCAATTGTACCTCTGCATCTGGAGAGGGACCAAGCAGAAGCCCTGCTGCTGGCACTGAAAAAATTCAAACCCCCAGCGGGACCAGAACACATGGATCCACACAGCAGAGGGATGAATCCACCCCCATGTCCTATAACAGCTCAACATCAGCACAAATCAGAAGAAAAATGCATACAGAAAAGGTTGCTTTGCTTTTTCATCCCTCAGTACCCATGCCTTTTACACTCCACTGTCCAGCCCCAGTCCTGGAAACAGCCATCAACTGTCGATGCCCTCCATCACTTGACAACTACAGCCAGTTACAGGGACCTGCATCCCTGGAGGGCTGCATATCCTGAGGAGGATGAAAGAGGCAGAGAAGGGGCATCATGAGCTGCGGCCACAGATCTGCTCGATGTGGTAGATCTCCTTGGGACAGTCAGCAGACAAGACAAGAGGTGCCTCCTCTGTTATCACAACATCGTCCTCAATGCGCACACCAATGCCACGAAACCTCTCTGGAGCACTCATGTCATCCTCAGGGATATAAATGCCTGAAAGAAGAAAGGGAATTAAAGCACACAACACTCTCCAGAACAAGACCTTTCCCTTACTGCACCACCATGAGAACAGGTTTGGATTTTCAGCAACATAACATTTGATCCCAAAAATTTTTAATATGGCAAATTACTGTCTCCTCACTCATGGCTGTTGGTGGGCAAAGGAAGGAAAGTGTCCCTCTGTGCCCTTGGACATTAGCATATTAATAAAAACTTCCACAATTACACCTGGCCTTTCTGCACTTCTTGCTCTCAATGTCACATTCACAATGATGATTTTAACAATGGTCTGAATAGAGAGAGAGAAGAGTTAAGTATTAAATATCAGTTTCAAGCTGACAGCTCCAAATACAGTGACAAGTAAAAAGAAAGATTCATTGCAGTATGCCCAATTTGCAAAGCTAAGTTGTGAATGCCTGTAATTGCAGACTGTAATGCTTGAGACTTATACCACCGGCGATGGTAGAGGTTCAGTCTCAGGAACACAGAACACAGTACAAGCAAACCAACCTTGCTTTTCGGCATCTGTGCTCCACAATACTTTGCTGCCTGAGTCTACTTCCACCTTGGCCGTGTTTGGGAAGGAAATGGAGTGTTCTAATACTGTAATGACTTTGGGAAGGGAATAACTTAAGGCTTTCCAATACTGTAATAATTTTCAGTTTCACCAGAAAGAACCTGAAAGCTTTGGTCTGAGGTACCAACTAACCACTGAAAGCAATACTGTTATCCTCAGTGTTGCATGTTTTTGTCCA
The DNA here is from genome assembly GCF_001604755.1 of Lepidothrix coronata. NCBI lineage: Eukaryota > Metazoa > Chordata > Aves > Passeriformes > Pipridae > Lepidothrix > Lepidothrix coronata. The sequence goes on from NW_016690321.1 coordinate 1,871,790, forward strand.
CCACTGACTGCATGTCTTGTTACCTGGTTCAATGGTTATCACCATGCCTGGCTGGAACGGGAGTGACCGGGATATATCCGGGGTATCGTGAACATCCATGCCCAAGTAATGGCCCACATGATGTGGGCAGTACTTTCGGACAGCCTAGCAGAAGACAGAACAGGTGTCACGGAGGCAGTTAAACACAGCCCAACTCGTTCCAACAAAAAAGATAGAAAGAAGAGACAGAATACTCGTGTGCTTAACTAGCAGTCTTACTGTCATGACCAGATCACCAGGGACTGCCTTACATCTACCAGAACTGGATGGCCCCCAAAACCCACCACTACCAGTTGCCCATTATGAGCACATTGCAGACTGCCCTTCCCCCTCGCTGAAAAGAACAGCCCAAGCCCATCTCCATCTCAGCATGTCAGGAAAGACGTCACTTTTCAGTGCTCTGAGCTTTGCTGCCCCAACCCTTTCTATTCCTTAAACGTGCAAGCCCTGCGTGATTCCATCAGCCGAGCCTGACAACGGCAGCAGCGGATACAGCTGCTCCGTGCTGTGGCAAAGTGAGGTCCTACACATGGCAGAGCAAACGCTGAGCCGATTTCACTCAGTAGCTACAGCACGATTTTAATCCACCTCTACAGGGCACAGATACCGCCTACCCCCGCACTATCCTAATCACCCACCCTACCGAGGGGGAATCAAAGAGCTAATTCCTCCCTCCTCATTCCTCCCTCCCCACACTCCTCATTCCCAGAGGACTGAGCTGCAGCGCCGCTCCCGTCTGGCTGTGCTGCCACCTGCCGAGGGAATACGGCACGGCAGCCTCCGCCGCTGCCATGGCACCGGCACCGTAGGACAATTAAATCCGGCAGGAACCCGTCCGGCTGCCAAAAGCGGTAGTGCCGTCACCTGGTTCTGCCGTCTTTCCTGTACTGGCATCAGCAATCATGCAGGTTTGCAGTGGGTGTGACTGGATAAACTTATGTAACTGCAAACCAATCTTATTTATCCCTACGTTCAGCTCTAAGGCAGGCGAGTTTCCCAGTCTTGTTTACCAGGTGAATCCCAATACTGACACAAAATGGTGCAGAAGAGGCAGCAGGTGGAATGACTGAGAAGAATGGGCTGCACCTTTTGGTGGTACTGCAGATTTATGCAATGTTAAACAGATCAGAAAACTACAAATAACTGCCTGCAGCCAGTCCTGGACCCAGAATTTTGTGTTAGTGCCTATGTCCCTACAGTTCCCTTCAGACTGTGGTCTAAAGCTGAATCTGCAAAATGGCAAATAATGCAGAGCAATGGGAATGGATCAGCAGAGTGAGAGCAAGAGCCGAGAACAAATATTCACACTATGTGCATATAAGACTGGGGGGTTACTTCAGACTAATTTGTTGAAACACATCTCCAAGTTTAGCCCTGTCTTGAAAGAAATCCAGACCTGTGCTGAGACCAGCCCACAACATGAATTATAGCACAGTGTGTGGCAAAAATTAGAAGATATCTCAAAAACACATTCCTGACCCAAACTAAAGCAACTAACACTACCCAAGGAGAAAATAATCAGGCTTAGTAAGGGTAAACTGGAGTAAAAATCTTCAAGTACCTTGAAGAAATGGCTGTCAGTGATGCTGCTCTCTAGGACACCCAACTCTTTCAGTTTCTGTCCAATAAGGCTCAGCATGAGGCTGTAGATATTTTCCAGACTCATGCCTGGAGAGCAGAGGCTCAAGCAGGACTTCTGGATATCCAGGACAGCCTGGTATAGTTCTGCTTGGGGTTTGGTGAACCTGAAGACCATTGAGAAGGAACAAAGGACATATCTCACAATTAAACTGCTACTCAGAACACATCTTTGGGACAGATTCAGTGCAACGTTGGAGCAGGAAAAGTCAGAAAGCAAAGCAACTGTCTCCTTATATGAAAGGCCAGACAAAGCATCCCTGCAACACGCCCTTCAATACACCATGTAGAGGCAGGGTTTCTCAGCTGAGAACCTAACCCCCAAGAAAAGCAAGGCCAAGCTACTGCAGGAAAAAGAAAATACAGGACACAAACACACAAACACAGAGATATCACACCAGCAATTTCATGACTGACAGAGCTATGTACATGTCAACTAAGACTCCTTTTTTCTCACATACAACTGGAGTCAGCCACAGCTAAATGTACAAAAAAGCCCTCTCTGCACTTTAAGCATGCTGTAATAGCTGAAAATAGCAATGATCACCCATATTCATGTAGTAATTAATGAGGCAGTGGGGAATACAGCTTCTCATGCTGAAAGATTAGTTTATATAATTTGATTACTTTGAAGAACCACAGAATGGGACACGTTAAAACTACTCACACAGAGATTAAACACACATACACTCCATCCATCAATTATTTAAGAGCTTCTCAGTGTTCTTCAAAAAACCTTATTGTGGCATACCTTCCATTGACAGGCCAGGTACGTGTGATGTCACTCACATAGCAGGACAATTCACATCCACCATCTAACAAGACCAGTTCACCATCCTGCAGAATAACAAGAAAAAATGCTGTGTGGGTCAGTCCCGCTATTAATTGAACTGATTTTTTTCTGTCTGAGAGCAGGAAAGGAGGTTATGCACTTATTTTCACAAAGCAGTAGCAGAGGTGTGAATTCTTGTTGCAGAATAACACCCCAGGTGCTACTGGTTTTAAACAGGCTATTCCAGTTGGATTGTTTCTCTGCGAGGTAGTCTCTGACTGTTATGTTTATCTACTGTCTGAACCCTTACCATGCTGATTTTCAAACATTTTGGAGCAAAAAGACATTTACCGTGAACTATTCTGCTCTCTCAGTCCCATTGACACCTGAGTTGCTTACTCCTGCAAATTACACCAGTGACTCCTTCCACTAGAAGTCCTCTGCTAGTGACTGAGCCAGAAGGGTTTTGCAAAAAAACCCATTTATTTCTGAGCTATCCATAAGATCACTAACCGCTACAGATTTAGCCTTGCCATAGGATAGGAGGACCCAGCAAAATAATTTCTCTGACAGTGTATCGCTGCTGTAAATGCACTACTGAATAGCTTGAATCATCTTCCCCAACCTTTTCTAAGATATCTTTCTGAATCTGTCTGGTGATGAAGAAAAAGCTTTTGGAGATGTGAACCTCTGATTCACTTCAGCAAAACTGTTATATGTCAATTAAATCACTGACTACGCATCTCCCAAAAAGTCACACAGAAGGAAGATAAAGAGCCGAGAACAAAACCACTGCTTTGCTCTCCCTCCTTAAAGAAGCTAACAACAAATAGAGCAGTGGAATCTGTAAAAAGTTTGGATTAAATTCTCTATAGATTTACACTACATGTAACCTAGGGACTTTATTACAGAGATTCACTCCACAGATCCATGACTGTGCCAGCAGCCATGATGTGGAATGACAAGGAATAATTCTAGCAGATTCAGGGAAGGAATAACAAGCAGAATTTCACTGTTAGTGCTACTTCCAGTGGTATCTATCATCATCGTGTACAGTCAAGTGCCACAAACAGATACACAGGAGATAAATTACCAGTGGGCAGATGTCACTATCCCACTGAATAGACAGGCCATTAACTATCCATTTAAATTGTACTTTTTAACTTTTTCAGAATAGGTGGTTCAATCCATTGCAGAAAATCTGAAATTATAGCACCTGCCATCTTCCAAGCAATTAAACAAGCTAAGTAACAATTTATTGGCTAAGGGAATTCTGCTTGTGGTTTGATTGTTCAGTAAGTGCCTTATGTTGTGCTTCTTGTCCTCTTTCTTTAAAGCTGAGCCCACTAAATGGTGAACTGAATGATGCATTCAGATTCCTACCAAATTAGACACTTTGTTAGCCTATTTGGAAACAAGAGCTGTAGGAAGCAGCACACAAAGGCAAGGAAAGAGTCAAGTTTACGGGTTTAACCTCCTACTTAATAGTTTGGAAAAAAAACAAGTGACAGTCACTTAACCGAACAACTTTAACAGAAGCAACTGGAGTTACATCAGCACGCCTGACCTTGGATGACAGAACAACAAAGGAGGCTTCTTTCTGCCAAAAGCAGCCTGTCATATCTTTTGTACATTTGTCTCTGCAGATCATTTCAAGGTCTGCTAGATGCCAGCTTCAAGAAAATACAATGCTAGTGGGAAAGTTTCATCCTGCATTAAGACAGAGGAAAAATATGCTCCTCTGAAAAGTGAATAGTGAGCAGAGCAGTGGGGGAATACGGCTCCTGAAAATACTTATCTGAATCTAAAGGTCTATTGTCAGGAAAGCTGGAGAGGGTTCAATTCAATAAGGAGAATCTTCAAAATAAGACAAAACACATTAATTTACCTAAAGCCATATAATCCACCTCTTGACATTTAATGCTGATCCTTTTCCTCCTTGTTCCTGTTCTCTGCTTTGCTGGCCTACATGCAGACCAAAATGCTTTTCAGCTTCACCAGAGCAGGAATGCACTATTGCCCCTTATGTTGCAAAGCAAGACTAAGCAATGCAAGTGACAGCAGAAGATCCCCCAAGGTGCCTTCACTCTGCAGTGGCTCCTCTCTTTTGTGAGGCCAGTGACCCACCCAGCACCACACCCTGCTGTGCATGGTGTGAGAGCAAACCTATTCGCTAAATTATTTGCAGCCCTGTTTGCAAGGCCTTCCACTGCTCAGAAAATACTGCAGCAAGTGCAGAGAGGAGAGGAAGAGAAGTTAATCTGCCACTGACAGAAAAACTAACCAGGGCACGACTCCTTTCCCTTGCTCAGTTTATATTTAAGTGCTTTGATACGTTTAGTCAAAACAAAGAGCAGCTAGGGGACATACATGTGTGTCACAGCTCTGCATTTCAAGTTACTGGACAGTAGATGGGTTACCTTGATGAGCTGATTGTTCTTCACATAGTGCAAAGTGTTTGATCTGTTGCCACCTGCAACAACAGGGGGGTACGCCAAGATGTCAGCACCACGAGCCCGGCACTCGAACTCAAACTGGAACAATAATTCAGAGAGGAGAACATTAGTGCTGTTTCAGATGATTAACTGCCCTAGGGATAGGTAATCCATGTCCTACAACTGTTTTCTTAATTTGTACAACAGAAAGTGAAACTGGAACGTGAGTTTACTAAATGAAAGCAGCCTTGAATATTATCCAAGAACTCTGGAGAAAAAATACAGAACAATCCACTTTTCAAGAGTGTTTTAAGCCTGCATCTAGTGTCATGGAAGCTTTTTCTGGTACAAGCTATTCAATACCATATGAAATTCATTACACTGTCATGCATCCAGGTAAGGATTTGTTCTTACATGAAATAATGCTTATTTGCCATATAACATTCTGAATTTTCAAAGATCCTAAATGTCAGCATGACAATAGTCATGTTTTATTGCTGTCTTTTAAAATTACGAAGTACCAGCATATTTACAGCAGTATCTATTACCATGACTGTTGAACTAAGAAGGTTTGAAAACATGCACTACCTTGATGTCTGAGAGATGTAAGAAAAAGGCACCACAGGTCTCAAGATCTTTACCCTTCTTGAATGATGAAGCTGATGGAAGCATGGAAATGAATTGAACTTACATCTATAAAGACCCTCAATATATTAATAGCACCTCTTTTCTATAACTACCAAGATCACATGGGACAGAACACTCCAAGATGCATACATGGAGCAATGTATGTTTTACAGTCCTGCTCTAGAGTGAAAAATTGATCTGTAAAATACACTTTAATTAGTTTTCTTTACAGTTCAGTACTGCTGCTCAGTGCCATGTCAGCACAGGGCCATCTATGTCATAATAAATACAGGGTCAAATCCTGCTGATGTTTCTCAAACAGGCATCTCACTGCAATTCCTCATGAAGTTCCTTACCAAATGTGCAGGCCAATTAGTCCTTATTTTGTAACTGAGAGGTGTCTAAATTGCTTCAAGATAGCTGTGGTAATCTGATGTAGTAAGAGGCTAGAGGCAAGAGAAGCAGGCTTTATAAACAGGTGTTATAACTACTTTAATTCTGCACAATAGAACTGTATTATAGGATAAGATAACTATATCTCTGACTGTTGAGCAGGTTTGGTATTTAAATATAGTAGAAAAAGACATCAATAGCAGACAAATTTAGAAACCACTACGCTCCTTCAATAAGGGTGTTGGAAGTACTGCTGAAGAATTCCCCACACTGACTCTTCTGCATGTCCAAGATTTGGGTGAAGAAGAAATGTGCTATGGTGGGAGACACATTATAAAGAGATTGGACACTTCTCGTTTGCTGGAAGGATAACCAACATCCAGCCCTTCTATCTCACCTTCAGCTATAAAGTACTCACCTTTGCATACAGAAAGGCTTCATCCACTGGGGATTTGCTGGCAAACATTGTCTCTGTGAAAGCCTATGAAAAAGAAGGGCCTTTCAGTTAGCAAAAGAGACTGAATTTGAGAGAAGCTTTTTTTTTTTTTTTTTTAACCTGTTGTCTTTTGAGGAAGGCTCAAGATCAGCTGGCCCAGAACACCAGAGGCAGCTGAAAGTGCAAAGTGCTGTCAAGACTAGAACCAATTAAGATCTGTTCCCCATGAAACTCTATTTAGGAGCTGATTGACTCCAGTTTTTGATAAAAAGGATTAGATGGTTGAGGCTGATCCCATAGGTTGGCATTTTAGGAGTTGTCTCGCCTATGGATTCCTTCACATATGAGTGCCTTACGCAGCTTTTCCTTCAGAGAAGGACAAGCTGTACCTCTCTTTTCTATTTGGCTATCTATTTTGATAATATTTACAAAAACATAATTGCATTTGAGTTATCTGTCACATTTGTTTAAAATGACAAATGATTTCAAAAGGTATTTGAGGGAGAAGGGGGAATACAGAGACATACATAGGCAAAGCCTTCACAAAAATTGTTTCCTCAAAATAAACAGAATAGACAGGAAAGAAAATGGTGAGGGGAAGCAGAGCAGAAGCTGTTAAGAGAGTGAAAAGGCTACCCCTGAACAGATAATGCTTTTAAACAAAGTCTAACAGCTGCTGGCTTGTCTTTGCTTGAGTTACACTGACTGAGAGAAGCTGGTTGTCCAAGCAGCCTTCCCATTTCTCCTTGTCACGTGAAGGGAGCCGAGCCCAGCCCATGGCTGAGACACAGCAGTTCAGTAACAGATTAGACCAAAGGGATCCTTCCATCCAATGTCACCCCATCAACAGAATGCACTGGTTCATCTGGAGAGCACACGACCCCATTACCTCTGCTGTCACCCGTCCAGCTATCTTCATCCTTTCAATCTCTGCCGGGGATTTGATCAGTCGAAGGTTTTGCACTAAATGTCGGATGCCTTGGATGCGGTTTTTGCTCCGAGCTTTCATCTCAGCCAGTGGCTGCATGTAGTCAGAGTGCAGCTCTGTATGCACTGGTTTTGTCAAGTCATACCAAACAACGTTTGACTCACCTGGAATACAAAACAAAAGCTGACACAGACAAAAATAAATGTAGAAATGTCCTCCCCACACTGAACAGACTCATTCCTCTTAAATTAGACCTGCTGCTATATTTGAGACAAATAATTTCCTCTGAATTTGCATTGACAGACCATATAGACACTTTCACTGTCACAGGATTCTAGCAATCTCTTCTAAGTTTGGAAGATTACCAATTCATAGCAAGTATGAATTGGTAAGATTTCACAAGTCACCACTTCTGGGCAAATAATGGGGTTTAAGACCAACACTGAATATACACATTTTGTCAAAGTTGTACTTGTGTAATCTAAGTAGGCATTGCACTGCAGTGATGCCCATTCTGAATTGTTCTGTCATTTAGCCTGTCCCCACTGATGTAAGGCAATTTACCTTTTTACCCATGGAATCAGGGTCATGATCAACTATACTTCAGAACACTTTGGGGAACAACTGCTTATTTCAACCATTCTGAGATAAACTAACTCAGGACAAACACATTTAACTATGTGGACATTTATTTAGAACATGAAAGTTAGCACCCACATTCTCCCCACAGGAACATTTTAAACAGAAATTAGTAGAAAAGCCATTGTGAGTCACAGTTGATGCCCACCTAGGCCCCCTTCTTTGGGGATGGTAACCACTAGCAAGTGCTTACAGGAAGTGTCTAAGAAGCTGGGCATTTATGAAAGAGTATTTCCCTTAGCACGTGCTCCCCAGAATCCCCCTTCTGGTTTCTTCATTTCAAGGCTGCATCTTCATAACAGTGATTTACTGCTTTTCGTGGATCTTTCCCCCGTAGAATTAAAAATTTTTCACATTCCAAACCTTCCATGAGTGATCTACAACTTAAAAGGTGCCAAAACCTGCCATGTGATCATTTCATTCAGTGTTGTCTTTTTTTTAAATTATGAAAACCATCAAGTAATTGTTCCTACTCACCCTCTCTGTGCTTTCCACAACCATACACATCTCATACCTTGGCTTCTGTTTTCTCTTTTTCAAGCTAAGTGGGTTCATCCAGCATGTATCTCACACACTCCATACTGTTGATCATCCCTGTGGCCCTTTCTGTGACTTATCTATTTTCAATAAATCCTTTTTTGAAACAAAGTAACTAGGTCCCATAAAGCTCCAAAATTCACTCTCTCTAGTTGTTTGACCCCCCCAAGCACTTACCTTTATTATATTATCATAAGCGTTCTTCAGCTTCGTTTTATAATGCACTTAAGTTCCCCCTGGATTATAAGCACTGAGGCTACACAGTGATGTTAAATGCAAAGGATTATTTCTAGAGGACAGCAGTGTTCATATTTCAAGAGCAAGTCATCATCTAGCTAAAAAAATGTGAGTGGACTAACAAACTCCCTGTATGGATAATTTTCCAAGTCTACTGTGAATAACATACCTTCAAGTTTCCTATACTTCATCTGGTTTTGGCTCTGTCAGCAAACAGATATGACTAGAACACTAATATGTTCTTGCTTATCCTGTTCCTTAACATTTCACAGATGTGTATCCATGTGCATGACAGTCTGCACAAGAAATTCAGAGGGGAGAAAAAACTATTATTTTCAGAATGCTCTTAGGCACATGGTGTGATTCTTGGGGGTGGTCCTGTGCAGGACTAAGAGTTGGCCTTGATGATCCTCGTGGGTCCCTTCTAACTCAACATACTCTGTGATTCTGCAAAAACTGTATTTCCACTGGTGGCCCTCAACAAACTAACAAGAACTTCCAACTGCCTTTGTCATAGTAATACCACTGCACCTTCTTAAGTTCATTATAGTCTTGAATTGATGTCACCTCCCAAACCCATACCATTCAGACTCCGAAAACCACATCTCAGCCCATTTCCCCTTTATTTTTTGTTACCTTTCAGCTTGGCCACCAAGTGCCTGAACTCATCGATGGTGTAAGCTTCATCTACTCCTGTGAGAGCAATGGCCCCATCTGGGCCTGATCTGGGCCCGTCCCATAACTCTCGCTTTGGATCTCTCCGGGGCACAAAAAGTATGGATTTGTGGGATGGCAGCGCTTTGCCAGGAACGCTCTGCAGCACCAGGATGCTGTCAGGCTCCTGAAACCCACAGAGGTACAGGAAGTTAGTGTCCTGGTGGAAAATGTAGGGGATGTCATTGCTCATGTAATACGTGGGGTTGGATAGCAGAATCACTGTGTGGTCCAATCCATCCCAGCCATGGGCTTCCTTCTGGATCAACACCATCAGTTTGTGCCGGCGAAGAGCATATTCCACCTGTGACAATCCTGGGGTTACCTCTCCTGTGAATACAAAACAAATAAGATGGAGAAATTCAAGGCACTTAGGACATTCTATTAGTTGTAACCTGATTCCTGCCTACTCCCTGATGCCTTACATGTGCATGGCTTCGCTGTAATCCCTCACAAGCCTTTCCATTGCTTTCCTGTGCTCCTCTTCAGCTTCTATCCCCCTAGCACATTCTCACTCAAACTGCTTCTCCATCACGTAGAGATAGAAATTTATTTCAGCCAGCTGGATTTTGTGTTATGTATTTCTGTGCAAAGGCAGAAATCACAAACCTGGTAGATTTAGATAAAAATCCAAAACAGATGGATGTTTGCACAGAGACATGCAAAAAAAAAAAAAAAAAAAGGGAAGGGGTGAGGCAAACTGAACTTTAACTGCTAAAAACTGATGGGTTTTACAGCATCTGGACATTGAACAGAAGTTTGTCTCCTGAGGTTGAGCACTAATTCCCTCAGATAAAGCTAGAATGTCTGTTCAAATACACACTAAGTCAACTCATAAAATGACTAGTTTTAAACCATAAGGGGCAGATCGAGTGTTACAGATTCTGGGAGATCATGCAGAAACACAGAGGTTGCAGAGTCTAACCAGTCACAAGATTCCAGGCAGAACCAAATCACGGACTGCAGGCTGGCAGACTCTGATTAAGAGAAGGGATCTTCTTCAGGGCAGATGTAGCTTTTCTCAATATTTAAAAATTCAGATTTTTCCAAAGTTAAATTCTATATTTCTAATGACACGAAACAAACGATCTCTTAGATGAAAGAACTCTTTAAACTGTTCCAGTCACAGAAGATATGAAGTACAGCAATCAAGATACTCACCAAAACCAGACTGAAGTTGAAAGGACAACCAACAACAGCTGAAGTATGTATTTTTAAAAATGTGAGACTCCCTAACTATGATCTAAATTAATACAAGAGCCTTAATCAGTATGTTGGCTAATATCTTATATTAACATAGACTACATTTTGATACTTTTCACTTTCTACTTCAGTAATTTTTTCTTCCTCTTTAATGTATAATTCTAGAATAAAAATTTACATTTGACTTGTACTGTAAGTGGATTCTTGCATAAGTGCAGTGGGAGGGGAAACTTCTATCCAAAATGTTTTTCTTTGACAAAAGAGTTTAAGAAAACTATGTATGCTGTATTTGTGTTAAATTTTAGACCTTTTCAAAAACTTACATTCCCAACACCTATTAGATGTAAAAGTCTTTAAAAAACCCCAACCCCCCAAAACAACAAAGAAATAAACCCACCATATTTGTTTTACTCTATAGATCTGGAAATTACAGAGAACATAGAAAGTGCTGTAGTGCAATCTGATCTCACAATTCTGCAATATTATATGGCAAATTTCCTATGTTCCACTGCATTCCAGTCGGCTTTCTAACTGCCACAGTCCAGCGAATTTTAGAAGCTGCAATATGGTGGAACATGGGAATCCCAGCTGTCTTCCAACTGTGAGGCCTGGAAATTCTCTTTGCCTTAAAGGCATTTGCTTTTTAAAACAATAATTGCAATAAAACAATGTCATATTATTTTAAGGAAAACACCTCTCCTTTATTAAAAGGAAAAATACTATGAGCAGCTAGAATTCACTTCCACTGTTTCAGCTTTGAGTACTTTTAAAGGGTTGGCCTCACAGTGAGCTGTCAATCAATGCCCTAAGCAACCTGATCCAATGCTGAAGCAAGCCCAGCTCTGAGCACAGGGTGAACCTGTTAACCTGTGAGGTTCCTTCTGACCTGAATTATTCTACATTTAAGTATAGAAGTATATGGTTACATATTCATCTGTTCTCCCTGTATACCCACCTGTGGAAGAAGAACACAGAAAAGAATGTTTTCCTGGACATATTCTTGAATATATTTAAATATTTTTAGGGAGTTTTTTAGATTTAGTTGTGGTCATCTCATACCTATGTGCTACCTATTTTCATTATATCTCAAAAAAATGTAAAACTTCAGTTTCTTTTTCACTGTTGCTGTCAAACTTCATAGTCACAAGTCTCTTTTTCCCCTTTTCCTTACATTGAATCCCCTTCTGAAGAGGGCACATTCTTTAGACAAGTGGTGTCCATCTATCAATGTCCCTCCCCAGTCACCTTTTCTGAATGGCACCTTTATATGAAACATTATGGCAGTTCAGCTTGCACAAAAGACTCACTCTTAATAAAAATCATATGTATTTTCAGGACAATGAGCTCCCAAAATGCCATTGCCACGAAAGGTCTGCAGCACCCAAGTAAGGACCCTGAGCACGCCACGAGAAAAAGGTAAAAAAGCAAACCCGTGAAGCCTATTTTTGGAATCAGTATCATCTCAGACAAGGAAATTAGTTCCTAAATATAATTACTGCCTAATGAAGGTAATCATAAACAGCTGAAACTCCAGACAACTGTATCATGCAGCAAATCAATGTGCTCAAAAAAGCAGAGACAAGAATGAATACCAATAACCCGCTCACACAGTACCCAAACCTTACCTGGTTTGAGCAGATGTGGGTGTGTGAAAGGGCTGGGCTGGCCCAAATACCGGTTTGGAATCTTCTTCTGCTGGGCAGGCTGGATGGAAAATCTTCGGAGAGCACATGACTTGCAAACTGGAGGAAAAGAAATGCATCACGTCAAGGTGAGAAAACCCCTTCCAGTTAGAAAATTGCTGAATTCTACTACAGTCTTCAGACTTTTAGTAGCGTTCATTCACTTACATGGCAGAAATATCCCTGCTTAGCTTCTCAATCTGTTGTGTACCACCATAGTTTATGAAACAATATGAACACAACTCAACTAGTGATCAAATACTCATAAAACAGATTGAAAGAAACGAACAGATGGTAAACCCGACAATCCAGCAAGAAAACCCAGGAAGCTCTGTTGGTTTGCACATCCCAATTCATACACTTGGTGTTCAGGAGGTACCTGATGCTCTCCCTCCCTTGCTTCCCTCAAACACCACAGGGCTCCAAGCACAATGCCTGTATATTGTTTCTTCTTGACTATATCTTCAAAAAATATCCCTCACCTTGAACAACTATACAGTTTCCAAGGCCTTTCCAGTTCTGTTTTTTACTAATAAAACAGCAAAGAAATCATCAAATAACAGGTTTATACAGTAATGTGATTTTTTTTCCTGTATGAAAGATACTCCAGAGTCCCTATTTATGTATTCAACTTACTGGACAGTAGCATTAGCCAAACGGAATAATTATGTATCCCACCTCCAAATCCACACACAGCCAAAGCAATCAAGTTTTAAAGCGAATTACAAGCATAAGGATACATCTGGGAGCTGGGAGTGGGCATGGTAAGACAAAAGCTAAAATGAAACATGAATTGTCAGAAACTTTACCAGCTTTAGAATTCTCAGCCACAGCCTTTTGCAGCTGAAAAACTGCTTGTGCCTAGACACAAATCATCAAGACACGGGGAAGGAGAAGATAATCAGAGGGTAAACGTCTACTTGGTGTTTTGAAAAGTGGTTGTCACTTACCATGCACCTACTACAAAATCAATTTGTGTTGCCATAGCACGGCACTGGATTCTTAGAACAAACAGTAATTAAGTCTTCACTAACATAAGCAAGGATAAGACAAACAAACCAGCTGCCCTTCAGGGAGCCGAGACTCAGGGGATTACAGCAAAACATACAGACCGTGGATTTACAGGGGGAGCCAGCATGACTGGCCTCTAATTGAAGATCACTTATGCACGACAACCAATTGTCAAAACACGAAGCGCTCACTATGTGATGCCTGACTGGAGACCCAGGCGGTGAAATACAACTGCAGCTTTTTGGGCAGCTCAGTTTAAAACAAGTGTCTCCACTGTTTCTCTCCATGTGCACAGCAAACAGGGCAGCTCGCAACGAGACGAGAGGACACGGCGGGCATTAAACAGAGCAACGTTTTGAAGGGAGCACCGACAGCGGACCGAGGGGCGAAAGCGGGGCTTTGAGCAGTGATAACTGGGTGTCGGCAGCGGAGCCCCGGGAGCAGGCGCAGGCCCGGGGGCAGGGCCTGGGGGCGCGGGTGCGGCGGTGCGGGGGAGGAGGGGTGTCTGACCTGCGGCGCCGCGCCAGCCCCTCAGCGCCGCGGCGAGCGCCGGGCCCCGCAGGCGCGACATGGCCGGGGCACGGGCCACAGGGCGCATGGCGGGGCCTCCCCGCGCCGCGCGCTGACACCATCGCTGCGCGCCGCCCGCCCGCCGCCAATGAGCGGCGCCGCGCCGGCTTTAGGCGTCCGCGGAGGCCGCCTGCGCCGACCACGAGGGGGAACGCGGGCCACGGCGCGGCAGCGAGGGCGGGGGAGAGCGAGCGGGCGGCAACACTAAGCAGAGAACAGAGTTGGACGCGGTCACCGCCGCCACCTCCAGAAGATTCCCGCCGCCGCGCCGCGGAGAGCGGGCGGGGCCCGGCGAGGGGGGCGTGACCTCGGGGGGGCGTGGCGCGCTGGAAGCTTCCATTGCGCCAGGCGGGGCTGTGGGCGCGGCAATGTGGAGGGCAATGCCTGTGGAGGGCGTGGCATTCCCCGCAGTGGGCGGGGCCGGCGCGTGATGGGCGGGGGGAGGCCCTCTGATGGGCGGGCCCTCGAGGGGCGGGGCGGGCTGGAAGGTTCCGCGGCGAGGGGGGCGGGGCAGGGCAGCGAGCGCGCTTGGGCCGCCGCCGCTGGTGCTGCTGCTGCCGCCGCCGCTCCGCCATGGACGCGCGCAAGCTGAGTGAGCTGCGGGCCTTCGTCCGGCTGTGCAAGCAGAACCCGGGGCTGCTGCACACCCCGGAGCTCGCCTTCCTCCGCGAGTGGGTGGAGAGGTCGGTGCCGGGCCGTGGCGGGAGGCGGCCGTGAGGGGAGGAGGAGCGGGGGGAAGGGTGTTGTGGCGCGGGACGCGGTGTGAGGGGAGGGGGGCGTGTCCCCTCGGCGCGTGCAGGCGCGGCCCCGCCGCGTGGCCGGGTCGGGGGGCGCGCGGTGTCGCCCCCGCGGGTCCAGCCCGGCCCTGCGGCCTCCTCGGCCCGGCCTAGCCCGCCGGGGGCACCACTGGCGCCTTAAAAAGACTTATTTTTATTTTGTTAGTTTTGTTTCGTTAACGCCGGCTATGTTGCAAAAAGCCTGCCCCCCGGCCATCTCAGTGGCTCAGCTTTCCAGGCTGGAAAGCCCCAGAGTAATACTTACAGAGCTAATTCTCGCATTACGCAGCAGAGTTGGCTAGCCTGTCTTAAAAAGAAGCCGAGTTTGTGGGGAGGTGAGTGGCGTTAATTTACATCCCGGTACCCAAAAGCATAAAATACCCGACAGCTATGGTTCCTGTCCAAAGCGTGTTTTGCTCCTTGAAGTTCCACGTATAAAGTAGTCGAAGTCTGTGCTCCCCGTGAGCCTCTTCAGACATCTGCTGTTTATGCTGCGCGGGGCCTGTCGTAGCAGATGCTTCTCAATTAAAAATCATGTTTGGGTTCCACCCTGAGTGCCCAGAAACACCAGGCTGGAAGGGCTGAGGTCCTTTAGGAAGCGAAGGAAGTTCTTGCAGGTGCACACTTTATGCAACAGCAGGTTAAAAGATTTTTATCTAGTGACAAAGTGGGATTTGTTTTAGAAAATTCGTTTTAGTTTGAAGGTATTTTAACTGTGCTTCCTGCTGTATAGTATTTGTAATTAGTTGAAAAACCAGCAGGGTTTCGTGTGCATATATATATATATATATATATAAGTTAATAGTGGCATTTTACAATATGTCCTGTAATGAAAATGTCTACAATGAACTATTTATTAGTGGTTCTTTACAGCGATGCTTAAACTTCTTTATGCATCTGAATACTAGTGTGGTTGTAAAACCACTCCTATTTAACTTAACTTGGCTTTGCAGTACTGATAGTAGCTGCACCTACGTGTAGGAAGGAGATGGATGTCTGTCTTACCCTTCTGAAGGTCTTTAGTTCCTTTTGCTGCTGCGTAAAAGACTTCAGTGCCTTACCCTAGGTTTTCTCCATTACTTCTGTTGCCTAATTCTGAAGGTGCGGACAGAGTACTTTGAGAGAGAGAGAGAGGAAGAACACTGACTTCTTTTGGCCAAAGAAAGTGTTAGTTAGATGGTCACCTTTCCATTCCCTTTCTCCATATTAATGGGGAGGGCTCTATTTTGGAGGTTGATTTTTAGAGTTATGCTTGGTGCTTTTCTTATAAGTATAAAAATTAGGTTTTAGAGCTGTGGAGTGTATTTTCATGTAAAATCTTCACTGGATGTCTTTATCTCAGAAGTAGAAAAATACTCCAGAGTAGAACCTTCTACAGCTCTCTGAAGTTTTCTGATTTTCCTCACACATTTGAGCTAAATATTTGCCGAAGTTATACACTTGGTGGATGGTAGTGGTAGCCAGATCACTTTTCACGTAAAACTGTCTGGAAGTCTGGTGGGTTTCCCTCTGCTTTTCTGTAATAGTACTGCTTGCCGTAGGACTATTAAGTGCATTTATAGGCCCTTCTTCTTTGGAAACTGCTTGAAACAGCATGGCCTGGCTTCAGGTGGAAATAAGCTCAATAACTCTTATATCCCCCACTGAATTTTCAACTAAAATGCTGCTAATTGCTTTGATTTTTTTTTTTCTTAAACTTAATGATTCTAACTTAGATTATGCTAGCTGCTCAGAAAGCCAGAAGGAGATGCTTTATTTCTGACTAGCTGTTAATATTGCATCAGAAACCTTAAGTCTTACCTGTTTTCATGCACTTGTTGTCTTCTAACCTTTATTCTGTCTAGCTGTTGTATTTAATTTCTGTATGGATGCTCTTCGTAGAGAAAGCATACAGTAGTGTGTGACATGTTTGGAAAGTGTTTTGACATCCCTTTTAGTCATGCTCATTTTTTCATAATTACATAAAAATACAAATGTTTTACTTGAATTGTTATGAAATGAGTCATTAAAGGAAATGTGTTTAAAAACTCTGCAATTGAACAAAGAAACAATAGCAGTCTTTAGAAGTAAAGTGCAGAATCCCTAATTGATGAACAGGGCTTTTTGCCTTTTTTTTTTGTTGTTGTTGTTTTGGTCAAATAGACTTTGACCCTTTCGATTTCATGGTAATCCAGTTTCTCTCTAAAGGTAATTTTGCTGTCAGTGATAAAAGTGGATGCAGAAATAACAGTTGCAGTTCTTCCAGCAAGTCATAAACACCGCACTTCTTGTGGCTGTGATGAGTGGAAGAATGCAGTCATTGTTGCAATAGAGTCCTGACAACTCCCAGGAGTTGTTACTGGCATTGCACAACTCTGTTTTAGTTTATTATGTTTTATGGTTTTTTTTTTAATTAAACAGAGGATTAATTCAGAATCTATTTGTGTGTGTGTTCTTTTATACAGCTCAGTACCTGCCTTTTCCTCTGAGAGTATCTTGTGTATTCCTGTACTGTTGAGGTTAAATACATTGCAAACTTTGCAGATATCCTTGCTGTGCGTTTAATCATTGTAATCAAATACTGAGTTGAGAGATTTTAGAGTAACTTGCTTTTGAATTGCTCTGGAATTGTAACTAGTTTAAATAGAGAATAACAGGATAGCAAAAGCATTTCCAAGGACTGAGTGAAACCGTTAAGCCTTGGAAGTTGTTGAAATAGCATATTATAAAATGTGCATGTATATTAGTTAAACTGATCTCAAAACTGTTCCAAGCTTGGGTATTCTGGGGGAGATGT
>NW_016690321.1:1891092-1917035 GCF_001604755.1 Lepidothrix coronata
TATAAACCTCTTCTTTAGTCATTAGTGGATTAAATTATAATCTTTTCATGAGAAGAAATATTAACAAGGGTGATAAGTAATGAAGTGAACAGTTGAACTATCAAATTTTTAACACAGTATTGTGGAAGAGATTTTCATTGGGATTTGTCTGTTTATTTTAATGGAGATAATAAATTTGCCTTGTAGATATTTATATCAGGATTTTTTCAAGCATGAAATTGTTTTGGAAAAATGGATTTTTTTTTTTTTTTAAATTTAACAACACTGTGGATGCTGGAATTACTGACTGGTTTGAGCTATATGGAGGGATTGTGTGTATGTACTGAGTGTAGTCTGTGACACTGAAGACAAGCAGCTTATGTCTGTGATAAAGCAGAATGTGCTAAGTTATGGGTTTCAGATGAAATTTACTTTGAAGTTGATAAGAAAACCTTTGAAAATTTTTGAAAAAACATTTTAAGTATGTATAAGTGGCAACAATCTCTGACCTTGGCAAATGGAAACAATATTTAAATCATAGTCATCAGCTCCTTGCTAAAGGACCTTAGCTTAATAGTATTAGATTGCGAGATTTTTTTGATCCAGAGAATGTGTGAGGGAAGGCAGGAAGATTGGAGAGGTTGATTAGTAATCATTGCAAAACTGGTACTGAATTAGGTGTTATTTTGATTATTTGGTTTTGATTATTGAATCACATAATTTGAAGGACAGGCTTTACCAATTACAGAAGTTCATGAGTCCAGATTTGGGCTGTGAAATATTTGCATACACGATAGACTTAATCTGAGAGGAGGAAAAAAGGAGATTAGTATCTTAAAAATAAAATGATTCAGCTGTAGAGTGATCTGATTTTTCTAATACATTGTTATTTATGAGAGTGGAAATAGAATATCAGTCAGAAATAATGTATGCTTACAAATATATTTCTCTCTCAGGGCAAAGCAGAGGAACAGCCAGAGGAGCCGGTTAAATCACCAGAACCAGAAAGTGAAGAGAGTGACTTAGGTAGGGAAAATAGATTACTTTATTGCATTTTGCCGATGTGAAAATTATTCTGAAAATCTTCTCTCTTTAGATGGTGCTTAGTCTTGTGGTTTGTTTTTCCTCCAGAAATTGACAACGAGGGAGTGATTGAACCAGACAACGATGACCCTCAAGAAATGGGGGATGAAAATGTGGAGGTAAGCACAGTATTTTCAGTGTGGCAGTAGGAAAGATAGGGAGGTTTTGCATTTAATCAAGGATAGCAGCTGAGGGGGGATGAGAACTGTATTATCTGTGCAGCCAGCTGTTGCTTTGTCTCTTTTTCTTCTAAACAGAAAACTTACTAGCTTAAAATCACAGTTTTTCTTATTCAAGATTAGAGTCAATCAAAAAGTTCCACAAGGAAGATCAGGTCAGAAAACAACAAAGAACCTTATCAAAACACCCATGAGAACTAGATATGTAGAATTCTACCATTATTAAACGTAGCTTTCGTTCATTTTGTAGCCAAAAATATTGTTGGATAATGTCTTCAAGCTGAAAATAAAGGGATTTGTGGCTTTTTTTGAACTACGATTTCAGTGCAAATTAAAATAAATATTCAGGAATTGGAAAACTGAAGCTCTTTCCTTTGGTACTGTCTTAGCATGGTAATTCTGGCCTGGAATCTACGGCTTTTGGATTTTGTGTGTGTTTTTCATTTTATTTTGTTAGGTAACTGAAGAGATGGCGGATCAAGCTAATGAAAAGAAGATTGAAGCGATAAATGCTCTAAGCGAAGGTGATAAATTGTTTTTTAGTACATATTCAAAGACATTAGGTTTCATTCTCCTTTAAAAGAAAAGTAAATATCTTGGATCATTTTGAATGCTTCCAAGG
Source organism: Lepidothrix coronata (assembly GCF_001604755.1). NCBI lineage: Eukaryota > Metazoa > Chordata > Aves > Passeriformes > Pipridae > Lepidothrix > Lepidothrix coronata. The sequence continues at coordinate 1,892,956 of NW_016690321.1, forward strand.
AAGAGAAAACCCACTGCTTGTTCGATATTCAGAATTATCCAGAATATGAAAGCTTCTTTAAGTGCTGCCTTCCCAATGTCACTGTAGTTTTGGGGAAGGCAGGAGAGGGGAATGAGGCACTGCAGCATCTTAATTACAAATTGATCATTATAGTACTTCCCTGCATATTATGATTAGTGTCTCTAGTGGTTTGTCTTAATGCAGCGAAAAGCTGTATAATAAAGATGTGACATCCTAATTGATTACATTCAAAGTTAAATGTTCCCAATTTAATTGGGAAAAGTCTCTCTTCTCATCCAGCATTAATTTTGGAGTGTGTATGTCAATACCATAGCAAGAGGGAGAAATTGATTTTCCTTTGTTGATAATTTTCTATCTAAGAAGTGCCTAGGGACTTAACACCCTGTAAGGCAGGTTTGGGAATTTGGATGTAATTTCATTGCATAATGATTGAAACTTCACTGGTACTTGTATTTAGGTGAACTTCAGAAGGCTGTTGACTTGTTCACAGATGCTATCAAGCTGAATCCTTGTCTGGCCATCTTGTATGCCAAGAGGGCAAGGTGAGTCATAAACTACTGATGTATGTTTCTGCCTGTTCTGTTATTTCCCTTAAGGTGTCTAAATATAATGGCAACTTGAGGATCTATGTAAACTTAAATCACGTGAGGCAAAGAGAAGAGCTCATTTCATGCATTTTTCCTTGTATGTGATTCACCAGATTTGCTGAAGCAGCCATATAAAGGATCTTGATAATAGAGTAAATACAGAATGGTGTTCCAAAATGCACTGTGGTAATATTGTTAAGGAAACTTTCCTGTCTGACCTTCCAGGAGCCATTCTAGCAGTCACACTCACACCACCTGCCCTGGGCCTGAAGCCCCTTTGTAGCTACACACCCCACGCTCAGTCAGTCCAGGTGTCCTTGCTGTCTTGACCCTGGGTTTCCCATAGCAGAGGCTCAGCCATCTGGATCCTTAAAATAATTTAATCATGGTGCAATAACAAAATATCAGCTCCCTCCAAGGAGGGACCCTGAACAAAGGAAGCCCTGGGTTTTTATGCCCTCACAGCCTTAAGTGTTGGAAGGTCTGGAGTCCTCAGCTCCTGCAGTGTCTCTGAGTGTCCGGTCACCTGGCTGAGCCACAGGTCCCTGGGCCTTTTGTTGTGCAGAGGTCTCTTCACCCAGAGCTCAACCTGCAGCTGCACATCAACCTGTCTGCACCAAATGTATTCCTCAGCATTATGGTTTTTAGTATGTTGAGATAGAGTAATGCTGGGTAATAAACATTTGTAAAATCTGAAGTTTATTCTGGGATTAAGAAGATGATTGAAATGATATCCTGTTTAAATGCAAACTTATTTATGAATCCTGTGAATTCTCTCCCTGTCATACCTGCTAAATAGATTTATTCACTGTGAAGTAGACCCGGTTCTGTTCAACACTCTTATGTTTGAATAGGACACATCTATATCTCGACCCATTCACTACCCACCTTACTGTTAATTACATCTGCCAGACTGCAGATGATGCATTGGAAACTGTCAGATTTGTTGTGTGGTAACCCTAACTTCATAATGCACAAACATCTTTATCTATCTCCTTCTGGGCAAGTATGGGTTGCAGAAGCAGAATTTTGGGGTTCTTTCTCTTTTTACACAAAAAAAACTACTAACTGCGGATTATTTGATAGTTTACCAGGTCTTTTCCATAGCAAAGTATAATTCAAATAAATGTTCAACTTTTAGTGACTTTCATGAGATTAATTAGTGTCCTTTAACTGTTCCATTCTAGTACACCTTTTCTGGTACCTGCCCTGCTGTTTTTTTCTCTTCCATATTAAACTTTTTGCATGTAACACCACCTGTGTACCTTAATACATTGTTGTTGTTGTTGCCAGCAAAACAGTGTTTTTAAAATCTCTTACAGTACTGTATCTTCTCAGGGTTTAGAAAAATATAAGAATGTTACGGGAAATGTAAAAGTTACCTTAATTTGATCTGTTGTAGAAAGAAATGAACAAGATATTAAGATATTGTAAAACTTGCCATGCTGATCCAAATGCTATGAGTAATTCACCCTTTGGATTTCGGTTCTGGGGGGTTTGTGCTGCCAGCAGCATTGGAACGTTTGTCACTGGTGAAGTGTAGCTTTGGAACACAGACACTTTGTCTACCTGTTTGTTTCTAGAAGACCATGTGTGACTTTGTGTTTGCTTTATAACAAGCCTTAATGATGAAGTTACTTACAGGCATTATAATTGTTGATAAACTTTTCAAGTAGATGTAAAAGGACAGAAGTTCCAACTTGGAGTATGTTGAATATTGAATACTCTTGTCAATTCAGGAATGTTTTCTAGTCTCTCCTTCAGAGATTTTTAATTTGAAATGCCTGAACCTCCTAAAGTACCACTCTAATAGTCATCTGATATGCTTGTGTATTCTAAAATTTGCAGTTATTACACTTAACTGACGAGGGATTGGGGCTGCTTGCTAGGTTTGTGTTTGTTTTGCTGCTTTTAGTTTTGATGCCTCATCTCCTCATGACTTGAGCTGTTGATCCTTGTAGCCTGTATAACTCTTCATGCTTTCTTTGTGTTACTGTGTTAAAGCCTCTGTAATATAGCGTGCAGAATATTACTGTTGTTTTGTTCAAATTGCTAATTGCCATTTTCTATAGACTCCAGACACTGGTGCAGCTGAACTGTCCTTTGCATTTATGTATCCTTTCCTTCTGTACTAGAGTTATTCTTGCTGGCCAGGCTTGAGTCTGAACAACAAATGCTTTCAGTTCTTGCTAATGATTCACCTACAATTCTGGGAGGGTGAGACTAAATTTTAGTGACTTTGTTACCGCTACAAAATCTTTTTTTAACTCAGCTCTTCAAATACATTATTTCACTAGCTTGCCTGTTAGTCATCCAAAATTATTTCCAGCTTAAGTTAGTAACTTGGTATTTCAATATGTACAATAAATGTTCTTGTTCCCACAGTGTTTTTGTGAAGCTACAGAAGCCAAATGCTGCCATTAGAGATTGTGACAGAGCCATCAAGATTAATCCTGACTCAGCACAGACCTACAAGTGGAGAGGGAAAGCACATAGGTAATGAAATGCACCTGTACTTGATACTGTCTTTACTTACTTGGAGGGAACAGTTTTGTTTATATATTCTCTCCTTCTCTGTGTCTCTGAACTGTCTGTCTTGTGCCTGAGAGCAGTAACTGTGAGCCAAGAAACCATTGTGCTGAGTATGTGGCTTAGAGGAAAGAAAGGACAATGGTGATTTATTGATGGCAATTTATGAGCAGTCCTGGCACTGTCTCTTTGTCTCTCTCTCTTTTTTAACATATCTTCTAATGGCTTACTGCTTTTCTGAAATATGAGATCTAGGGCTGTGTATTTTATTTGTTTTATTTGTTTGGAGGTCTTTTGGTTTCACCTGGTTCAAGTTTTTTTTTACTAACCTATAATTCTTGGACATCTCTGCTGTCCTTATTCCTTAGATCCTAGAGCTCTTTTAAATAGTAAATTGAAATGCCTACTTATTAAGGAACCATTTGTTGCAATTGAGAGTGGTGTTAAGCAAACAGTGTAGTTATTTAAAATGGCATCTCCCCCCGACTATAGTTCAACCGGGGTTTTTTTGATTTTTTTTTTTTTTAATGACAGTAAGTCAAAAAAAAGGTGACCCTTCTCATGGTCGGTATGAAAGTGGAAGAAGTAAATGTTAATAGAACTTTAAAAAAAAAGTGTTCAAAGTGTAGTATGTTAATGTCTACAGTTTTAATACACAGTGTGGAGCCTAAGAGTGAGAAGACTGGAGCATAGTTTGAATTAATACCTCTGTCTGTGAGCAGAAGTGCTTTGACCATTTAGTAATACTACCATTTGCTTAAATTTTTTATTACCCGCAGTTTGTATAAATTAATAGTAAAGAAGTGTGCACAGGAGCTTGTATGACCTCTTCACTAAGACATGGTGCATCCAGGCAGCTAGGAAGTTTGAGTGTTGAGTAAACTTGAGGTAGTGGTGGTATAGACTTGTACAGAACACTGAACATTTAGTTTTACACTGAACATATGCCTAATAGTGCAGAATATTTTATTAGTGTGCTTCACATGTTTAGGTACCTTCTTCCTGTTAGATCCTTCTTGTTTATAGCAGACAATGACACCAGCTCACAGAGGGTTTTTTACTCATTGTTACTTCAAACAAAAGTTACTCTAAGTGTCTGAACAAGCAAGCAAGAATCCTCTAATGGTATTGTGTTGTGCAGCTTAGAGGAAACACCATGATTATTAAATGTCTATGAGTCCTTGTAACTCTAGATAAAAATTCTGAATGCTGCATGATTAAATATCTTGAAGAGCTGTAGGTGTTCAGTTTGCTTTTTCCTTCTGAATGTTGGTGTCTTCTGCATTCTAGACTTCTTGGCCACTGGGAGGAGGCTGCTCATGATCTCGCATTAGCTTGTAAACTGGATTATGATGAAGATGCTAGTGCCATGCTGAAGGAGGTGCAACCAAGAGTAAGTGGGGAAGAATGTTGGAGATCTCTCCTGTATTTTTCTGAGTGACATTGCTGCCTTCATGTTCTTCACTAATATGCATTGCCTGGTGAAAATGTGTTCATATGTCATCTGACACTGGAAACTGAGTTTTTAAATCCTCTGTCTTCAGTCACAGCTGTTTATGGCTGCGTAGAGAAGTTGAGTCTGTAAGACTGGACGTGTAACTGAAATATGAAATGTGTTTCTTTTTAAAATTTTAACAGAAGAATCTGAAGCAGTTGAAGTTTGCCAGGTATTTTAGAATCTAGACTAAAAACATTCAGAAGAGCAAGATAACATTGATAATGGATTTTTTTCCAAGATGTTTCTGAATTGATCAAAGCTTTGTCCTAAGCACGTTTTCCAAAGGAAGCATTTTGCTGTGGTTTGTACTTTCATTAGTCTGCCCCATGAGGGCAGCCTCGGCTCTGCACTGCACGACTGATTTTCAGCTGTTCTCGTGTGGCTGACCCCAGAATTCTTCTAAGGAAGAACTTCTGTGTAACAAATGTAACACTGTTGATAGCAGGTTTTCTTTTTCATCTATTTCTGCCCGTTCCTTTGAAGTGGTTGAGACACCACAGATGGCAGCAGTTGCATTGTATTGGGTTTACATGGGAAGTTTGGGGGAAGGTGGAGACTGCAGGGCTTGCCTCTTGTAAGAAGAGACGTGAGGCTGCCCCTGTATCAGACGGAGCCAATTCCAGCTGGCTCCTGACCTGACTCACCACTGGCCAAAGCTGAGCCAGTCAGTGATGCTGGTGGTGCTTCTGTAATAACATGTTTAAGAAAGGGGTTAAAAATTGCAGCACAACAACTGTGAGAGAGAGGGAAATAAAGAAGAAAAATATGAGAGAAGCAACCCTACAGACACCAAGATCAGTGAAGAAGGGAGGGAGGTGTGCTAGGCATGGGATCAGAGATTCCCCTGCAGCCCTTGGAGAAGGCTGTGGTTAAGCAGATTGTCCCCCTTGAACCCACGGAGGCCCACAGTGGAGCACATATGGAGGATCCCTGCAGCCCATGGAAGATCCCATGCCAGAGCAAGAGGATGAGCCTGAAGGAAGCTGCATCTCATGGAGAGTCCACACTGGGGCAGGCTCCTGGCAGAAACTGCAGCCTGGGGAGAGGAGCCTGTGCAGAAGCTGGTTTTCTGGCAGGAGCTGTAGCTCCTGGGGGACCCATGATGGATGGAACAGTCTGTTTTTTAAGGACCCTGTGGGGAGGACCCACGCTGGAGCAGTTTGTGAAGGGCAGTATCCTGTGAGGTGACCACAAGCCGAGGCTGGAAAAAAGCTGTGAGGAGAAAGGAGTGGCAGAGCTGCAATGTTGTGAACTGACCACAGCCCCCATCCCACTGTGCTGTTCAAGGTTGGGGGAGGAGGTGAAAGAGCAGGGGAATGAAGCAGTAAAGTTGACCTTTGTGAAGAAGATGGTTTTAGTTTTGTCTTTGTTTCTCGTTGTCTGACTATTTTTAATTGGCAATAAATTAAATTAAGCTTCCCCATGTTGACTCTGTTTTGCCCATGATGGTAGTGGATGAGTGATCTCTGTCTTGAGATAATCTCAAGCCAGGAGCTTCTCCATCTTATTTTCTCTCACTGTCCTGTTGAAGAGGGGGAGTGAGGGAGAAGCTTAGTGAGCATCTGGCAACCAGCCAAGCTTAACCCACCACATGGATAAACATTCCTGTGTCTAATAACTTAAGCTTTCCATTTTTCTACCATGTCTTTGTAGAAGATGCTGTCTCCAGCAAAATGACAATGGAAACCCTTTCACAACCTATTAGTCTTCTGTGTTGGAGATTATTGATCTGTGGTTAATGTAATTAAGTCTTAGGTCTCAACTCTTTTTTTTAAAAGGTATACTTAATGCTTGGCTGAGGGGGAACCTTCTATTTCCCTTTTAATCAGCTGATGCACAGAAACAGCAGAGTATCTGTGATACATTGATATGTGGTTGCCAACTGCATGGGAATTTGTGTATGTAGCTCAAGGAAAAATGTATGATCTTTTCATGGGTGATTTTCAAAATCGTTAAGTGAAGAGGATTTGTTCACCTAATTTATTTGCTTCAAGCTTTCCTAGAACTTTTTACTTTGTAGCACTTTCAGCTAAAAGTCTGAGTCAAATTCTAAAAATATTTAGTTCATTTTGATAAATACTTCGAAATAATGAAAATCCAAACTTTGGAAACTCTTTATACTTCATTAAAAAGAAAATAGGACACTTCTCTCTTAATGAGCCATTGAATGGCAGTAACATGAGGTTCTGATAGCACATACTGCATTCAATCTCAGTCAGTCCTGCTGCCTGCAGTGTGCTTTCTCTGGCAGATACACTTCAGGAGTAATGTGGTCTTGAATGAGTATCTGCCATCTAAAATAAGTTATATCAAAGCTTTGCTGCTTATAAAATAATTTCTTCCTTTAAAAAGTATACAAGAGTATCCATTGTCATAGTAGTATCTCTGTTCTTGCAGTGTGATTTTGCTGTGTGTTTTTTTGTTACAGGAGTGTTGGAGAGCAACCATTGTACACGATTTGTGAAATAACAAACCATTTTTTGCAGTGATCTGTACGGATATGTTCCGTTTTCAGGAAAGCAGTGCTGCACTTAGTTCTGTTGTTAAATGAGCCCTGACTGAGGAGCCTTAGGGAATTCATTGCTAACTCCTCTCTTTCGCTGGGGCTGTAAATTTGATACACTTGAGAAAAAGTTCCACCAGTTCCTTCCCACCAGCCCTTTCCTGGTTTGGTTGAGGAATTCTTTGGTCTGCTTATGTGCTGTAGAGGCATCTGCAACAGCATAACGTTATCTATAGAGTGTGTGTGCACAGGGGGAATTATACTTTCTGTTGTGCCCTTTTCCAGGGTACTTGCTGGTTTTAGCCCTGGAGAAATCACTATTTCAGCATAAAAGCATGAGGGGACATGGAATGATAATGTGTTTAAGTTCTAACTATGGCACAAGTCCCCAAACTATTGCAAAAAAAGTACACTAGAGTGCATGTTCTGGTGAATGCAGTCAAGGCTGAGTAGACATGAATAACTGATTGCCATGGGAAGAAAGTAGCAAATGGCTCCTAAACCAAAGAGGCTTTTAGGATGTAAAATCAGATCTTAATTTTCTGGTGCAGAAAAGCCTGCATGTATTTTGTATTGAAATACATTGTGTGATATACTAGAAATGTATATGAAGTTTTGATATTCTATTGTTACAGGCTCAGAAAATTGCAGAACATCGACGAAAATATGAGCGGAAGCGTGAAGAAAAGGAAATCAAGGAAAGAATGGAGAGAGTGAAGAAGGCACGGGAGGAGCATGAGAAAGCACAGAGGGTGAATATTTAGGCTTAATTATTTCTTAATAATTTGGAGAGTGTTATTTTGGTTATAATGAATTGCAGAGAAAAAAAAATTAAATTTAAAGTCTTAAATTTTAGAAAGTTGGTTTCTGTCTCGATTACTTGACCAATAATGAAACCTGGAGAAGAGGGCATTTTACTGCATCTGTTTTTATAGCTTATGACAAAAACAGTCTCTGGAGTCTCTACTAATCCTGTATTTCAAAAAGTCAGTTATTGTAAGACTGTTCCGGAATAGTTTTCACTTACGTATCTCAAAATGGGAGGGTTTAAGTTCAGGATAATACTCTGCTTCTTTTCCTCAATTCCTGATGCAGTTTACTTGTTTTTTCTTTGTGCTGTAGTGATATATTTTAATACACTGGGGTGGGAGTTCTAAAAATACAGTTGGGGAACTAAAACAAATCATACAGTTCATATTCAGTAAAAACATTCTGCGTAACTTACCTGCAATAACATACATTAAGAAGAGTAGACAGCTACTTCTTGTCAGTGGTTTTGTACATAGTGAAGTGCTTTGTTTATTGTGGTAACCTACCTGCCTGAAACAGTCTTGGCTATTTTTTTTTCTCCTAAACCCAGTTGAGCAGTAGCAAACAGGCTGCAGTTCCATTGTTTTGTGTGGAATGATGTGCTTTCATCTGCAGGAGGAAGAAGCAAGACGACAGGCAGGAGGAGCTCAGTTTGGTGGCTTCCCGGGTGGCTTCCCAGGTATTTTATTTTTAAGCACCAATACTTGAGGTAGAGGTGGCTCTTGTTTCCATATGGAGTATTATAACTACAGTTTTTACAGCATTTTTTCTCAAGACAGAGAGAAAAATATTTTATGAAGTTTAGAACTTGTTTCCAAATAACTCTTGGAGCACTAGTGGGAAGAGGGATGGGATTCTTTCTCCTAAAGAAGATTGATGCTGTGTAGCAAGTAGAGGGAAGACAGAAATCAATAATTGATAGTTAACAGAATGAAAGGATTTAGGTCTAGGTAAACAAAGAAGTAGAATTTGCTTGATAATGTGTTGCAAATCTAGAATAAAAATGTTTTCTAAATTACCCAGAGTGCCTTGGACCCATTCTGCTTAAGAACAATGGTTTTACAGTGGAAAATTTGGATTGAATACTATGGAAATCTGTGCTGGTTGCAAGCTATTGTTGAACAGAAGAGTTTCTTAAAGGAGGTAGTGCAGATTATCTTATAGAAAAGTTGTCCTTGGCAGTTCCACAAAAATCAGGCTTTCCATGTTATTTTTTGGTAGAATGAACTGGTGAGAAACAAAAGTAAGTACTAATGCTCTTGAAGATTGAGATGTAGTTGAGGTAGGGTATGTGTGTGCTCCAGTTGGATCAGCAGCCAGATAGAGACGATATGTACCATGTTCAGCACAGCTAGGGAAGCTGCTGATTAAGGATTCAGTAAGAGAACCTCAAGCATTTTTTTTTTCCTTTGGTGGTATAATTTTTTTGAACCTGAAGTTCCCACCAAATATGGAATGTACGGGGATATACTACTACTGATCTGCCTTTGCCCTGAATTGTTCACCCCAGGCATTCAAACTCCTTATTTTCCTGGGCTTTGGACCCACCTGATTTAAGTTAACCAGAAAAATAACTGTACTCATTACAAGCCTCCTATTCAATTGGGTTAAAAACACAGATGAAATAAGATGTAGGTCTTCACAGAAAGAGAAGTTGAAGACCCTGCTTTCCATTCAGTGGACCAGCTGTAGCATTATGGAAGACATGGCTTTAGAGATGTGGCAAGGACAGTATGTCTTAGTCTCAGTGAGCTTCCTGTACAGAAGAGTTAAATGTTTTTCATCATGCATTTTTCTTGTGTTGGGTTTTCAGGTGGATTTCCTGGGGCTATGCCTGGAGGTATGCCAGGAATGGCAGGTATGCCAGGTCTCAATGAGATTCTCAGTGATCCAGAAGTTCTTGCAGCCATGCAGGTGAGTATTTCTTAAAATCAAAGCTACATGTTATGAATGAGAGAAGAACAGCACTTATGAGCTTAAGGGGAGGGAGGAAGATGTGACCCTCTGGAAAGCAATGGAAGGCTTGCTTATTTCTGTTGTAAAATTCTTTCCTTGTGTATGTGACGCCAGCCTGTCTGGATTCAATGTTAGCTATTTTTCAGACTCGTGGGAGCTTAATCAAAGATGACACACACACACACGCATACCCTGGTCTATGATAGGCAACACTATGTGCTGTTTACAGTTTGTCATGTCTTTAGAAAAAGTCTCTCAAATGGTCATTTCCATTCACTGCCCAAACAAAAAATTATTGCTGTAACATAAGATATTGCAGTAATGTTGAGATGAGGATTGCCTTTCTCTTGGGGGGTTAAGCGTATGTTTTTTTCAAGAGACAAAGTAGTATCAGAATAGTTCTGCATCTTGGCATTTTCTGAATTCATGTTCATAAAGCTTACTTCTCTGGTAGACTTGATTAATTGCTCAATTAAGTAATTGCTCAATGTCATGACTAATTCTACTCAAGAAAAGTATTCCAGCAGATTAAATGGAACGTATCTGACAACATCAGTTTCAAGAGCAGGTGGGCTAGGAAAAATTGGAGCCATGTAGTTGTATTTGCATGCTAATATGATCAAGTATAAAGGAGTCTTGTTTCTTTTTCTGGATTGCTGTGGTTAGAGTTACATGTTGTTCTCAGCTCATTGAAACAAAGGCACCACAAGGGTACCCTACTCAGAATGCCCTGGAATCACAAAAAAAACCATCACTTTCCATGTGATTTCATGGGTTCCCCTTAATGGCTTCTGATGTTGGGAGACACACCTTTACTTACATGGCCACAGTCAACAATGTTGACTTGAATGCAAACCATCCAGAGAAGGCTCTTGACTTGTAGTTGTGTTCCTTACCTGGCTAATTTATGCTGTAATACAGGAGTTTGCAATTAGAGTTGCTGAAAACAGAGTTTTAAGGTGCAGCTAAATGTTATGTGCTTGCCACATGCCTTTAAAAAGACTCCATTGCATGTTGATCTATATACTCCAACGTAGGGTAGGACTCTGTTGCAAGAATGTGTGTTGACAGTGTTTTCTGATGATGCAGGCAGGCTTTAACATGTACAACCTGTCAGCAAAGCCTTGAGTCTCTTGCTGACCTCTTTGCACAAACTTTACATCTGGGTATGATTTATTTAGCACTGCCACCTTTTCCTAAAATATCCAACTCTGTGTTCTGGTCTTCTCTGAATTGACAGTGTAGGCTCTAGTCTTAAAAGACAGTAGTTTCTACTGCTTGGCTTCTGCTCAGTGCAACTGTGAAATATGTTGATGGATAATGTTATCTGGCAGCTATTATGTCTGTTATCTGAGGTGTTACAAAAAAGTCTGAAGATACTGAATCACACAAGTCAGTCCTAAATTGCTGTTCTAACTGATAGTGTGTAGAGGCTTTTCATAGTGAGGAGTTAGTGCTGAAAACTGGAGTATTCTGAGAGTAAAGACCACCACCTCAGTCTTTTTAGACTTGCTATCATCTCATCATCTTTGAGACTATTCTCTATGAATATGCCTGAGTCTTTTAACATCTCAGTGAACCTGACAACTGTGTGTGCCTGAACACGAGCTAAATTAAACTGGTTATGCTGTCAACTTCATCTTATCATCTGTAGAAGCAACCAAAGAACCAGGTATGGCTGCTTATGGACGTGTTTAGGGAAGTTATTGCTCATCATTGACGTAAAGATAAGAATCTTACCTGCACTAGATGACCCTGCCTTGGTAGTGGGGCTGGACTGGATGATCTGTATAAGATTTATTTCTTTAGGATGTTTCCTTTTTTTTATTGTCACTGATATTAGTCTTCTGAGCACTAAAGACTCAGGGCAGCAAAACTTCTTTAGCATTTCTTTTCACATTTTCTTAATGACAGTAAGTTGTGACAGTTTGCAGTGACTTTTAATGCGTGTAATTTTAGCTCATTTTCCCCTAAGCCTTTTAGTCTCCAGAAGAACTGACTGAAATTTTAGTGTTTTTCTTATTTTACTGTTTTGCCTGTCTAGAGGATTCTTTAGAATTTCCTATCTTGCATGTGCAACTGCTTTCTATAGACACAACATGACATTTGTGTTTTGAGTCACGTAGTTGTTCTTTTCATAAGGAGTGATGTGCAAGATGAACCTATGGATTCCTTATTTGACATGTAGCTATATGTTAGACCCAGACTTCCACCAAAATATGTAAGTTGGAAACAAAAGACCACTGATAATTTTTTTCTTAGAAATATTTTTCATCCTTCTGTAACTAGACACTGGGTCATTAGGAAAACATTAGGAAACTGAATGTCTCCCTAGTGTCATTTATAGAACGGTTGCCATTCCACCTTATGTACTAAACACTTCCCTATGAAAGTGTTGATATCCTCAGTCTTAAACTTTATTTTGCTAATGTTGCTTATCAGTGTGAAACCTTGGATGTGTATAACATTTTTATAAACACCATCTAAGGCTGAGAGCTTCCAAGTCACACAAGTACAGAATCGTTTGCTTGCTGTGAATTTATAGGACCATGAAACATGTAGCATAAAATTGGATATTTAACATTAATTTAGGTGTGCTTTGACGCAAACAGTGACTAAGCTTACTCAGCTTTTTGTTCCAGATTCATACATAGGTGAAATCAGATTTAATGATGTGACGTGATCTTTATAATCACATGCCCTATTTTGAAATGAATTCAAGAAGTTTTAGGTTGGAAAGCCTTCGCTTTTTCTCTTGCACAGGAATACAGTAAAGTGGAGAAAATATGTCTAGTCTCTGTGTTTTGAACTTCAGCATTCCATTTTTCATAGACTTTGCAGATTATCTTTTGTGAGGAAGAAAACACACTTGTAAATCCTCCAGTTGGTTTAGGAACCAAGACTAGGCTCTTGGTTCCTAACATGTGTAAAATATACCTGAAGTGCGTGGGTAATTTCAGGGCAAGTCCACACCTACCAAATGCTGTTTAGGATCAGACTTGTTAAACAGTTTTGAATGCTACACACATGGAGCTGCTTCCTTCTTCAAAATGCATTCGAAAGATGCCTGAACAGAAATAATGCAGTAGGTGTAGCTGTGTTTAATAGCTCCTGTTCTGGAGAATCAGAACTCTTATCCTATTCCCCTTCTCACACAGTGAGCTATTAGGGTAACCAGTTCAGTAATGACTCTGGTGTTTACTGACACAGCTTTAACAACATGCACTATATCATCAGATTCTCTTTACAGACTTCCTGCCAAGAGTCTAATGTAGTCTTGTCATGTTAAAAGCTGAGCAAGACTAGGTTCATGTGGAACCACGTAACCACTAACTTTTGTAGGCTTGTTTTACAAATGCTCTAATTTTTTTTTTCGCTTTTTGTCCTGCAGGATCCAGAAGTTATGGTTGCATTCCAAGATGTTGCGCAGAACCCAGCAAATATGTCCAAGTACCAGAACAATCCCAAGGTCATGAATCTCATCAGTAAATTGTCTGCCAAATTTGGCAGTAAACCATAAAATCCCTAGTTCTTTAAAAATCATATCTGAATGGGAAGGATTGGATTTGGCTAAAGAGTGTTGCAATAAAACAAACCACTTTACCTCTGATCTTTTTAAGAAGAGGAAGTTCTAAGGAGAACTGCTCTCTAGCCCCAAGCATTTACTTTATTCAATTATTGGTTTATAGAAACCCAAATTGTATTCAGATAACCTAGTTTCAACCATCCCTTCTTGTCCAAGAGTTGCAAACTTTTATTGTAAGTGTTACAGACAGTTTCCTCTGAATGAATGCTTCTGTGAGAAATTGTAATATTTCAGGAGTGTAAGATAAAAACATGCGAATTTTTTTTTTTTTTAATTTTTTTTAAGGGATTTTTTTTTTAAGAGGAAAGAACTTTAACAGTTGAAGTCTGTCTTAATCCCCTTTGGACAGAAAAGTTGGCCTAGTCACAAGTAGCAAAGGTGGGACAAGTCTGAAGAATTAACTGGATAAAGGAATTGTCTGCAAATACAGATTTTTTTTTTCCTTTTTTTAAATAGGTGACTGACTTTATATAGCTATTATCAGTATAATCATGCTAGCTAGTTACACACTGGAACTTCTGGCAGTACTGCAAATATTGTATCATTTTTGATCACCACAACTGTGCAGGAAAGGTACAAACCTACCCTTTGCGCAGCCTGGCATGATGTACGTATTGCAGAGGCCACAGAGGTTTTGTTACTTGTTCAGTTCTTGTCCAGCACCTTTATGTAACATTTTATTTATAGTCTGGGTCTGGGAGAGCAGCTCACTGCCTGTGCTTGTGCTCCTGTCCTTTCCCAGTTGGCAGGTCCTCCACTGGTTGCACTCGCCCTTCCTTGGGGCCATGCTTACCACGTTACATCTATTTGGAAACTTTAGGGAAGGAATCTTGTTCCCGTCACTACCTCTGTCCCACTGAATGCAAGCCATCCAGAACATGTACATGCAGAGTTATAAATCGGTGAAGGGGAGAATTCCCAACGAAATTGCAGCTCTGGGTTCTGAGTCTGTCTGAGTCCTTACATGCTTACTTATTAAAATGTCTTGGTCAAAGTCCTGCTGTCTCTTTAGAGGTGATGACTCTTTCTTCACTGCATTCTGTAGTCTTCCGTCTTTTCTTGTATCCTCTTCTTTGAAACAAAGCAAAGCCCCAAAAGAAAAAATCAAAACAAAAAGCTGTTGTGGTTTCATACCTCCATGGTTTGTAGGTATGGGATATGGAGGAAAAGGTGAAGTAATTGGAGCAGACAGAACATTCTTTAACACTTGCAGTTTAACAGCATGGGTATCCTTGAAGCAGTGTCTGTGCTGACGATGTCCAGTGGATTTGTCTACCAATAAAGACAAAGTTGTTGCTTCTGTTTGTCTTAGCTAAAACATCTTTCTGTGGAAAAAATAATCCTAGTTACCTGTTCAACACTTGAGTCTCAAGGTTTGTATTACTTCTTTGTAATTCTGTATCTTAAGCCATAACTGATGTTACCATTTTGAAACAAATCTGGTTTGGTGTAGGAACTCAACAATGGTTGCAAAAAGTAAATCCCCAAATGCTTTTTCTCATACTAATGACCTTGCAGAATGAAATGTGAATCTTTTTGCTTAAGAAATATAGTTCTGAATACTTCTCTTAGCATTTAAAAAATAAAGTATGGTTTTGAAAAATACAACTTTTTGGGTTTGTTTAACTTTCTGATAAAACCTATTTTGCTTAAATTAAATGTGGAAGTGCTTTAATTAAACTGTTAAAGCTATGGTTTAAATTGGAACTAAATGCCTAAGGGCTTGTCTTCATGACCAAATGAACTCAAATTACAATGGCATGTTGCTGTGTGCCTGGCTTTTGTTCATAGTCTTGCTCTCCTGTTCCCAAGAGGCGATACGCAAAGTAGGTCACCCCTCACTATAGGCTGAAACTCGACTTCTTCATTCAGGCTGGTGCTTATGTGTTGTGCATGAATTAGAGTATTAGAGTATCTTGAATACAGATTTGTTCCCTACGTTTTCCTGTTATTCTGTCTTGGCTGTTTGTATCTGTCTACCTATTAGTAGTCAAAAGTAGGAAGTTATCCCTAGATAGTAGCAATGATCATATATGTGTCCTGCCTGCTTGCTTATGCATCAGTTGCCCTTTTGCAGAGTTGATTGGTTAAAGAAAACACTTTCCCTCATTTTGATGTTGACGTTAGCAGTTTAGCTGAATTCCTGTTCTTTGGGAATATGCATCCTATGACTTCTTTGGTGTGTGAGCTTTTGTTGGTTTTAGTGTTACCCGCAAATTAATTGAGGAGCTGTCTGGACCTCATCTGAGTTCCCTGAGTTGGCATGGGGCATGTAAGCAGCCAAACTGGTTTGAACAGAGGTGCAGGTACAGGAAGCTCACTGCACAGGAGATGAGCAAAGACGGTAAGTTCCAAATGTGGGATGTAAGTAGCTAAATGAGGATGTTGTTTTTCTCATTGCTTGCTCCAGTATTTACTGGCAGCTCCTTCAGGTTCTTTGTTCTGTTGCAGCACAGAGTAGGGGTGGTTCTTGTAATAATAATAATAATGTAATAATAATCAGCTCCGCTGGCAATTTGACTCCCAAAGCTGTAAGTGGGTATTGATGTCAGCTAAGGTGGGGTGGTGCCAGGTGCTGACCCCAGTTCAGGTGTGCCTTTCTGCCTTGTGAAGCAAGTCCTGTACTGCACTGTTTGGCTGATCCTGTGCCATGGATTAGGTGACCTGGCCTGCCAAGGAGTACAGTGATACACCTGCAGCTGACTGGGAGCAGAGGGTCATAGCCTTGTTACTGTGTGTGTGAATCCGAGTGACTTGACTGTCCTCTGTCATTCACCTGCTGCCCCAAGGGAAAATAGGTGTCAGCTCAGTTGTCTCGTTCAAGCTGTTATTGTTCACAGAGACCTCTATTGCATATTAATGTGGAGAATGCAAAGCTTGGTGCCTTTACCAGAATTTTTCTGAAAATTTCTCTTGCTTCGGTGTTGCCCTGTGAATAAATGCTCTTTGTCAAAATGGCTTGGATTGTCTTTGTTGGAAGGCAGTGATCAGATGGGCAGGAGCCAGACTGTCTCAAAGTTGAATGAAAGCAGGTGGGATGAGCCTGGGCAGAGCAGTGATAGGCCAGAGGCAGAATGGGTCAATAAATGAGTATTAAAAAGCCAAGTAAAGGTAAAACCATGTTATAGAAACAGCTTGTTGCAAGTACTATTTGTAGTTTAAAATGTCTTTAAATGTCACTTCATCTCTCTTGCTTGTTACTTTCATGGCTTTTCCATAAAGCTTGTACAAATAACACTGATGTATACCTGTACATCCCTCTTCTGTGAGATGGAAGAGCAAATAATATTATTATGGGAGCTCATGGCAACTGCTGTCCGAGCAGAGTCCTTCACCCAGTGGGATAGGAGGTTGTGGACCTAGCCTGAGTGAGCTGGAGCCAGGGGAGCTTTGGCATGTACCTTCCCATGGATCATGGCATGCTCCTTACTGGAAGTGTTTGCAGTCCCTTTGCAATCCCACAGGGCATCTAAGCTGAGGAATGCCTCAGTGCTTTCAGGTGGCAGAGGCCAGAGGGTTGTTTCCTTTAGTTTGCTGCAGTCTGGTACTGTCAGTTACTGGTACTGAAGTGGGTTGGTGTCCTGGAGCTGGAGGGTAGTTCAACTGGAAAACAGTAGCAGTGTTTTCTTCTGATGACTAAAGAAAGGTGTCTTGTGAACCTTATTCAGAGCTCTGCAGCGTGGGCCTCGATCTTGCTTCATACGTGATGGAGTAAGGACAGAAATGTAGCAAAGTAGTTCTGTATTACCACAGAGCTGAAGTGGAGTAAAAAAATGGCAGCGTCCAATTGAATGCAGGCACCTCCATGTTCAGTAGTACAAGACAAGTTATAGGAGGTCAGTAGTGTGATATAAGAAAATGCAAATACAGAGGAAGCAGGAAGTACAGTTTTAATGTGACAAAGAAATGAAGCAGGTCGGGGGTGGCTGGTGGACCCGTGCTATGGAGCAGTGATAAAATTCAGGTGACTTTGGGCTATGAGTCAGTGATCACCTTGTAAATCAGAGCATAGGTAAGTCATATTCACTTGATGTGGTCCTCACAAACAGGAACTTCATGTAAGATAAACCTTCCTTCATCCCCAACTTACTGGAGATCCTGAAGTCCCACTGGATGTAAATACTGAGGACTTTCCTGTAAATCTGAATCTTGATGACTAACCAGATCCAGATGTTAACTTGTAATCCTTCTAACAAAGTGTTACTGCTGTACCTGTCTGATGTACATACACTTTGAAAGGTATATTCTAGACAGATGACCTCAGACAAGCTTGAGATCTTGTCAATAAATAAATGTATTTACAGAACGTGTTAATGGCTCTTTTTAAGTAAGTGGGTTACAAATTTTGGTATCTTTGTTTTTGCACAGGATTTTTTTTTAATGTACAACCATTTATTTCAGTGGCTACAAGGACTATGAGTTGCTACTGTATGTAAAGAAATGAAATGTGAAGGATTACAGGATTTGGGTTAGCAGTTTATCTTGGAATTTCTTCCTGAAGTACAGCAGCTGAAGCAGTCGGATGGTAAGCATGATTTGTATAGAACAAAGGTATTCAGAAAGACAAGGTACTTATTACTCAAGTGTAAAGTAAATAACAAGGAGGTGAGGTCTAAAGCAGGTAGTAGTAGATTGAATTCCATGATTGAAACATTTCGTTTTCTAGCATTGTCATGGTGAGTAAAAGTTACTAGAAATGAATTGAAATTGCATTTTGCATTCCAGGAAGAAAAATATCATACCTGAAATCACATAAAAACCAGCACCATGTTCAATAAAATTACCTTTTAAAATAGGCTGAGGGTAGAAATTACCTTTTAAAATAGGCTGAGGCTGTTAGAAAATCATCAGAATTAGATGGAAAAATATCAAGGTACTCTGCTGAAAGTGAAGTGTCTGAGCTGCTGCCAACTGCACTGCCTTTCATTAGAGAAAATTCATGTTGACGCGCAGCCACTAGTGTCTAGTTCTTATTGGGAAAAAAAAGCACTAAGTGCCACCTGTGCTTTCTTATTTCAGATTTTTAAAAAATGGGTCTAAAATATGGCTTTTTGCTAAGACTTTATAAGGAAAAATAACACAACTGTTCTACAGGATGATTCTCCCTCACTTTCTTGTGTGTTATCCTATAATGAGAAGTTCCTGGAAAAAAAATAGATTTTCAGAAGCCATTTTGTAATCTGTTACATTTTTTCTTTTGTCTCTTGTGTGAAAAGTTATCAAACCAGAAGAAAAAAAAATTGTGAACTGGAATGAATTACTAGCCTGGAAGACCAGAAAAATTTGCAATTAGAACATATGTTAGACATTTATCAAGTGCTTGGGGGAAAAAAACAACATCATCAAGGTAACAAAATTTGTGTTTGACAGTTACTTAGTTTGTGTAAAACTAAAAGTGACTAAGGGACATTGGTCTAGCAAGGCAGTTGAGAAAGGACTGTAACAGGAGACTAATAATGACAAAGTCAAGTAATTTAAATTGAAAAGAACTTCAGCTTCTCCAATGTTCCTTGACCTAGATGAAGTGGATAGGGAAAATTCTGCATCATTGCAGAGGCTCAGTCAAAATCTGTTCAGGCAAAGTGTGCACACATGTATTTGAAAAATGGGCTTTTTAATATGTTTGTCATTACAATGCTTCCTTCTGGAATAGGCTAGTAGTGCCATGGTTTTAGTACTTAGGCCTGATCTTGACAAGTTGGTGTGATCAAGTTGCTCTATTTAATGAATTTAGGTTGTCAGCACATGCAGTCTCATTAGTTAATCTCTAGTAGCTTTTATCTATGAGGTACTGGGAGTATAATCCAGTTTATCCACCTTCTCTGAGAGATAAAGTTTTGCAACAGATTCAGAAAGTCCTTTTGAAAGTAGTCATTAAATTCTGCCTTAACACGTTTGCACTCTAATGAATCGAATTCCTAAGCAAAAATAAAGGACATACGCATTTCTGAATCTTTTTTTTTAAATTAAAGTTAGAATAAAGGAGAGTAGCAGGGTAGAATTAGTTTAAGAATTAAGTTCAGAGTTTGTGCTGTACTTTCTAAGGTAAGACACAGTGCAGAGGCAGTAAAATGACCTCTGGAGTCACCAACAGTGTCCTCATTCTTTGTCATGAATCAGAAACAAAGTTGTGGTCCAGTCAAAATCCACCAAGGATAAAGTTTCTCAAGACCAATTACCTCCTTGTATGGGAATCTACAGAATTACGCAAACAAGAAATTACTAAGATGCAGTTCATGTACAGAGAATATGTTTGTACTTGTTGCTTAATTAGTTCGCTTCTTCCAAGCTTTCTAGTAGAATTGACAGATTTGAGGAAAAGCAGATAACTTGGACCTTCTGTCCTTCCTTAAACCACACTTGTACGTGTTATGTGTTTGCCTGGGAACCTGTCGAATTTGTGGTATTTCTGTGAAGACCTAAGGGCATGTCTTCATGAAACTTTTTATGAAGTTAGGTTTTTAGATAGGTTCCATTTTTTTTTCATTGTAGAACACACTGACATATCTTGTTTAACTTAATCTATATTGTTTCCCTTGTATTTCTTGGACAGCTTCACTAGGTCTATGTGTTCCAACAATAAGGTAAGTTGCTTTTGGAATATTGCAGTTGTTGCATTACCTGTTTAATACTCAGGTTACATCATCTGTTGATATTGTTTTGCAATACATACAGGGCATAGTGTTGTATTTAAAATATTGCTAAACAGAATAATAATAGTATAGAGTTATTTGGGTGCACAATGAGGATGGAAATCCACTCTGCAGTACAAACTGACTCTTTGGTGAAAGTTTCCCTCCACACAAGAGGGACAGAATCACGAAGAACAGCAATAATGGGAGTCTGTGTCCTGTTTGAGGCACTTCTCCCAAAAGCTCGTGGACCTGATTGTGCAAAGTCACTTTGTGTAATTGTCCCCTGGTTTTGTAAAACCTAAGCTGCTCCTGGCCGCTTTAGTGTCAGGAGATAGCTGGTGACCTGTGTACATCTTAATTCTAAACTAAGGTTTGAGTCTTTTGCATGTAGGGGGGTGTCACAGGTGAGTTAAGTCATCAGTGTGGGGTTAACTAAAAAGGTTTTATTAATGATGAAATGATGATCAAAGGATAATTAATTGACAACTGAATAAAAATCTGATGATGATGATGATAGAATTGTTATTAAGCAATAATTGAATGGTACTTAAACTGATTTGATAGTGTTTTAAATGATTGTATAAACAATAATTCAGACTCTAGTCAAACGCTCTACTACTTGCTACACTTCTGATAATTAAGCTATAGCTGGCTATGTAAAAAACTGGCACTAGTATACAATATACTTTTAGGTTTAATGTAAAATGTCACTACCACATTATAGATATCAGATGTTGGGTAAAGGGATCTTTCAGCCTTGAGAATGAACCTTAAGAGGCATCCCTGCTCAAGGGTGAAGTCATTGCCAAGCAGCCCACTGCCATATGGGAGAGCTCAGTGGGCTCATGGGGCTGCAGATATTTAAAGTGATTGACTTGTAGTCAAACCCCCTTTTGGTGTATGTGCAGGTGTGCAGCTATAGCAGTTTCAGATCTGACTAGTTCCATCTCACACTGGTACTGTGGGCTTCTAAAAAGACATGGCCTAAAGTCCTTTGTTCCTGGGTAAGATACAGCTTAGGATGATTCTCTGGGTTTGCACTGCAGGGATGATTTCAGTCAGGCCTGCTTTTTGGTACCAAAGTAGCAAAGTACTGTTCACTCAGTGAGTGCATCCATCATAGGCATCTTATATTAAAAAAAGGGGACTACCAATGGGATCAGCCTTGTATAAAAGAATTGTGGCCTCTTAGGTTGCTGCTATCGGCATCTAATGTCTGAGCACAGGGATGCTGGAACACTGCACTGGAAAAATGTTTTTCTCAAACTTGCCTTAGGCAGAGTAGCCCATGTTCTTTACATCCCCAGTCTCTCAAAGAAGATAATGGTGTTTTCCTCACAGAGGGGTAAAGGTAAGGGGTCTGTTAGCTACCTGATGAAGGGACATCTTCCCAAAAGGAAATGGCTCATCCAGCTGTGTGGTAGAAACTCTTGGGAAGCATGTAATGTTTCAACTGCCCTGTCCTTATTTAGGTAATGGATGGTATGCTGATTCCTGATACAGGTGTAAGCACTAAGAGCTCTTGCAGCTCAAGCAAGAGGCAGCTGGAGAGTTGAGGTCGAAGAACTAGGAACTGCAAATATGAAGAACAAGTTATGAAGTTAGTTTTTCTCTTCAGAAAAGAGAGAACAAAAGATATGGAGTAACAATCAAAACCAAAGAGGCCAGGAGTAGCATGATACAAAGCTAAAGAAAATATTCCTTCCTATCTTTAGTTATGTTTTTTTTCTGAAGTACAGGTGAAGCTAAGAAAAGGGGAGGGATTGTTAACCCGCAAAACCTTGAAGCTATCTGGAAACCCATGAGAATGGGGAAAAAAATCAAAAGGAAAGGAACAGACACAGGTATCATCCCAAGTGACCTTATGAATTATGACATGTCCAGCCTCATTTAATTTTCTGAGATCCTTCCTACCTTGTGAAACCTCTTCTACATAAGAGGTTAAGCGAAGGCTATAGGGTTACTGACATTTTCCCAAACTGTACTTAATAGCCTTGTCGCTGTGTGCCCTGACTAACTGCTGTGAGCCGTGGCTCCCCTGTCCTTTGGCTTTGCTACCTGTGTCCAGTGCTGTTTTGGTAGGACTTCTCATTCCATCCTCAGCCACCAAAGGGTGTGACAAACCCGAGATGACTGTTTGTAGTGGTGTGCTTTGGCTGCAGGCCCTGAGCAGTCTCTTGGCATGATAGTGGAAGAGGAGTGAGGACTTGCAGACAGGGAAAAGGAGTAAACAAAATAGAATCATAGAATTGTTTAGTTTGGAAGAGACTCTAAAATTGAGTCCAACAGCAAACCCAGCACTGCCACATCCACCACTAAACCATGTCCCCAAGTGCCAGATCTGCATGTCTTTTAAATACCTCCAGGGATAGTGACTCAACCACTTCCCTGGACAGCCTGTTCCAATGCTGGGCAACCCTTCCAGTGAAAAAATTTTTCCTAATATCCAATATAAACCTCCCCTGGTGCAACTTGAGACTGTTTTCTCTTTTCCTGTAGCTTGTTACTTGGGAGATGACCAAGATGACCAACCCCCACCTTGCTACAATCTTCTTTCAGGTAGTTGCAGAGAGTGATGGAGTCCCCCCCGCAGTCTCCTTTTCTCCAGGCTAAACCACCCCTGTTTGAAAATGCATCAGGCTCAACTGGTCCACATGGAATAAGAAATAAGAAATTATCATCTTGAAAAAGTGTTACTTTAGAGATACCAGACTTTATGTAAGTAGAAGGGGCTGCAGTTAGAAAAATGCAGAATCAGAATGTGAAGTTAAATATTGCTTCCTCGTTGTAATTAAATGCTTATGTTAAATATTTGGGAAAGGGAATCACCGAATGGGCCGGGTTGAAAAGGACCACAGTGGGTCATCTGTGCAACCTCCCTACTCAAGCAGGGCCATCCTAGAGCACATTGCATAGGATTGAGTCCAGACAGTTCTTGAATATCTCCAGTGAGGAGGCTCTACAACCTCTCTGGACAACCTGTTCCGGTGCATGGTCACCTGCACAGTAAAGAAGTTCTTCCTCATGTTCAGGTGGAACTTTCTGTGCATGAATTTCTGCTCCTTGCCTCTTGTCCTATTGCTGGGCACCACCGAGAAGAGCCTGGCTCCATCCTCCTGGCACCCTCCCTCCAGATACTGATAGACACTGACGCGTTCCCCGCCCAGCCGCCTCTTCTGGAAGCGAAGCTGGTGGTGGAGGGAAAAGGCGTTATTGTAGTTTCAGAGGAAGGAGGAACAATGCATTTCCCGGATCCCCTAATCCTACATTTTTCTCAAAAGCCACGGAAATCACCCCGAGCGGCCCCTCCGCCTCCCTCACGCCCGCCCAGCCCGGGCCCCGGCGGGGGGCGGGGCCAGCGGCGGCACGTGACGGGGGCGGGCGCCATGGCGGGCGCGGGGGCGGTGGGCGGCAGCCGAGACCTGGCCGGGGCCGCGGGGCCGCAGGGCCGGGCGGCGGAGCAGACCCCGAGAGCCGCCGCGATGTCCTCCGTCGCCTCCTACGAGAGCCTGGTGCACGCCGTGTCCGGGGCCGTGGTGAGCGAGCGAACCGGCGCCGGGCGGGGAGGGGGCCGTGCCGGCCTGGCGGGGGGCGCGGGCCGCCCTCAGCCTTTGTTGGGCTGCGGCGGGACGGGGAACCGGGAGCGGGGTTCGGGGCAGCTCGGGGCCAGCGCTGGGCCCAAGCAGCCGGAGCCTCTGCTGAGCCCGGCAGGAGCTGCAGGGGTGCCCCTCAGAAAGCCGGCGAGGCGCGTCGGGAGCTGAGCATCACTGCGGTGGTGAGAATCGAAGCCTCCCAGAAGCTCAGGCAGAGGGGCAGCACCTCAGCTGTGCGGTCCGAGAGCTGCACCGGGCATCGTCGTCCTGCCGCGGCCTCACAAATGCTTAAGAGTTGCGAAGGGTGAGGCAGCGCATAGATGTTAATCAAAACGTAAGGCGAGTGCAGTGCAGCCCGAGGA
>NW_016690321.1:1917065-1956121 GCF_001604755.1 Lepidothrix coronata
AATTAAATTTTTTCCCATGACACTTGTAAATTAGAAAGTAGTGTTTAATTTTGGTAGATTTCCTAGTATGCCCAGCCCTTGGATTTTTCTTTTCAGAATATCTTAATATCTTAACAGCAAATCCGCCTTCTACTTGCGACAGATTAGGGATTTTGGTGCATGTAGCATGTTGGGTTGGGCATACTGATGGATAGAAAGAACTCTCCATGTCTTCTGTAGGGTGAAAGTCACTAAATGTTATTGAACGATAAACACTGAAACAGGCTGCCCGGGGGGGTCATGGAGTCTCCCTCTCTGGAGACATTCAAACCCCACCTGGATGCATAACCTGCTCTAGGTGACTCTGCCTTGGCAGGAGGGTTGGACTAGATGATCTCCAGAGGCCCCTTCCAGTCCTAACTATCCTGTGATTCTGTGATAAAGGCTGATTCTAAAAGGAAAAAAAAGACTAAAGGATGTTTTGCTTTTATTATAAATAAACACAAGATTTTTGTCTGCTCCTTCAATTGTTTTAAGTCAGCTTGTTTAAGCATCAAAGGCAATGGGGATTTTGTTTCTGCTTTCAAAAAATGGAACACTCTCAGATTATCTCATTATCAAAATACTACTCACTCTCCTTTTGCTGGCTTCTACAGAAGTCAGTAGTGCTCTTTAGCCCTCGCTGTTAGCTTCTCACCCTTGAAAACACATTGGTGTAATCAGGCTGTGCCCCTGAACAAAGTTTGTGGTGTGAACCGAAGTCATAAATCCAGCCATAAACACAGAGCTGTCTTGAGGTATTGAGTCAGAAGCACATGTCAGATCACAACATGATAAATTTTGTTTATCTTCTAATATACTGAAAGTTTGCACACCTTCTAGGCTACCTAGTCGAACTTGAGACAAAGGAATAGTTTTGTGAGCAGTAAAAAAAAAATCAGTGCTTGATTTCCTGTAAACTTTAATCGAATTACATAAGTATTCTTTACTCTGCATGTAGCTAAAATGTAACCTTGTTGCAAAAGCTATAGGGATGTGAATTTTATAGAAGTGTTTTAGCAGTAGTCAGGCTGCTTTGTTTGACTCTCAATGTTGTCTGAAACATAGTATTTAGTCTTTGTATATGTTTTAATTTTTTGTTATTACTGTTTTTTAGAAAGCCGAATGCCAGGCTTTGGTCCTGTACAGCTCTTCTTGGCAGCAGTCACCTCGGGCCATTTGTTCTGGCCACCTCTTGGCTGCTGCACAGTTGTTTGTCTGGTACTGTGACTGATCATTGAACTGATCTGACTGAAGATGTAGCCCAGCGGAAAAAATTGTTTTTCAGCCAGATTAGTTTCTTTGTCTGCACCATCATGTAGGTGTCTGAAAAGTTATGCTGCCAGACTGGAGGAGGCAGGGGTGCAAATACAGTTGACCAAGAGCCTGAGATTACATAAACCAGTCTGTACCTGTCCTAGTGATTATTCAGCAGTAAAATGACTTGACTTGGCAAACTACCAAGATTCAGGGCTGACAGGAAGGTAGTGGAAAGGCTGACAGCAAAGCCTCATCCTTCCAACAGTGCAGGGTCATACATGTCAGCATCTGTTCCTGCAATCAGTACTATGATTTACTTTCCTTGCTGGTCTCAAGTGTGATTCAGCAAGGAATCTGACTCTATCTTGAGGGCTTTTGTTGCTGGGGAAAGGACTGGTCCGGCTCATCCGTCTCGTTTTCCTTCCTTCTAGCTGTGAAATCCTGTCTTCTTCATATGATGCTTCTGGCAGCCTTCTCATCATTTAGTTGCCTTGTTCTCTTTGTAAACCCAGGAGAAAAGTAACTTGGCTTTTCTGAGTTTATTTCCCTCAATTTAGTAAAAGGAGGGAAGAGGGTATGAATTGTCTTTTATTTGCAGTGGTCTATTAGGTCAGCTTAGTTATCTCATGACATTCTCTTCAACTACAGCTTCCTGTAAGTTTTAAGCCAGTTTGACAGTCAAACACTGGAACAGGCTTCCTAGAGAAGTGGTTGATGGCCCAAGCCTGTCAGTGTTTAAGACATTTGGAAAATGTACTTAAACAATGTGCTTTAGCTTTTGATCAGCCCTGAGGCATTCAGGCAGCTGGACTAGATGATCATTGTAGATCTCTTCCTGTAGTCTGTTTTGTGCCTTGCGTCCACTTGTTTGTCCTGTGTGACGCTAGCCCAGCTATTTCCCCATTTCCATTTTCTAATTTTGAGTGCAAGTGTGTGTGTGTGTGTTGCTGCTGTATGGTGGATTGCATTGAGAGTAGGATTCAGGATGGATCTCACTTTGGGAGGATGGAAGCAGGATAAATTGAGCGGGGGAAAGCTGGAAGTTGTAGTGACTGTGCAGTCTTATTCTGTGTGTAGGTGTGTGTAACTGTGTTTTGAGGTTGGCTTCAAAATTGCGGTAGTGCAGCCATCATTAGGAGGTGTATTTTGGCTCTTTCTGGCACTTTTTCGTGCTGGCACTAACCTAACTGAAATATATTTTTTATAAATTTTCAGTCAGGTGGGTTCATTAATCCTACTTGCTGTCCAGCAGGGTACATGGTAGGTACTGAGAATGAGCAGACACAGGACAGGTGTGTGGGAGAGCAGAACCAACTGTTTTGGGAAGAGCCCAAACCGAATGGGTTAAAATAACCAGGTAATTGTGGCCAAGTGTTTCCCTTCGTCTGCTGCCTGGTGTTATGAAAATTGGGAAAACCTAAATCTGGTTAAGACTTTAACCAAGAGTTGCCCTAGTGAGGAAACACCACCTGAAAAATAATCCTCTGTTGCTGGTAGTAGAGATAAATCCAAGCAGCCTGCTCGGGAGCAGGAGTGTTTCCAGAGGCAAAGCTCACTTATACATATAGCGTAACACAGCTCTAGAAGAGCTTTAAACACAGCACTTGTGTGACTTGCTGTATCCCAGACCTTCCCACCATTTAAACAGTTTGCATGACTGCTAATGGAAGAGTGCCACAGCTTTAGCAATCACTTGATGCATGGAAAACAGGTTTACACCAAGCCAGGGCCTTTTTTTTTTATTTTGTTAGATCTCTTTTCCAAAAGCTGTGCAATATTATTGCTGGAGTATTAAAAACTGAAGAAGGTGAGTGATGGCAGGGAGAGAAAGGGAACAACTGCCTGTATGGAAGATACGGGTATTTGCAAATACAGTATTTAACCTTTTGTAAAGGATGGTGTCTGATAGCTTCTCCATTTAGAGGCTTTAATGGTTGGATCACATAGGAAGTGAAGAGGGCGTTGGATTCACAAGACATGAATCTGGTGACATCTAGGTCATGATTTATTGAATTCATTATATGTAATTCATGCCACTGAGAGTGTCTTGGTAGCTGATCTTTATTGCCTAAACTGGCATTTAATGTAAAACTAGATTAAGTCCTGAAAAACATGTACTATCAGTTTTTTAATGAAGAGAAATTTCAGTTTGGTCATTGTTTTCTTATTCAAAACGAGGTTATTCTAACACGATGTTGTTTGTGTCAGTCTTTTTTTGTTTTTTTAAACTAGAATTTGGGTATTGAGACTAATGAGAGGTAGAAAAAGTGCAGTGTATTTGTCTGCTGATGCTCACTTTATCAGCTCTTGGACTTCAAAAACGTCCTCCTTGGGCAAAAAGCTTTTAATGGTTTTAATTATAGCTTGATCTAATGCAAGAGAAAAAACCCCCTGATTTGTAAGTATGGGACCAAACCCCACTTCATATAGACATTGTTCCGCGTGGAGTTTATCCCCTTTTTAAACTTGCTCAGCAGACTGGTTTCTGGGTGAGAAGCGAAGGGCTACAAAGAGTGTAGCAGGCACTGTACAAGCAACTGATACACCATATAGCCAGTTTATTTTGTTTTTCAGGGCAGTATGACTGCAATGACTGTATTTTTTCCTTTGGATACAGCTAGGCTTAGACTTCAGGGTAAGTGTCAAACTCTAGTTTCTTTGTACAATGGCGTTTCTGTTCGTCTTGACTTGGGCGCTTGTAAGGGTGGTTGTAGGGGGATATTTTACGTGAACAGAAATCTTACCTGTCTAACACTAACACCATTTTTCCAGCTGAAGGTAATTCTTTCTTCTGAAAGTGTTGGGCAACCTTTTAATTAGCTGAAAAGGCTGTGTGATCTGTGGCCAGACATGGGTTTTAAATGGTTATCTAAGACGAAAGAGAAAAACAAAGGTGTGAGATTGCACAGGATTATATTTGTGTGTTGTTGGTTTTGACTGCTGAAAACACTTGAAAATGCAGGGGCACTATCATGAAAAACTAGTCTAAAATTATTACTGAGGATAGTTTAAAGGAAAAAGTCAGGATTAGAACTGGGATTAGGAATATCCAGTATTTACAAAAGTGCATCTGAGTATAAACTTTTTTCTGACTCTCTGTCTTCTGGTCAAAAGTCACAGAATCACCAAGCATTTTATTACTGTGACTAAAGCTCTATTAAGAACCTGAGGGAGATGATCAGCCAGGTTGTCAGAAGTATGTGGCTGAGAAACAAGCACCATATTGCTGTTGGACGGCTCTCAACGCAGGAAGAGACAGGGTTTTGCTAAGGCTTGGCTGTTGGCAAATACCTGTTTGCAGGAAACTGCTCTGCTAGTGGTGCTAGTCTGGTGTCCAAGGAACAATTTTGAGAGCAGTTAGGCAGGCCCAATTGGAGTCCCCTACCTAGGGGAAGCCTACCTTCAGTTCATGTCACCAGTATCAGGAATTGGTAACTACAGATGCTCTGGGGCACAGCAGAACCTGCTGGTTTGGGGAAAAATTAAAAAAGGAAGTAGCCTTACCTAGCAAATGAAAATAAGGAGATGTTTTATGGAATTGCTGCAGAAATAGGGAGCATCTATCCTGTATGAGGAAGAAGAAACAAGTGCTTCTGGGGTATATTCAGAATAACAAGGATAAGGACTTGAAAAATAGTTCTAAAAATTGGAATAATCGAAAAGTCTGATTCTTCTGTTTTCCAGTTGATGAGAAGCGGAAATCTAAGACAACACCGGCAGTTCTTTTGGAAATAATCAAAGAAGAAGGCTTGTGAGTAGATACTAATCTTCTGTTTATCTTCATGTAGACAAGCTCTAAAACTAATTTCACTTTTGCTTTTAAAGTGGATTAGTTAGCTCGTATCTGTGTGGACAGATTTTTGTTCTGAACTGAAATGTCTCCATGTAAGTGTGATATGACTTGCATAATCTTATGTGTTCATCTTTAGCTAATTAGGATTAACTTTCTTGAGCACCTTATGCAATTGATCTGTTCAGTGATGTAACTGTGCCTTCATTAGAGAGGCAGCTGTGCCTCCTCAGAAATGCAAAGGGACCTTCACGTACCTGATCAACCAGCTCTGTCTGCCTGGATTCTTGGGTGTGTCAATTTCTCGTAATCAAGATGAAACTCCTGGGCAGCCGAGCCATATTCAAAAGGAGAATTGAGACACGTTTCCCGGTTGGAAGGTTTTTTCCTGCTCCTAAACATGTAGAAGTAAATAACACATGACTCTGTGCTGGTGGGATTCAAGATCTGTCTAAAAGCAGTTCATTTTCGGCTGTGCTGCACTTTTGTATTTGCCACAGTCTGAGCTGAGCTGGCTGGGAAAAACTGTTGTATGCCTGTTAGAAGTTAGAAGTATTTTTCTAAGGGAATCTCTGGAACTCCTAAGTAGTCTAGAGCTTCTAGGACATTAAACTTGACAAAAGTTTAACTTGGCCCATAATGTTCTGCCACCTTTGAACTTGGGCAGTTGGCAGTTGTACGCATGAGGAGTTCTCTGCCAGTTTGTGATCTCTCTCGTTCACGTTCCTGTGTTGCTTTTGTCATGTGAGGGTGGCAAATAAACTTCAGTTAAAAAAAGGTGAAAGGAAAAAAGTTAAAAAGAAAAATTAAGAAGTTAACTGGGGTGGAGAGACTGCAAAAGTGGTCATCCTACTTTTCCTGTGAAACTGAAAAATCAGTAACTCTGGCAAGAGAAGAACATCGCTTCTTCCTAGGTATTGGGAAGGCCTGGCTAAGCAATGGTACTAATTTGAGAGATGTGTTTGGAGTAACAAAACCACACCAAACAACAGCAAAACTGAAATGTGATGTGAGATCATAAAGTTATTGTTCACATTAGCTTTAGAGTCTTGTCTCATAATATACTTCTGTGAGCTGCTTGTTCTCATCTAGATAAAGCAAATAGGTTTAGCTAATGGACTTTCTGCAGAAGTTTATCAAACAGCTTTGCTTTCTTACTTTGCACTTTGTCTTTTTCTGGGTGATTTGAAAGGTGTTTGTTAGTGTACACTGAGTTTTTCTCAAAGTTGCAGTTTGGAATGCAAACTTAGGGGTTTTTTATGTGCAGAAGTATTTGTGTGTGAATTACAGATGCTACCACTGACAACTTAAGTCATTTAAATAAACTCATGGGTTTTGTTTTAGTTTCATGTTTTGTACTGCAAGATGTTTCATTTGATAATCATCAGAAATTGTTCTTAATAAATAAAGAAAAAACAAACTAACACGCTCAGTTAGAGGACATAGTCTCCACAGCAGATTTCTCTTTTTCTTTTCCAGCACAGAAGAGATAGGTAATATAAAAATTGTTTTAATATGACTTATGAATAACTGTATGGTCATTTAATTTGTAATTATAACTGTATGTTTAGCTAAGGCTGTAACTTCAGAAGCAGTCTTAATAATGTGGTGTATTTCCAGCTACATAGGAGGGATGGATTTGAGACAGAAAACTAGCATTTACATTCTAAAAGCAGTCAGATTTTTTTGTGTGTTTACCAGCCTTGCATCTTTTACAGCCTCCTTGGAGATCCTTATATTCTATGTATTCCCAATATTTTAATGAATACTAAAGAGCCTCCATAATTAATGCTGTGGAGGAGATTTATTATGCTTTTAACATGATACCAGTTCTCTACCTGTTCTGTGCAACTCCAGCGAAGGTGTGTATCATTATCTTTTTTTGGATGTGTTGTAGAACATGCTGGGAATGTAGGGCAGCTGTTGAGGTATCCCTGTTTTACAGGCTCATCAGGCCTGTGAGAGAAGGGAGCTTTGTTAGTCAGCTGTTACGAAATCGTTCTTAAATCAAGACAGATTTAGATGATATTTGGTTTTTCATCTGTGATTAATATAGTTAAAGTTAACTAGGTGATGTCTTTTTCTCACTGACCTGACTAATTTTCTCTAGAATTTACTGCCAGGCATCTGTTAGAAATTCCTCTTGCCTGCAGATCTCGTGCCCCAGGTCGTATCCTTTGCAAAACTCTTCTTGGTGAAGTATATTAACTTCAGTAACTAGTCTTCCATTTTTAAATTTTATGTGAGAACCTGGACTGCTTTTTTCCTTAATTTAGTATGGTTTGTTAGAATTGATATAAAAACATCTATTTTGTACTTTATGTAACGTACAGTGTTGTATCTCTGGGATCCTCCACCAACATGTAAAATCAACCAGATCACATAAATACTTTGCTGATCCTTACTGTGTCTTTTTGCTTTCCATTAGGTTGGCACCATATCGAGGATGGTTCCCTGTTATCTCCAGCCTTTGCTGCTCCAATTTTGTTTATTTTTATACATTTAATAGTCTCAAAGCCCTCTGGGTCAAAGGTCAGCATTCAACCACTGGGAAAGACTTGGTTCTTGGGGTTGTTGCAGGTAATACTTAAAAGTCTCCGTTTTGTCAAGAATGTGTTTTTTGGTATATTCTGTCTAATGTTTTTCTTTATGAAGTCTTCTGGAGGTCACACTGAGTGCTCAGACCTCCCAGTGTATGCAGACTTGCTTCTTTGTGATTGCTCCTTTATGTCCTTCCCACCTCATAAGGAGATGCACAAACCATTCCTGTTGTGAATTCTGACACAAAGCACAGTGCTGTTGTGGTCTGGTATAGTATTTGTGTCTGGCGTGGTGTTTGCCACGTATCTAAGCATCATCACTAAGATGTTGAAGATAAGTGGCAGGGAGAGGTAATAGTTGCCTTTTTTTTTTATTTAGAGAAAAAGAGATATGCAATTCTGAAATATTTTCAATTAGGTAAGGAATTTTCTTGTGAGCATTTGGGTGTCAGTTTTCAGACTTGTTTTTGGGTTATCACCTGAAAATGATACATGCAGGTCCAGTGGGACCATATGTTCTTTTTTCATTCCCTCCTCCTGTGTGGGTGGTACAGTGGCTTCTTTGAAGGGATGATAACATTAAAGACCTTTCTAGCAAATCCAGTGTGAAAAATTACCGCTGTGTGCCTGTGTTTGCCAGTGATATTCTTTAGGAACAATTGCTCATGCGACCACACAGAAACAAGCTGATTTAAAAAAAACCTGCAAAAAAGGTTTTTTGAGGTCTTGGATTTTTGATTTGGGTTTTTTGATTTTTTTGGGGGGTGAGTAGTTGGCAGTTTCTTGTTCTTTCAGTGTGGGCACAGTGACTGGCTAAATAGTTGACGGAAGTAAGTAAGGAAATTCTTAAGTTGGTTATATCACTGTGGTAAAATGCCATGTAATTACATTTTTGAACAAAGGCTACAGAAATTAAGAGTGACAGCTTGTTAGTTAAATGTCTTGCTCCCCTTCAATGTCTGTAGTTTATATCCTTATAATGAAATCATATCTGGTGTAAATTTTAAATTTTCTGGTTCTTGCTGATTTTTCTTTGTGCTGTGTTTTGCATTAGGTGTAGTGAATGTACTCTTGACCACTCCTCTTTGGGTAGTGAACACACGTCTGAAGCTGCAGGGAGCAAAATTCAGAAATGAAGACATTGTACCAACTAATTATAGAGGCATAATAGGTAAGCACCCGTTGTTGTCTTCAACCAAAGAAAAGTTCATGAAATGAAATATATCAAGGACTTTGAAGACTTTTGTTCATATAACTGGTTTCACCCTGTAATATCTATGCTTCTGTCACTTTGCAGTCATTGAGTTTTACAGGAAACTGGACTTGGCTATTTCTAACAGTAATTGAGACTTTGCAGTATGCACCCCTGTGACTAAAATGCCTTTTGTATGTTACAGAGATACTGGAGCAGTAGTGAGCCTTGTGAAGTGATAGCTGGGAGTCTGAGTTTGGGCAGACAATCTGCAAATTAAACTTCACTTACCTTAATCTCTTAATCATCCACATGTTCAGGCTGCCTTCCTTTTAAAACCAACCAACCAAATAAATATTGTTGTAATTTTGAAGAAGGTTTAGAAGACTTTAATGTTGATGCCATGCTTGTACTAAAAAGAGCAGGGTGTCTCTGCAGATGATAAGCTTTGTCTATGTTGGTGGTGATGTGAGCAAGAACCTCCTTTGTCAGTACCTTTCTGTTAACTTCCAGATTAAAATGGAAGGTAAAAATAGTTGCATAGAAGTCTGATGTGAATTTTTATACACTTTGAGTATTAGGCTTTAAGTATAACTTCTCTTACCTTTTATGGTAAGTGTTTTGTACTCAAAATTTTAATGATCTTTTCCCCCCCACCTTTTGTCTCAGATGCCTTCCATCAGATAATAAGAGATGAAGGAGTCTTAGCTTTGTGGAATGGTACTTTCCCCTCCTTGCTTCTGGTCTTCAATCCTGCCATACAGTTCATGTTTTATGAAGGCTTTAAACGAAAGCTTTTGAAAAAGCAGCTGCAAGTGAGTATGTTTTGAGGCCAGATGGTGAACATGCTCTGTTATAAGACAGGTTCTTTGATACGCACCACTTGAACAAATTCAGAAGTGTAGGTTTGGTTTTCATTCTTGTGTTTTGGAGGGATTTTTTGAGTTAGTGTATCTAAAAAGGATCTAGCATCATGAAATGAGGTGTCAGTCTTTCATGTCCTTAGGAAAGATATTCCTGTGATCAATTCCTCTACCTGTAAAAATAAATTGCACCTCTTGTCCGCATTTGTTTACATTTGTTCACAAGTCTAGATTTAAATTAGAGATTTCAATTCTAACATATCTTTTATAAGTCTACTTTTAACACTTTCTCCAGTAAATCAAGTATATAGAACCTTCAAAGTATCACAGTTTTTCTCTGGGCCCTGTCATTTTAATAACATTTTTTTCTTGAAGCCCTCAATTCTTCAGTGTAATTTTTCCACTAATGGACACTAGAATTGAACCATATTGCAACCATACCTTTCCAATTCTCTAAATAGAGGCATAATCACTTTTCTGTCCCTGATTTATAGTTCCCTTCTTTTTTCTTATTCTGTTGTATTTCGCTATATCAGATGTAGAATCTCAGCTGAAGTCATGTTTCTTTTATGTTCTGGCAAACTGAAAAGCATTTGCGTTACATTTTCAGATAATGTCATAACATAATATGTGTTTAAGCTCTGGCTCTTTGCTGTTAATTTATGATTTTAGGATGCATTGTCTGATTTAAAATGTTAGGTCATATCAGTATGTTTCAAAGCTATCTTGTTTTTCCTCAAGACATAGTGAGATTATTTTTACATGAGATTTTGCACTATCAATGAGGCTTCAGACTTTTACTGTCTTTAGTTAGTACTGCAGCTGTAGCACTCCATTTGTGCCTCATGGATCTACCCAGTTACATTATGGACAGTACATTTTTTGTGTGGTGAGCTGAGCTTCCCTCTGCATTGTTGTTTGCCTCTTGGCTAATGACGTATTTATTTATATATTTATTTCTTGTGTTTCTTTTAAATTCCTTAGTTCCACCTTAAATTAGGGCATTTCTTTATTCATGATCAGTGGAGAGGGAAAATACTTTTTTTCCCTAGCAATGGTAATTTTTATTTTGGACAATATTTTTCTTCCTGTTTGGTCTTTTCCTGATTGTCT
The DNA here is from genome assembly GCF_001604755.1 of Lepidothrix coronata. NCBI lineage: Eukaryota > Metazoa > Chordata > Aves > Passeriformes > Pipridae > Lepidothrix > Lepidothrix coronata. The sequence continues at coordinate 1,927,842 of NW_016690321.1, forward strand.
TAAATATATCAGATTGATCCTTTTAGGATGTGCATGTGTAAGCATTTTTGTGATTGCAATCAATATATTTTGGAAATTTCAAGCACATTTTGATATGGGCACCTACTTATTTTCCTTGATTAATTCACACTGGTAGACTGAGATGCATTGCAATCAGTATAAGTTATAACAATATATTTGGTGCATCCTGGAACAGTGTGGGCTTTGGCAGTGAGGATGGGCTTCCAGCAGGTGTTCTTAAGTAATAGGGGATGAGATTTTTAGCCTGTGTCATCAAGACTAAAATTCTGCCTGAGAGCATAGTAATTATGCCTCAGGATTACAGGATGATGTTCAAGGAGTCTTTCACTGTCACCTTTTCACAAGCACCGACTTGTTAGTTTTAGTTGCAAAACCTGAAATGCCTATTGATGATATGTTTAAAATTATACTTCCTTATCTTTTGTCTACTCTTGGTGATTTAAATTGGTCTAGTTGTATGGCCTTATATAAATGCAAAAGCAGGTAGAAGTAAAAAAATAAACTTTAGTTGTGGGCAAGTAAGTTGGTTGAACTATAACTAACTCTTTAAATTGAGAAGATCTAGGGGTTTCATGAAATCTTCATGCCAGAGATCCTTAGATAATCTGGTAGCAGGTACCACTACTGAATCCCCAAACATATATGGGTAACTGGCTGTTTTGGTACAATGTGGAAATAAATATGTTCTTTATCTATTGAACAGCTCACATCTTTGGATGCTTTTGTCATTGGTGCAATAGCCAAAGCAGTTGCCACGACCCTCACTTATCCTCTGCAGACAGTGCAGTCAATTCTGAGGGTAAGTAATAATTTTGTTTCAGAGTGACTCTGCCTTTGACTTGTTCTGTATCATGCAAGCGTTATTCATATTTTATTTGAATTAATGCACCCATCATTCTGGGAGGTATTTTTGCACGGTGCAGGCCAGTGATTAGGATGTCTCTCCTCTTGGATTCTGATCGAACTTGATGTTAGTGGTGCACATTTGTTTCATGTAGCTGGTAGGATTGCCAGCGTAGTGCATCGGTACAGAAGCTGATGCACTGTGCTGCTTTTACACACTACAAGACCGTACATTTACTTCTTTGAATATAAAAGGAAAATGCATCAAGTGGGAAGTTAAATTTAAATCTTCTAAACCCAATCTGTTTCCAAATGACCTAGAATAATAAAAGAAACGTTCTGTTCATAGGCATTGTTGTTTGGATGATGAGCTGACCTTGTCAGTATCCAGAATGTGATTCATCAGAGGAAGCTGAGGTCCCTCATAAATATCTTTAACCACTTGCCTGGCTGTTTAGGCTAATTGTAGTGGTAATGGTAACACTGGCACTTTTTCTTACTTTCGGCTCGTATCTATGCTGGATAGTGCTGCTCCTTTCAGGATGTACCAATATTGTTGGAATATTGACACAAGACAAAACTTGTTAGCAGGAAGGAAGGAGGAAACCTGACCATGCATAAGCATATTGTACTTTAATTTCTGTGCTTTTAAATCTGTTTTTATAACAGTTAAATATTAATAAACATTTCCACATGAAATATGATTCTATTTTCCTAAGTATGGAGAAGCCTTAAATTAATGGTAAAGCCATTATGTTCTAAAACTTGTATAAATTCTGAGAATTAATTGAATTATTGAAAACAAGCCTTCTGTGCTAAGGGTATCACTTTTCAGACTTCTCTAATATAGGAATTTTCTTGTTAATTGTACATCTGGAAGAATTAATTTTCAGCTAATTTTCAAGCAATTTTTTAATTATTTGAGTTATTCTTCTCTCTAATTAGAATGAAATAAATGTATTTTGATTTTTCATAGCCTGTAAAAAGATACTTTGGATGCTATATTTCAAAGCAACAGGACTTGAATATGTTTACTGTGTAATTTTGTCAGTTGCCATCTTTCCTGAAATTTTCATAATTTCTGATCAGCTGAGCTAGTGCTTTCATTCAATGTCTTATCCTGTTTTAAGAGCCTGGACAGTCCTCAGAAGCTGAACTAATAACAAGAATTCTATTATTGGAGTGACAGACACAAAAAATATTTAAGCAAATATAGCTCTGTTTGGATAAGATGCAACATCAGTCTGTTTTTAATTTGTGATGCTTTTTCTGCTGGTGTAAAGGAGAACTGGAAGGAAAGTTGGAATGCTCTGTTTTGGCCTGAGCATTGCACGGCAGTGCAGGTTTCATGGGGCTACATCCCTATAAGAGCTTCAGCCCTTGTTCCTTTCCATGGTTGCTATAGAAGTGGCTACAGTCTTGTGGCTTCATGTTTCATCTATCTCCTTTTAGCTTTCTGAATGAAATTCTTCTGTCTCATGATGACAGAAGAACGACAGCTTTGGTAAGTTGTGCTGCCAGCTTGGTGTACTGCCCAGCTGCAGCTTCCTGCTCACCTCAGCTGCAGTGAGCCAGTTCCCTGCTGGCTTCCCAAGCAGTGATGAGTTGCCTTTCTGTGGGAGCACAGCTAAACCATCAGTGTCCTGGTGGGAGGGGGGATTTTTCTCACAGTGGCCCACTGTGAAATGAAGTGGCCTATATGATACTTCTCCATGCAGGACCGTCCTCTCCCTGTGATGGTGAGGAACACAAGCACCCTCTCTCTAGTTCTGCAGTCCCTAGGTGTGACTTTGGTCCCTTTGCTCTATGAAAGAATAGCCAGGAACCCTGAACACGTCTGCTGAGAACAGCGGAAATATGCATCTCTTGTACCTGTGCTGTCCAGTTCAGACTTGCTCTGCTTCATGATGCATTTCCTAATCTAAAGCTAGCATTGTTCTGTTTGAAGTTTTTGATACTCACACTAAGTGATGCTAAAGAAAAAGACTATGAATAAAGGTTTAGTATTTTCAGAAATAGCATTCTGCATGAAGTATGCTTTATATAGTTGTAAGGAGTTTTTTGAAACAATTTTAGCAGATTTACACAGAAGCTAATACAAGCTCAACATAATTCATATAAACTTATACATCATAACTAAATTCTGTCATCAAAGTAGAAGTATAGGACTCTTTTTTTCCTTTTCAGCCTTTAACCTTTAGAAACCTACTTTTGTTTGAAAGTTATTAGGGTTCTTTGTAATGAAGGTTCTGCACCTTTGCTTTCAGCTGTTTGGCACAGCACTCTTCTTGATAAAATGAACAGTTATCCTGTGTAATTAATTGACAGTAGTAGCAGCTTCCAGCCTTGCTGTTTCGTATGTCTATCTCCTTTTCAGGATGACACATGACATACGTGACGCTGGTTTTACTCATTATGCAGTGAAACTATTCTTTAGCCCATGTGTCAGTAAAAAGCAGATAAATTAAAATTGCCTCTGGAGATATAGCAACACTTAATATTCTTAGTGATCCTGGTTGAAGAAGTTCTCTTTAAAGTCTCTTTTCTCTGTCATAGAGAATGCTTGTCCCTTTGGGAAATCTCCTAAAGTAACCACTGAACTGTTAACAACCTAGTGAGAAATTAATGTGTTTTTTTCCTCTCTTGATGAATCTTTGTTTGCAGTACAAAAATTGTCCAGTGGTGGAGAAAAGAGGAGAATGAAGCACCTAATCATGGTATAGCTTGGAAGGCTAAGAGTAATCTGGGCAGTGACTGACACTGTAACTTGGAACCTAGTTAGCAGTTTTTTGGGGGGGTGTCTGAGTCTTTGACAGTAATTCTTAATACTGATTAATCAATACCAGATGAGTTAGTTGCTGGTGAGAATATTGTGGATTTTGAGCACATATTTTAGCTAATAAAGGGAGATTTTCACTAGCATTCTCTTGCTGCTGTTTCCATCTGAGTTGTTGAGACATAGAGTATCATCCTGGCATTTTCCTAAAGTTTCTGAGCTGCCTAAATCAGCTTGCATACCTCACCTACTGTCAATGGTAATGTCTTATACCTAAGATGCAGCAGTTGTTTCAGCAAGTTCTGGGAAAAAATCATCCATTTGCAGTTGTTCAAGTTCACCTTTCTTAGCACAGAGTATACAGGCTTCAAAAGCTATTAGGCTGTGCTGTTATAAATACAAAAGTGTGCCACTCTTGTATATTAATAATTCATAGCTACAGCTTGCTGACAGTACTATTGAGCTGGATCAGATGAGAGTATCAGTGAATGCTAGAAAAGGAGTTACTGAAGTTGCTAGTTTAGGTCTGAGACACAAAACTACAGCAGCAGCTATTGTGCCTACTGAAAACCAGTTTGGGGATAGGCAAGTGCAGTGAGTAAAAAAGAAATATTATTTAGGCCAGGTAGGTGGATCAAACAATTTTGGATTCTTCCACAGCAGTCCACACATAAGTGTTTTGCTTCAAGACCATTGTTGGGCAGATAAATTTTGTGTTCAGCTGTGCAATCTCAATATAGTAATGATTTGCAGATGTGTGAGTGAATCTTTGTCAAGTGAAAGCTGAGCAAGCCAGAAGGAACTTGCTTTGAATGTCATATCCCTACTAAGACTCTGCAAATTATGCTTTTGAAATCTTGAAAACTCTTTCTTCCACAGCAACCAAAAGAGGAAATACGGCCATGTGTAACACTTTGTTAGAATCCATCTTAAAACCAAAAGAAATTATTGTAGCCTATACAGTTTTAATGCTTGCTTTGTGAGCTTTGGCCTCAGTTCCAAGCTGATGGCCATATGACATGGAAAATGTTTAAAGAAGTTTAAGATAGGCTCTCCAGATTTCGTGTATGTGTGGCATTCTCTGCCAGGCACTGTGGGGAAATAGTACAAGAAAATGCTCTTTGTTTTTTTTTTCAGTTTGGACGCCACAGGTTGAACCCAGAGAACCGAACACTAGGCAGTCTTAGAAATGTTCTTTACCTTCTTCAACAGAGAGTGAGGTGAGCTTTCCCATTTTTTTTCCTCCTACCATGATATGGAAGACTTAGGCATTACTAATATGGTGAAAATGTTGCTGGATCTGAATTTTGTTTCTTTGCCTCCCTTAAACTTACCATTTCAGTCAACCTGGTTTTTGTAATATCTTGCAGAATAAGTCCACAAACCCAAATTCTCCTAAATATCTGTATAGTAAGTGGCATTAAGGATACATATGGATACCAATTCATTCCAACTCTCATCTTGAAAAGCAGGTTTCTTGCACAAAAGACCTTTAATTTCTGCAGAATTTTCTCTTTAAACTATTATTAAAAGTAGCTGGCACTGGAGATCAAGAATGGGTTTAAGATTCCTACAGTTGTCTTTAACTTGTGATATTAATTCTTCATTGTAGTGTACTGATTTACTTATAGAAAGCTATTCACACTTGTTTTCTTGTTTGGTTTTTTTTTCTCCTCCTTAGGCGTTTTGGATTAGTGGGACTCTACAAAGGCCTTGAAGCAAAGCTCCTGCAGACAGTCCTTACTGCTGCTCTTATGTTTCTGGTATATGAGAAACTGACTGCTGCAACCTTCACAGTCATGGGATTAAAGCACTCCCGCAAACATTGATAAAGGAACTTATGCCAAAGATTATGGGGTCTAGAAAACACATTCCGTTTTTGAGAGCAGGCTGGGTAACAAAGGGTCCTCACTTCCTCTACTTCTTTTTTTAGCCACCTCCGTCTCCAGTATTTGGAGAATCTGGAATATGCTCTATAGGACCTGTTGCCACAAATTCAGTCCATTCCCTATTGTTCTGTGGACTCACTGCTTTAAGAAACAAAGACACCTTATTTAAGCACTTGACATAAAATTTTAATGATTATATGATTTGGTTGACATTCTTGGCGAGAATTAATCTCTGTCACTATGCTTTCTTGTTTTCCCTCAAATAGTCCTCAGTTATTCCTGTATCTTTACCTTCTGTCAGCATCTGGTGGGGCTGGTTTTGTTTTATCTTCCTTGGGTGCCTCAGACACCCCCCCCCAAACAATTGCGTTATTTTCCTTGACCTGTGTTTGTCACTTCATATTTGGTTTATTAAAATAATTCATAAAGATTAAGATTTTTGGCATAGTTTTCTTTTACTTTCAAGTATGTTTGTGGCACAGGATGTGATATTGCCCCGAGTACCTGGTGGTGAGGTCTCTGAACTGCTAGAATGTACATTACAAGCAAGTGGACATTCTGTCTTCTTGAATCCACCTATTTTGAATCTTGAAAATTTTGAATGCAGATACTGGCTACATAGAAGGAACACAACCTGTTGCTTCTTCAAGCTGCCTCAAGAAAATGGACTTGCTATACAGAAATACACGAAGTTTTGTAACCCCATTCCTTGTGAGAATATGTGAATTCACACATTCTCATGCAGACAGGGGGCACTGCCCTATGCTTCAGAACTGCTATGCCATCTCAAAAATGTGCTTTAATTATTTTTCCACTGATCTTCCCAGACTATAAAGCATAAAGGTCATAACTGTTGTCCCAGTTAATGTATATGTGTATGTTCTTTTTGCATAGTTTTGGTCAGTACTCCTCGACCATAAAATCCACATTAAATCCTGCTGTGTTCATCATTAAATTTGCAGCATGATTGTTCTGAAGAACAGTTTTCTATTTGAAGTATTGAAAAATGTCATGGCAGTTCAGCACCAAGAATGTATGGGAAAAGACTTAAATGCTGCAAGAAATACATTACCGAATTACAAAATGGCACCTTTTTTTGGAGTCTTAATTGTAAGTATGAAATTGGAAAGCAATTCTGCAGATGTTGTCTTTTGAATAAGAATAAAGGCCAATTGCTTCTTTTAAGAATATTCAGAGTACCTATACAAGAAAAATCCAGTTCAACACTGGATGATTTTCAATCCAAGTAGGATTTACATATGGCAAGTAAGAATGAAAAAGTGCAATGAGCTGTAATTATACTTTGTTAAAGGATGAAACCTAATGAAAGACTGGAGACCCTGGAAAAGAATGAATCACAGTTCTGAAAATTTCCATGAAAATACTCTGACTGAGACAAGGTGCCCTGTGGAAAGGTAGTCTGCTGTCTTTTTGCTGTTTTTAGTAAGAAATTTGGAATCGGTAGTATGGCTCTTGAAAAGCTACCTCATGTCAAAAGTCCTGGTGTCAGAATCATTGTGGGGTAGCAAAGTGGTTCTCATGCTACTCTGGCTGAAATCTGTGTGGCTTCTGGGAGCTGTAGTTTAGTAGCTCAGGTTGCTGCGGTCTGTGGCACGAAGGAGCAATTCCTACAGAAATATTTTTTTGGTTGCTATACCTATAAGAAGAAAGTAAATGCTTGCTAGCATTTACTAGCCAAAAAATACTTGTCTGTCTGCCAGTGTGGACTCAAAGGGATAAAAAAGTATCTCATTTTTGCAAAAAAGCTGAATACAGAAGCCCCATGTAGAGGAGTGCTGGCCTTGGCTGTGTCTGCGTTACTATCAAGTCTGGAAGGAACAGACATTTTGCACTTAACTCTCTACTTGGCTCTGCTGACCAATTATAATGAAACAGTTTCATAAAGGAATGAAAGCAAAAGCTACTGAAGCCGGGAGCACCTTCGATCTCCTTTTAGTGGTAGACATGTGGCATTTGAAACTTTTTTTTGCTTCTCCATTCTCCAGAATTGATTTAAGTATTAGTCTGAAATAACTGAAAGACTACTTAACCTTGTGTGACTGAGCCAAACTACAGATGGTTGAGGAATTGTTCAGTCATTCGTTCAATCAGCAGGCAAATGTTCATGTTACAGCTGGTACCTCTGCCTTAGTTTTCTCAGGCGTAGTTTGAACAGATGATGACATTTATCTTGGAATGCATAGAATTATTTCTGGCTTCGAAGGTGTAGGTGAGTATCTTTGAGAAAGCATAATTTATCAAAGTAAACTGTGAAAGACTATTTCTAATCTTTGTACTGAAGTTGTAAGTCACCCTTGGTGAATACTGTCCAGAAATAAAGCCGAAATACAATCATTTTACTCTATTTCAAATATATTTATATAAATTGTTGTTTGCTGATGTCCCCCTTCACAAGCAAACATATAACTTTGGGGGGTAGTGTAAAGACATGATTCAACTAAGCTCTGTAGTCATTTCACTGGAAAAAATTAGTTGTAGGAGAACTAATGACAGAGTTCCACGTCAAACATCACAAAATATGCAAGTGTTCTTTTGGACAAAAATGACTCCTAGCAGACAGGGTTGTGTCAGTTCAAGCTGGGAATAGACATGGAAACAGAGTATGAGGTGGTGTGGCAGCAGCAGCTCTATGCACAAGTACCTGCAGTGGCAGCCTCAGTTGCCAGTGCACTGTACTTCTGCTGTGCAGTCAGTACGTAACTGTGTGTTCCATTCAAAAAATTGTGTCAATTCACTTCTGGAGAACCTAACAAAAAATATTTTCATCCTCAGGTGAAAAATAGACCTTCTCCCTAATTTTTTAATACTATTTTTGAAGGAAGAGAGAAAGGAAAGATGATTATAAAGGACAGCAGCAGAGAGGATCGTCCGTCTTAGCCAAGTTCCGTCATGGATAATTCTGACCTTGGCTCAATTTAGGAGATTTAAATTTAATCCTATGCTGTTCTTTCTCTTCCCCACCTCACACTTAGACTGAAGGTAGGAAATCCCTTTCGCATCTTAGAGATTTCGAAGCAAGTGGCATCTCAGGTATCTGTGATGTTTGGAATGAATTCTGCTCCTATTTGTATTCCAAACCGTGTTTCTCATGATTATAGATTTTTTGCCTCTATAGTAGGACAGTATTTAACACATTTTAACTTATTCACTATGTTATTTGCATATATATATGTATATATATCTAATATTGTATAACAGAAATGTTATTCACTAAGCCTCAGTTAGGAGGATGACAGCTGATAGAATATATTCTTTTTGTCTTATGTAATGTTGTTGAATTGCTGAGTGTTGCTAAATAACAGTGTCTGCTGCCGGAGCAGGCTGTACTTTGCTGGAAGCATCTCCCCATCAAATGATTTTCCTTTTCTGGCTGCACTGGAGAATGTTATTAAAACCTGAAAGCTGGTGCATAACCTGTGTGGGAGGAAAAACTAAGATTTACCTCCAGTCTGTCCAAAAGGAATAGAGTGTGCTGCAGTGCTGCACTGCAAAGCTTCTTGTCCAGATTAATCCTTTCGTTACATGTCTTACTGCTCCATCTGCTGAGGAAGGAAGAGGGGAGTACTGACCCTGGGCCTTGCTGGACTTTTGTAGTAAAGGCAGGTAAACACAGTCCATTCAGAGGAAAAAACAGGTGAGCTTTCCAAGATTGAGGTATTCCTGCACAGTGCTCTGTTGAAAAAGGTATTCATTGCCATCAATGGAATTATTGTTTCACCACGTGTCAAAAACATTTCTCAACTGATGAGTGTGTTGCAGGAGAGTGCAGGGCCATGGGAGAGAGGGAGCTGTTTGAGAGGCCTGCAGTGCTTCAGGGCTTATGCCCATTGTTGCATTTTATGTATTTTTTTTTTCTTTTTAATCAGTATGACTTTGAAAGCAAAGAGTTAGATGAGGAAGATGGATATCTAAACCAGGTGTTTTTATATAATTGTTTAATCACCTAATCTATAAGGCTGAATTCTGCATCTGCAAAGGCTGCTTCATGGGCATTATAAAACTGTCTCTGCCTCTTGCAGTTGCTGTCTCTCACAACAGAAACAGGGGTTTTAAGGCACAGTCTGATGGCATGTGTGGGCTGCCGAGTCCTCTTCAAAGCAAGTTTTTGTAGTATGGAGAGGGTCCATGTCTTGCACAAATAAAGCTGTGCATGACTATGTGATCTGTAGGAGGCTGTTGGTGCTGACCCAGTGTAAAACATTACTAGTGTGAGACATCATATATAATTTATATAATATTTATAGCTTACAGGTTTTCATAGCAGTAGATAAAATAGGATAGTTTTAGGATTCAACGAACAACAGCAAAAGAGCTCATTTTGAACTGGCACTTCATGCAATAAACTGCCTTCTACAGAATTATTTTAACTTCTGTAGTCTTCCTTTGGTTTGTGCTTGAAAGAAATGGACTCCAGAACTTTCTGGAAAATAATAACTAAAATGAGATCTATTCACCTCTCTATTTGGCAGACAACATTTTTCTCTGCTGTTCATAGCAATGTAATGAATGTGTCAAAGCAGCCTGGAGGACAGCACTGTCACTTCAAGGTAAGGGGCAGAAGCTTGCGAAGAGATGGATTTTATTTCCCTCTGCAGCTGGGGAGGTACCAGTGCAGTTACTGCAGCTGGAGGAGAGAGAAGAGCAGCAATTTGGTGGTGGTCCAGATCAGAAAGCCCAGCAAGACAAGAGTCTGCCCCCATGGCTTGCAGTGATGGAGATGTACAAGTGATAACAAGGCCAAAATATATCTGAGAGGTTCCCAGACATCCATCTCCAGCATGTGAAGAGATCCTGACATAGAACTTGCACGGTGGGGCCTGACTCACTGAGGTGCTATCGCAGCACCAATGAGCTACATGGGTCACATCATCCTCTCAGCTGTACCAGCACTGAGTCTTCATTTTTACAACCCCTGACGGAAAAATTGGATGTATATTCTTTTGGAGCTGGAATGGTCTGGATAGAGTTTTTTTTTCTTGCTGAATACCCCATTGCTCAGCACTTTTAATTTGCTATGAGCATGGTAAGAGAGTTGGAAAGGACTTAAAAGGTACACGGTTATTGGTCACACTGGGAGCAACACCTCAGAAAAGCAGATTTTAACCACAGGGAAATCCTCTTCACAGTGTTGTGTTTGTAGCTTTAATGCCAAACACCAGATTGATACATGTGTGCTGGGCGCAGGGATATCTGTGCAGAAGAGGCCTGGGATTAAACACCACCAGCTTGGTGCGGTGGTATCAGCCCCAGTTTATCCATAGGAAAACATTTTTCTGACCAGCCAGTGCTCAGCTCACATTGGGAGAATTGCAATTGTTAGTGCTTGTTATCCAGCTGTCGTCACAGGGCACGTTGGTCTTATTCTTAGTAACAGCTAATCTCTTCTGTACGCTTACATCCAGATATGGAGCATGAGGTTGGGGGTTTTTTTCCCAAGAGGATTTATTTGGAATTAGAGACAAATGCCAACCAGGCTTTGGCAGGCTTCACTGTGGCTTCCTTACTGAAAATTGTCACTTTATAATTCTTGGCCTGGCCTTTCTGATCTTCATCTGTGATGGACAGATTTCAGCATGTCTGGGTGGATTAAAAACATGATAGGACCTCCCTTTAGATGTTCCGTTATCTCAGCTGAGTGATGGTACATCAAGGCCCAGAGATGCTGTTTTGAACAAAAAAAAAATCTCCTTTGTCCTGTTTTGGGAAGTTGATTGTTCTTTTAATGTCCTTGAGGAGCCGTGGTGACTTGCTGATGTGAAGGTTTTATGAAGCGCTGTCTTTCATGAATGCTGATGTGAGAAAACTAATTTGATGGATTTTTCTCATAATCTTTCCTCGTGCACATGTCCACACAGTCCCAAGCCTTGGAACCACCCTTTGCATACAAAACAAATGTCTTAATTTCTTTTGAATTGTTTCTCCTAGTCTTGCCTTGTGACCATGAATCAAGAATACTTTGACACCACAGTTTTCTAGTTTTGAGATTTTCAGGATTACAGCAGGCAACATATGAGGGTTTTGTATTTTTTTCACACAACAGCCTTTTTTTGTACTCTTTCTGTAATATCTTAAAAGATGCAAGTTGGAGATTTCATATGATGCTTTTAAAAGTATTTATCAAGAGTATTTATCAAGAATAAACAGAATGTTGCAAGAAAACAAATATTGTGTTTAGTGGATATATTTCATCTTTAGAGGATAAAGTGAGGAAAATTTCTCTTTTTCTCATAAGCAGGGAAGAAGACAAAGAAACAGAGAAAGAATTAATAAGAATTATTTCCTTGTTGATTTTCTCTGGAGCAAATAAACGTAAGTTTTATCTAAAGCTGAAGCAGAAACATTCATGGAAGCCTTTTGGTAATGGAGTGGCATATTGACCTCACCTTTGAGAATGTGTATTTTGTTTGACTAACCTTTTAGAGATGAAAACCAACTCTGGATGCCTTGTAGCTTCTGTCTGCAAGATGTTAACTGCTCCTGTAGCGTGCCACAAGCTTTCGTATTATTGCAAACTATAAACATATGCATATTCATATACATAAAAACTATATTAATTTGTGAAACTTGGCTCCCTTAAGCTCAGCAACTTGATCTCATACCTTTTCTCCTTTAGGAGTCTCTTTTATTCCTGCTGAGTTAGAAAGGGCTCAATTCAGGAAGCCAGAGGGCAGTGCTGGTATTATTTGTATTTTTGGAGTATTCTGTTTTCGTTGGGGTTTGGTGTGTGTCCAGCAGAGGAAGGAGGCTAGACGCCAGGAGGTGGCAGCCAAGCCCTGCTGCCCTGCCCTACTCTCCCTCGCTTCCAACAACTGAAGCAGAGGGACTTTTCTGTGAGCCAAAAGAAATCAAATTACAGTCTGAAGATTTGAAACCTTGGCCTGGAGGGAGGGCACACCAGAAGGTGGAAATGAGGATAGGGCTGATGCTATTCTGCATAGAAAGGCTGCATCCCCTTGCCGGGTGTGGGGGTGCTTGCCTTTGTACTCTGCTGTGCATCCAACACTGCTTGTACGCATTGGTGGGGTAAATTTTTTTCCTTGATGTCATTTTATCCTTGTGGTGAATTAAAACCCTAGGTGAACCTCAGGCCTTTGTATTAATACAGGCAAAATTTTTGTTTGTTGCCATGTCAAAATGTTAATGAATTGATTGTGCTGCCTCTTGCCTTGAATGCTGCTGGGGAAAAAAAGTTCACTAGTTGGGAAAATACATGTTGAATCAAGTGACAGTTAGTTTGGTGGGAAGAAAAAGAAATAGTCAAGTGGTATGTTTCAGTGCAAGATATTTCAGAGGGGAGAGTGGAATCCATGAAGTTACATGGAATGGAAAAATTAAGTTGCAAGAAGGAAGAATTTGTACTGTGATTGTGACAAAAGGTTGTCTGAATTCAGGCCATCCCTGGGATGTGGTAGGATGATATTTTCACATTGCTGCCGCCAACACAAAACCTGCCAGTGTCATGTTTATTTCACAGATTTGACATGATTTTGTGAGGCAGAGTGAATTACTTGGCCTGGCAAAAGTAGATATTGTTGCAGTGTGATTGTTTGCATTTTGGACAGTTTTGTTACTAGCTCTTGGCTTAAAGATGTCACCAAATAATTTCATGGTGCAGCCAACATCTGTGATTTCAGTCTCTGGTTTATGCAATTTGAGTCCCTGACAATGACCTGAGCCTTGAGCCATCCTTCCTCTGCCCAGCTAAAACTATACCACAGCTCTCATCCTGCCTAGAAATAATCTTTTTTTTTTTTTTTCTTGTGAGGAGTTTGCTTTCTAGTTGCATTAGAAGGCCTCACACCTGTGGAAAAAGCTTTTTCAGTTGTAAAAGCCTGTATGGTTTGTGGCGACAGAACTTCCTTCATTTGAGGCGACAAATGAAGACTTCAAAGCATTGTATAAGGAAAACTGACTCTTCGCAACAAGAACTGTCCCAGGCAGCCACCTCTCCGGTTGCTTTCCAGAAGCTAGTGGGATTCAGGTTAGTTTCCACACAGCCATTATCTAGTATTGTATACACTGCAAGAAATGGGGAGGAAAAGTCAAAAGTCACCTGTTAAATGGACAGCACAATGACCTTGAACTCCTTTATTCTGTGCTGACAAGTCTTAATGTTCTGTCTTTTTCTGTTGGTGGAAAGAGGTTGGCTCTGGAAGGCAAAGGAAGGGAAAAATGATGTAGCCATGGAAGGACATGCCTGTCAAAAGGCTCCCTGCAGCACTGCTCTACAAACATAATTAGCATTAAAACAGCACTAATAAATCTTGACTGTCCCTTCCTAACTGCTGGAGCAGCTAATGTGATGTATGATATGATGCCTGAGCACAAAGCTCGGCTTTCTGATGCCACACAAAAAGACATCTGACTGCCCTTGTCGGGGATGGCAGCAGCAAAGCCGCAGCAGAGCCTCCCCAGACTCTGCTCAGCCAGCTGTCCTCAGGAGCAGGGGCGACAGCTATGGCCAGAGCAAGTTCTACCTGGGGCATCCTCCTGGTCCCTCTCCTTCCCAGACATCTTTCAGACACAGGCCAGATGAATTTCTCTCTACAGCTGCAAGCCCTCTTTGCTGAGGGACTCCAGAGCCCCTTGACCACTCTATAAGCAGAAGTGAAGCTGACGCCTGTGGTGTGAGGATGATGAGTCCCATCAAAAACTCGTGCCTTTGTGCAAGCTGGGCCATGTGGTGGACCAAGTGGGTGCAGGCATTGTCCAAAATCTATCTGGCTCTGCTATTACTATATGTTACAAAATTGAGCACAGGGCATACAGTGCAGTTCACTGCATGTGAAGAGACAATGGGTCTGGGGGCTACGGTGGGGTCTGCAATCCTCCAGCTGTCTTAGTGCAGTTCAGATCATGTTGTAAACCTTTTCCAGGTGTCTCGTGCTGAGTAGAAAAGGGAACATATTTTGATTTTACAGCGAATTCTGGTCCTTCTCTCTGTCTCGTGATCTGTAAAATGGGGATAACATCTGACCCCACCTCTTCTCGAGAGGAGAGACCTTATGAAAGTAATTTCCTTGTTCAGTGCTTTGGGGTCAATGCAAATGTCATGTGACTGTGACCTGTTTTTAAGCTGGAAGAGTAAGCTGGCCTAATGCTGACTTTTGGAGTGATCACTGCTGACACAGCAACATCAGCTGGCAGAGATGTGGCCAAATCAAGTTCAGGGCAGGTTATGAGGCAAACGAGGTCTCTCTCTGAGAGTTTACAGAGCAGGTTTGTTTCATCACCCTGTGTATGCTGCTGGTACTACTGATAATACTATTACCTGAAAGGAAGTTATTATTATTAAAGGAATAATTATTATTAATAATTATTTTAATCTGAACACCAAAAAAAGTTCTGAAACTCTTGAATACAGGTGGGGGTCAGCCCCTTTTCCCTGGTAACAAGTGACAAGAGGAAAGGGCCTCAAGTTGCACCAAGGCATGTTTAGATTGGATATAGGAAAAATGTCTTCACTGAAAGGATGATCAAGCATTGTAACAGGCTTCCATGGGAAGTGGTGAAATCACCATCTCTGGAAGTGTTCAAAAACCATGTAGATGTGTTATTTAGGGACACGGTTTAATGGTGGCCTTCACAGTGCTGGGTTAACGGTTGAACTCAGTGATCTAAAAGGTTTTTCCAACCTAAATGATTCTATGATGAGATGAAGCAGGGATTACAGTTTGATTACACTTAAAACGTGTTGCTGCAATCTAGATGCACTGAGCACATAGTGAGAGATGTGAACCCAGCACATCTCCTATTTCTTCTAAACGCAGGCTTAGAAAAGCCCAGTCTTACAACCAGGAGAGGCTTTGAATAACCCAGGATGGAAGTTTAACATCTTTCTTCTCTTAGCCACAATGCAATTTGTGCTGGGGAAGTGCACTGCGACCTCTCACCTGGTGGGAGACCTTTTAGGAGATCTCCTGAACCTCAACAACTCTGTCCAGGAATTCCCCCTGACTCTGCTTTGATGAGCCAGCTTGAGTTGTTTGATGCAATCAGCTGTTTCTGGACAGGAAGCTACACTGTACCAGCATCGTCACTCCTGATAATGATTTATTCCTGCCTTATCTTGCAAAGATTCTGGTAAGGGAAGCCAAAAAGAGCAGGAACTATGAAAGCTGCCTTCATTCCGGTCTCCTACTGATTGTCCTTTGTGTGGTGCTGCGTCTTATGGTGAGTTTGTATTTTCCATCTGTTGTTGTAGTGATCACTACTATGGAATATGGGTTAAAAATTTAAGAAATGCGAGTATGGTTTGAACTCAGTTGTTTTCAGTAGAGGAATCCTGGGAAGGCAAGTTTGGCATGCTAATCATGCAGAAGACATCAGAAATCTTCCTACTAGCTCTTTTACTGAGAGAATGATCTGGCAGGAATGAGAACAGTCTCTATCAAGCCATTATTTTATATTTCTGCTATCTAGTGTCGATCATTTCAAAAGATGCAAACAGAAAAGGAAGGAAGGGCCTCCTTTTCCCCCTTTCTACCTTCCCTATACAAACTCCTTCTTGTTGTGGTAATACATGGGAACCTTATGCTTTAAATATTTTTCAATGGAAAGCAAGTGTGAAGTTCCTGGTTTAGTTTTCCATATGTCACTTTGCTAGGATTGATACTAAGTGGAAAAAGGGAGAAAATACACATAGTGGTAAAACAGTGTCATTCTCAATGGCTGGAGTTTTTTGTGCAAAATAGGGGCATAATTTTTCTCTCTGCTTCTCAGTCATAGGATGCGAGGTTGGGGTGAGGGAGAGTCAACTGGCTGAACTAATTCTCCTCAGAAGAGAATTAGTAATTTTGCAGAAAATGAGTATTTTTTTCCTTTATCCTTTTTCACAGTAGATTCAGATAAAGAAAAAAAAGTTTGGGAGCTAAAATACTTAGGCATTTTTTTTGTGGTTGTCCTTATCTGGACTATCACAACACTCAAGGGAGCTGCAGCATTGTAGATAGATCTTTCATAAGCCAAGTGGGATGGATGAAAGGGCCAGGAGTACTCAGCAGTGGAGTGTTCCCTGCTGCTTTGCCCAAGGTGAGAGCATACAGTCCAGGATAGCAAAGGAAAGACCCCACCACAAGCAGCCAGAGAAGTTCAGCGAGTTCAGGCTGCTTCTGCACACTCACACAAGCGACTGATGAACAGTTTTCATCTGCCACCTCCCTGCACTAACTACTGATGTTTCATATCTGAAGTTGAATGCATTTCCCTTCCTCCCAGGCTTGCTGCTAAGCTGGGACAGGTGACCTGGGGGGTCTGGTAGAACAGAGCAGATGGCCTGCAGGTAGGAGTTGAGTGGCTCCCTGTCCTGAAGGGTGGGGAACCATCACTTCCCCTGCCTCCTTCCACTGCTGTGGGGCAGGCTTTACCCGTAAGGTGGGCCACAGCCAGAAATATCTGAAAATTCTTATCATGGGGGCAGGGGTTGGCTTCTAAAACGTCATACGTGTGTCAGAAAGCAAAAGGAAAATAAATCTGTGACTTCATCTGTAACACAAAAAAGAGCTTGGGACTCTCATCTGAAGTGAGAGCTAGTCTTGTGAAATTTGGACTGTTTGGTAAAAAATACTGGATGGCTCCAGGTTGTGATGCTGATTGAGAAAAGTTTTGGGATCTTGGTTGATTTTTCAAAGCACGTACCTCTTGTTCTGGTTCAATTCTCAGGGAGGTCTCTGAGTTGAAATCAGACAGCAGCTACCCTTCTTGTATGAAATAGTATGTGTAGGTCACTGATACAAAAACCCCTCATATTAAACAGTGTATATAAGTCACTGATACAAAATCCATGCTGGATTGTTTGAGTACTTTTGAAATACAAGATTACTCTTATAATTTCCCTGGTGAGTCATATACATGCAATTTTCACCTCCCTTCACAATCTAGACAACTTCATCAAGGCAGTGTGGAAGCTGCCGCTACATCCCCATGAACATGTCCAGACAGAGCAGTCTCCAGTGTTCCTGGCTGGGATGGGCAAGAATCCAGTTCTTCTTCATGCAAAGTTCCTGCCCCTCGTGGTGGTTTCATAACGTGCTTTCAGGGCCTCTCAGTATCTCCTTTGGTATTCCCCAATGATAAAAGAGGAAAGAAATCCTGCCAGGTTTTGCTTGCATAGGAAGGTATTCAGGAGCAGTTGATCAGAATTAATTTCTTAACTGTGTAATTGCAGGAACAGGCAAGCCTACGTGTGCTGTTCAGGTTAAGTCACATTATTCTTTAATTCCTATCAGCTCTTGCAGGCAGATGTGTCCATGAGGGCTGACAACCCCATGGCAGGGACGGCCAGGGGCTCTCCCACTGTCTGAAAGAGGGGATACATCTGCTGTCTTTAGGGCTTTTCTTTTCACAACCCATACTTTCTTAACCCAGGTGTAATAAAAAAAAAAAAAAAGAACATACAGCCCCAAAATGAAAAAAAACAAAACCAAAACCAAACCCAAATCTTCTCCCTGGAAACATTTAAACACGCAGGAAAAATAAAATAAGTGAAAAGCAACCAAGGCAGCCTTTCTGGAGACTGATTTCTATTACCACCAACAAAAAATCAGCAGTGACACCCCTTCCCACGCAGGTAGGGGTGGTGCCAGGCCTTGCATTGCAACCCAGCTGGGAACCTCCCAGCAGAGGAGGGCTGGGTAGAGGTGTCTCATTGTCCTTCTTGTTGCCTTGAAGGTGAGCAGACAGCTAATCTGTGGCCAAACCTGCTGCCAGTTCTATCCCACAGCCTGCCCTCTGCTGCCATTGCCTGCCAGCTCCTGCCTCTCACCCCGGAGGCCCTGCGGAGGCTGGCATCATCATGAAGTTCAACAAGGGAAAGTGCTGGATCCTGCACCTGGAATGGGGCAACCCCGGATGTTCATACAGACTGGGAAATTAGATGCTGGAAAGCAGTGCCACAGAAAGGGACCTGGGGGTCAAGAGCAAGTTGAATATGAGTCAGCAGTGCCCTGGCAGCCAGGAGGAACAACCTTGTCCTGGGGGGCATCAGGCAAAGCATCGCCAGCCGGTCGAGGGAGGGGATTGTCCTGCTCTGCTCTGCACTGGGGCGGCCTCATCTTGAATATTGTGTGCAGTTTTGGTCACTGCAATATAAGAAAGATATTAAGCTGTTAGAGAGTGTCCAAAGGAGGGGAACAAAGATGGTGAAGGGCCTTGAGGGGACGCCATATGAGGAGTGGCTGAGGACACTTGATCAGTTCAGCCTGCAGAAGAGACTGAGGGGAGACCTCACTGCAGTCTACAACTTCCTCATGAGGGAAGAGGAGGGGGCAGGCACTGATCTCTTGTCTGTGGTGACCAGAGAGAGGACCTGAGGGAATGGCCTGAAGTTGTGTCAGGGGAGGTTTAGGTTGGATATCAGAAAAAGGTTTTTCCCCCAGAGGGTGGTTGGGCACTGGAACAGGCTCCCCAGGGAAGTGGTCACAGCACCAAGCCTGACAGAGTTCAAGAAGCATTTGGATGCTACTCTCAGGCACATGGTGTGACTCTTGGGGATAGTCCTGTGCAGAGCTAAGGGTTGAACTTGATGATCTTTGTGGGTTCTTTCCAACTCAGCATATTCTATGATTCTGTGATCATCCTTGTCACTTGCTCCCTTTGCACAGCAACATGGCTCAAGAGACTCTCAGACGCCCAGCTGCCCACTTAAAGGTACTGCAAAGTATCTGCTGGTAAAATGCAACAAAGGCTGTGGCAAAAGTTCTCAATACTTTTCCTTTCTGTGCACCTGGTCCCTCAGCATCCCTGCCTCCAAGAGCAGCTTTGCAATTGGCCCCCAGAAACACTGCATTGGAGTCCTGCATAAGTATCCTTCCCTTCGTGTCCTTGCTCCTAGAGGACTTTCTGTCCCCTTCATTGTCACCAATTCCCTGTTCCTCTGTGCTTGACAGTCTCCTGCCCCTTGCCCACAGTGTTTCTTGCTGGTTTGCTTCTCCCTCAGCCGACACGAGGGTCACTGGTTATTTTCAAGTTTGGAATCTGTCACCGTGGACATGCACATCCACCAGTGGCCTTGGCAAGCAGAGATGAGTTACAGCTGCAAATGGATGGGCTCCTTGTTCCGCGCTCTGAAGTTCAGAGACAGGTGCCCCCCACCTCTTTTAGCTGTTCTTAATAACAAAAGCCCTCTTCACCCATCCTAGCTGTCATTCAGTGCTCCTGGCATTTCACACCAATACAGCTTTGCTTCCTCCTGCCTCCATTCCAACCCACCTTCCCACTAATTCTGCTTTGTGCTGAAATTTTCATCTCTCGGGCAATTGGCAGCTTCACCCCCTCAGTGTGCCAGCAGCCCTGGAGCCAGCAAGAGGGTTTCATTTAGAGAAAAGTCTGGCTCTGTTGTAGCAGGTGTCAGACATCCTTTGTGCACAGAAGCTACTCGTGAGGGAGGCACCATGCCAAAAGCTAGTGATGGAAAAGAGGGAAACTAAATCATGTTTTTGTACAACATACCACTTTTCATTGTGAGTACACATGTGAGGGCGGTGCACAAGAGCCTAGAGAGCCTTTCAGAGGAGGTGCTGTGGGGACCAGTGACAGGGTTGCTTCTCTCCTGTTCTTCCCATTCATCTTGCCTTTGTTTTCCCACTCCCTCCCTCATTTCCTCTCCCTCAGTTAATTTTGTGCTGATTCAGCTATCTTTGACAGGAGCTTAGACTGCAGAGCCAGCTGTGCCTGCCTCTGTGTTGGGATCCATTCCAGCTTTGGGGGTCCTTCAAGAAGAGAGTAGTGCAACTTGATTTCTCCATCAGTGATTAAGAGTTTCCCAAAATCTCAGGGATGTTCAAATCATAGAAAGGTTTGGGTTGGAAGGGACTTTCAAAGACTATCTGGTGCAACCTCCCTGCAATGAGCAGGGGCGTTTTCAACTAGACCAGGTTGCTCACAGCCCCATCCAGCCCGACTCTGAATGTTTCCAGGGATGGAAACCTCTACCACCTCTCCGGGCAACATATGCTCTCCAATGCTTCACCACCCTTGTTGTAAAAAACTTCTTCCTTATATCTAATCTAAATTGACCCTCCTTCAGTTTACCTCTTATTCTATTGCAACAAGACCCTGCTAAAAATTTTGTCCTCATCTTTCTTAAAGGTTCGCTTCAAGTACTGAAAGGCTGTAATAAATTTTCCCCAGGGCCTTTTCTTCTCCAGGGCTAGGGTGGTCATGGTGCTCCAGGAGCCAAGCTGCCTCTCCTTGGCGTTCCCTCTGCCCTGCCTCTTCTGGGGGCAGCTACGGGCTGGGTTGCTGGAGGGAGCTGCTGGCCAAAACCAGTTTATCTTTTCTGTACCAGGGCAGCTGCCACGGGATGGCAAAAGCTCCTTGGAGCAGCTTGACAATAGCAGAGTGAGTTTGTCAGGGTTCTTTATTTTATTTATTGGTAATTTTGCCATGACTTCACTGATGAAGTTGAATGCATTAGTTCAAATCATCTTTTTAGCAATAAAAATTAAGCTTATTTCACAGAGAATTTCCCTTTTATTCTTTGCTTAAATACTCCTGCCCTTCGGCTGTTATTAATTACATCCACAGATTTCTAAACAACTTAATCTGTGGAAATTAGAATTTATGGGGAGGGCCAAGCTATAGTACATCTGAGAGCAATATTCCTGTCCCTTTTAAACATGATTA
Organism: Lepidothrix coronata; assembly: GCF_001604755.1. Lineage (NCBI taxonomy): Eukaryota > Metazoa > Chordata > Aves > Passeriformes > Pipridae > Lepidothrix > Lepidothrix coronata. Next base: position 1,949,016 of record NW_016690321.1, read on the forward strand.
ATTTGCATTGAATACAGCAGTGTGAAAACAAAATGCCAGCTGTACAGCAGAGGATAAAAATAAAGGGCAGAGAAACCAATAATCAACTGCTATGGGCTTTGCCTTTCCTCGTCTCCTTGGAAGGGCTGGGTTGCAAGGCTTGGCAAACATAGGTGTGGGCAGAAGGACACAATAATTGTCCTCTGAATTTTAAAGGCACATTGTCACCACCGCATTAGATACTGTCACCAACTGTTAGAAAGGGACTAAGTTGCTGTTTCAGCTCTCAAGCTATCCTGCTTGGCAAATTTGCTTTCAATGCATCAGAGAATCCTTCACATCCAATTTTGAGCAATCCAAACTGCTCCAACTAGCCCCCAAAATAGAGACAAACTCATCATTTTATTAAGAAAATCTATTTAAAACTGTAGGAGAAGTGGTTGTTCAGCTGTCTGAAGACACTGCTTTTTCAAAACAGGCAGGTAAGGTCTCCCCTAGGACAGTGTGTGAGGCCCCTGCAAGAGTGTTACTATTTAAGGTTACTTCTGCAAGAGAAATTGCAGTTTTGACTTCTTCCAAGCTTCTCTGGGTTACAGAAGTCAGCACATTATCCTGCAGAGCTGCTGGCACTGTAACAGGGAAGTCCTCACCTGTATGATCTCTGGGCTACAAAGATAGAATAGAATCATGGAATCATGGAATCATAGAATCATTTAGGTTGGAAAAGACCTTTAAATTATAGAGTCTAACTGTTAACCCAGCACTGCCAAGTCCACCACTAAACCACGTCCTTAAGTGCCACATTTACATGTCTTTTGAATACCTCCAGGAATGGTGACTCCACTGCTTTCCTGGGCAGCCAGTTCCACTGCTGGACAACCATTTTGGTGAAGAAATTTTTCCAAATATCCCATCAAAACCCAGGCACAACTGGAGGCCTTTTCCTCTTGTCCTGTTGCATGGGAGAAGAGGCTGACCCCCACCTTGCTACGATCTCTTTTCAGGTAGTTGTAGTGACAAGGTCTCCCCTGAGCCTCCTTTTCTCCAGGCTAAAAGATCCCAACACCCTCAGCTGCTCCTCATCAGACTTGTGTTTCAGACCTTTCACCAGCTTCATTGCCCTTCTCTGGACACGCTCCAGCCCCTCAATGCTGTTCTTGTAGTGAAGGGCCCAAAACTGAGCACAGGATTCGAGATGCAGCCTCACTAGTGCCAAGTGTGGGGGGATGATCATTGCCCTGGTACTGCTGGCCACACTATTTCTTATACAAAATGTCACAGATAATGTGTTCATGATGTTTATTTTTGAACGAAGTTGCCCACTGGGGTTTTCAGCCCTCAGTCACTGGCAAAGGTCAATGAGGCAATGGTTCCATCAGGCATGTAGCTGGTTTGGATGTGGTTGAAGGTGTCGAAGGGGTCCATGTGTTTTCTCAGTGGCTTTTCTTCATTTGCGTCAGGTGAAGGCAAACTCCCAGTGCACACAAGAGCACGCCCAGGGCTTTCAGGACACTCAGCTCATTTGCTTCCTTTTTTTTTGCTCCCTGATCATATCTCAGACTGAGCAGAACAGGATGTTGGTTTTGCAGTGTGCGAAAGGAAAAGGTTACCATGAAAGAGATTTCCCTTGAAATCTCTTGCTGCCCTCAAGGGCAAACCCTGTGTGTGGGTTTAGGGTGCTGGTGGCTCGCAGTATCCACCCCACAGCATGAGTGGGACACTGATAGCTGATGTTCTCCAAAACCATGTTTGAATGTGGACAAACGCTTTCTCAAGCTCTTATCTCTTTCCATAAGGATTTGACCAATGCAGTCCAGCTGGCTTCCACATCAAGCCCGATCCCATTTATCATGCCATATGGGACTTCCAGCAGCAGCTGGCTGACATAACAACTGCATTTCCCAACACTGGAAATAGTGTTTCCTGTTGCCCATCTTTCATTCCTGTAATCCCAAGTGGAGGGTTTTTCTCTGTTTTTGTTTTATTTTCCTCTTGAGGAAGACATAAACACATTTCTTAATTTCCTGCCTGGAGCAAAGTGGCTGACTCAGGACCAAAACTGCCTCTGGATGCCTTCTTGGGGTGACAGTGGGGAGCTCTCAGGTCCCTGACCCTGGGGACTTCAGGGAGTGCTGTTTGTCCTGCAGTATGCAACAAATCCCCCGAACAGCCCAGGAAACTTCTTTGCCAGGTCCTGGGGAATCGAGCTCAGCATCTCCCTGCTTTCACCTCTTGTTCATTCCCCTCTCAGAGCTGTCCCAAGCATTTGCATGGTCAAACTGCTCACAGGCATCCTGCCTCCCAGATGTCACCTGGTTTATTTTGCATCTGGCATCTTCTGCTTGAGTGCTTTGTGCCACCTGGACAGCAGCCAGGCAGGGCCAGGGCAGGGGCGATGCAAGGATAGGAGTAAATGAGGCCATCCTCACCCTGGTTTAATCCTCACTGAAGCATTTAATGAGCCAGTGCAGAGAGCAGATCTGATAAAAAAGTTTTCTGTTTGTTTTTTTAAAGCTCTGCTTAATTTTATTTTATATTTTTCTAAACTCTATCTACTTAGATTCGTTCTCCATGGGATCAGGCAGCAATGTTGCCATGGGTGGCACAATGAGGGACAGCAGAGTGGCTTCTCTCAGTGGCTTCTCTCCTGCCAGGAGGGAGAGGCTGGGGGACCATAACACTTGGTAGAAAACCAGTTTATGAAGGAAACGCTAACATTTTGAAAATCACCAACCAAACTTCCCACCTGCAGACTGATGGATGGCAGTACCATCAAGCCTTTGCATCTTTATTTTCCCCTGCCCCCATCCAACAGAAACGGAGTGGCAAATGCAATTCCTCAAATATTGCTAATATAATAAAACAGCAAGGACATGGGACACAGGATGGGGAGGACAGACAACCATTGCCTGGAGGTTTTCCTGGCCACAAGTGAGCTCAGGCCTGAAGCAGTGCTTCTCCCCTTCCCAAACAATGACTCAAACCAGCTCTTCCTGGTCTTCGCTTGATGCAATCATTCCTAGAGAAGTCAGAAATGGCTGGGGCCATGGGGACTGAGCTTTACTGGGGCCTCTTGGACAGGTTACTGCTCAAACAAGGCTTGTAGGCAAGGGCTGGCTGAGTCACTGCTGTGGGAGAGGCTGCAGCGAGCAGATAAAAGGTCTGCATCACCAGTAGCTGTCAGAATGAGTGTTAAATTAAGTGTAAGAGAGACATGTTGTGCTTAAGGCTCAATTTACCGTTCCTTTTCACCATGAAACTCATGCTTTTACTATGCCTCCTGCTTTTTAACTGAGCTGTATCACCGGCTATTTAGCAACAATATCTGCCTGGGGTTCAGCCCACGTCCACGTGTGAGCAGCTCCTTCAGGGCTGTGGCTGAAGTGTGTGGTGAACTTCAAAAAGGACAACCTCATTTCACCAACTGAGTAAGCAGAACTTGGGCTGCAGGAGGCTCTGAAGGTGGGGGTAGTTGTAAGCTGTGCCAGGGCTGGGAAGTCCAGAACATGTAAGAATAAGTGGAACTGCAAGTAGAATTGGGGTCTGTGGATTTGATTTGAGGGAGGGGTCTAGTTAGGGTGTAGCACTGTGGATTACATCCACTTCTGGGAGTTTTTGTATTTGCAAAGTGAATTTACCGTGAAATCCTGTGCAATGACTGGTTCTATATTGTTCCTGAAAACTTTACCTTTCATTACTGCTTTCTGCTCCATTGGTCCTCTCAGTGGCACACAGAGCTCCCAGTGGCCTCAATGAACTGATTTACCCTCTCTCATTTTTCCCCCGAGTGTTGCTGCAGCTGGTGATTCACACAGCTGCTCCTGCTTTATCACTAGAAGCTTTCCAGGGAACCAACTTGCTGAGACCTGGATTTCTGACACAGAGGACAAATTTGAAGGTAGGAAGGGAACTGTGCCAATGACTTTTTTTTTTTAATCATTGAGTAGTAGAGAAAGTGAGGAAAGAAAGACACTTGCCTTCTTTTTTTCCATGTGAGGAATGAGCTCAGAAACAGACCCAGTCGGTCTTGGTGGATTCAAGTGGATCCAAGTGGGGCAACTACATAGATGGGTTTGCTTTGGCACATTCGCTTTTCCCACATCAAATGGTCATCCAGATGACCTCTGGGCATTTGTATGGGGTTTCCAGCCCTGAGCAGGTTCCCGAATGTCTGGAAGTACAGTACAGCCACAGACTGTACAGTGCCTGGTACCCACCTGCTCTGCTGGGGAAAGGCAGCAGGACCAGGGAGTGCTCACAGACCACACTCAACAAATCCAGGTAGGGCTGCTCATGCTCCTGGCTGGCCATCTGAACCCAAGGGCTGCATTTTCCTGGAGGGCTTTTTTGTGGCAACCTCCATTTAAAGAGATCTAGCTCTCTTTTCCTGCTGCCATATTGGGGTTTTAGCCTGGATCAGTTTTCTGTCAGGGTTCAATACCCGGCTCTATAACCCATTGTGGTGATGCTGCAGAGATGGTGGTTGTGCTGAGGAGCAGCTGAAGGAAGGAATGGCTGGAGATATAAGGAGGAAGCAATGGCCCCATGAGCTAATGAGGACCCTGAATCAGGAGATGATGGCCTCAGAGATAAACTGCACAGGCTACAGCAAAAAAGCCTTGGGGCTGAATCTTTTCTCCCTGAGGATGCCCAATGACATGCCTTTCCTCAACACAGTGGCTCTGCTGCCAGGGATGCCCCCCCTGTTCACATCACTGGGTTATGGAGCTCTGCTCACAGCAAATCCAAAGCACCAATAAGTGTGGACTGAGACAGCCTGGCCTCATTAACATCTGTGTTTTCCCTCTTGATATCACTAATGAAACAGATCTTGAGCTGGCCAATATAAGAATGCTCTGTTTTGGACAGTGCATGGTTTTCTTAGGATATAGATGTCTGAAGAAAAGACACACAGTCACATTTGTTTCTGCTGATTCTGACCTAGGCTATGTTCAGCTACTTCCATGGTCATATTTTCAGTGGCAAGCACAAATCCCACCATTGACTCATTGGTGTTACAGACCCATCGCTAGCAGCAATACAAGGGGTGGGTACTCAGAGAGGACGCAGGTGTTCTTCCTCCACACCACAAGTCATCCTGCTGGATATCCCTTGTCCTTTTACATTGCTTCCTCTGCCACAAACCAAAACCAATAGCTAAATATTGCAGCTTTCTGAAGGTACATGTATGTGGCTCTTCCAGTGCCTCACCTAGCTATAAAACTGCTGACCCAGCAAGGTGAACAAGGCCAGATCTGATTATGAGAGGCACAGGGAGGAAAATACTAATGACTGAGTTTACTTGACCATTCCTCTTACCAAGTCGTATTTAAAACTGCTGATGACATTGACTAGTGGTGTGGGCAGAAAATTTCTATGTTGATGACATTGACTAGTGGTGTGGGCAGAAAATTTCTATGTTGAGTGTCTGTCCATGGCCTGTGCTGTCTCAGGAAAATTTCAGCTAAAACAAGTCAGTCATTTCTCTATACCTGACTAAGGGAAACAAGGTTTGTTAGTGTAAAAAGAAAACCACATCCTCTTTCATTAAGATTTTCTAATGCAGCTATGCCTCGACTTCAGACATAAAACTAGTCTGTCTATCACCCTCTGCTCCATGCCTGTTGAGGTTATAAGCCTTTAAATAAAAACAGAGCAACAGCATTGCAGGACTCATTGGCAAAACAAGAGAGAGGATTTAAACCTGCCTCCGTATGCTTTACCATTTGAGGGGTCAATGCAGTTCATCCCCCACTCTACTCCAGCTGAAGCAGTCCAGAGCCTTCTCCAGCATATCAGCAGTGCTGTCATCCTGGGGCTGCTGTGCCGAGCAGAGAAAGAGCAGAGCACTGTCCGCACGTCTCCCTCGCTGCTGAGGGCTGGGACGGGCTGTGGGCTCTGGCCTGGGGCCAGCTGGGAAGCCTCTCCTGCAAACAACACCCAGGCGCCACTTTGAGCACTGATTTCTGCTATCTGGGATGGGATGGCAAGCGCTGGGCCTGCGGGCTTCGTCTGAAGAAAAATTGCAGACGTTTGTACGTGCTGGTACTTCCTGGGCCTCATACATCTGTCTCGTAAAACACGCCAAGGATTTTCCCAGATAAAAAAGGCACATCACTTGGCAGAGAGTTACATCTGCAAATACATGAGAATGAAAACATCCGGAGAGCACTGCCCTTGAAACAAAATGACTGAAAACTCAAAAACATGGAGAGGAATAGAGAGTGCCGTGATGGTGGCACATTCCTATTGCCTGCCTCCTTCCTGCCAGCAGCCACCAGCCATCTTGGCCCTGAAGCACCACAGAGAAGCGAGGGCTGAGCTGATGCCTTTGTCACAGGAACCAGGGGAGCAGGAAGGAGCAGAATGATGGCTCTGCACAGCCTGGCCCTGCCAGGGCCTTGTAGAATGGGGCGATGCGGGGACTTGCTGCCTGGTGCTGCGCCCGTGCCCTTTTAAACTTGTCATCTCATTTTTCAGCAGGAATCGTAGGCTTTCTTCACCAAAGCATAAACATAGAACAATGGAACAATGAGTGCTCATTCACTGCACGTTTGTTAGTTTTAAGAACCCAAGTTTATATAGTTTAAAACTTCCACATGCCGCTTTCACTGGTGGTGGATGTGATGGAGAGAAATAAGCATTAGAGCCTTTTAGCATGATCTAACAGTGGAGTTATTTGATCTGGGGTTTGGAATGCACTGAAAATGCCAGCAGTTAATGTACTGTGAACATGGCGCAGCAGCTCTTTGCCTCCCTGCTGGCGCAGGAATCAGTGCTTCATAAAGTTCAAGAGGATGCTCTCCTTTGCAGCATCTGTCCCACTGATACAGTGACCAGCCTTGTTTTACCACCATCTATCAAAGTGCACCCATCAGTATACAGATATTTCTAGCCTTCATTTTAAAAAAAACCTTCACTGAAAAATAGAAGAAGTCTGTTTAGGAAGATAATTTTGATCTCGGTTTTTGACGATTAACCTAACTTTAAATTTCCACACCTTTAAACGTTTGGTTTATCTCCTGCTGGGGCCTCTAGTGGTCTAGTGGTTAGGGTGCAGGACTCTCACCGCTGCGACCCGGGTTCGATTCCCAGCCCCCCGGGCAGATGGAGCTCGTTAGCCCTGT